>NC_083368.1:29151250-29480833 GCF_030254825.1 Meriones unguiculatus | reverse complement strand
CGAGCACCTCCCTACACCCTATCCACACTGACTTCCTTCATGTACTCTGACTTCCTTCATGTAATTCAAAAGAACATTTCGACAAACCTTAGTCACTACTTCTACTAAGCTTCTCTACGCCAGACCCCAAACCTTGGGGGTTCCCTGAAAACAATCCTATCTGAATTTCAGGACTCAGGTCAGTACCCCTGCCCCCTACAAACTGCCGCAGAGGCCCTAATTGAAGACCACAGACCAGGTGACTTCAACAGCAGAGATTTCCTTATTCCCAGTTCTAGAGGACAGATGTCCACGGGCAAAGTTTGGCAGGCTCTGTTTCTCCTAAGGCCTCTTCATGGCCTCACCACACCCTCACACAGTCTCAGAGTCTTGCCCTCTTCTTCCGAGGATAGGAGCGCTCTTGGATTAGGAACCCCCAGCCCAATAACCTCATCTAACCTCCATCTCCTCTTTTAAAGCCCTGTCTTCACGTACAGCCATGCTGGAGGTGACAGCTCCAGTACGTGAGTTCTCAGGGAGCACAATTCAGTCCACAACACTCCTCTCCCAGAAAGGCGTCCGTCTCTCTCCTCGCTGCAGGTCGGGATGATTTCAGAGACCAGATGCTGACCAGCATCAGGAACTTACTCAGTGATTCCTGAGTGGCTCTCGGGAGGGCCGTCTTATTAATCACCTGGATGCACAAGTAGACAGCGATACAACTACAAATCACCTGCTCATGAGATGCAGTCTCCCCACTTAGGCCCGCTAGCTCTTACTGCCATGTCAACAGATAGTTCACTTTCTGCCTAAAAGCTCTTTGAGTTTCCTAAAGCACCAAGAAAGCCCTACTTACCAGAACTGATGTCTCAGTTAAAATGAACCTTTCCCCCTCCATTCTTCCCAGGCCCCAGAACGACTATAACAGCCTTTCTCTCAGTCTCCTTTTTTCTCTCAGTCTCCTTTAAATCTTTCTAATTGACACTGTGGACAGGCTACATCAGGATGCTGGCTCAGATCATAAATAATGATTATTTATACTAATAATGCTACCATCATTTTTAATAAATTATTTACTGCTTTCATTAAATCTAATTCTTTTTTTCCTTTTTAATTAATATATGATAATTGCATATCTGCATAAGGTACAGTGTAATATTTCAAAACACTTATAAAATTATATCAGGGTAATTAGCATTTCCATTTCCTCATCATTTCATGGAACCTCTGAGCTCTTCTCTTCTAATTTTTCATAAAATATCTAAGAGCTAACTGGGAACTACCATCACCCTATAGTGCAATAGAATGCTCCAACCTCAGCTTACCTCACTTAACATAATGTCCTCCAGTACCATTTTTTTAATTCTTTCTTCGGTTCCTTTTTATATTAGCTCTTTTTATTTTTTTAATTTTATTTTATAGGCCTCAGTCAGGTCCCAAGAGACGCTTAAATTCAAAGGAAATATAAGGAAAGCCTATTTTAATGACGGTTCAGTTTTTTTAAAGTGTGTGTTACTTAATACAATTCTAACGTAAGGTGGTTGTCACAGACTATATTCAGAATGAGCAACTGAACGAACTTCTCTGACAGCGCAGTAAGTGCTGGAAAGGAGTTAGATGGGCGATGCGTCTGCTCAACCTGCTCACTGCAGGGAGACAGAAAGTGAATTGATAATTAGACAAAAAGTGAGTTTGGAAAATACAATCACCCTTGTCTTTTGTTTTTTGTTGTCTTTTGTTTTTTGTTGTTTTTTTTTTCTTTTAATTTACAATCACCCTTTTAAGAGTTAATAAAATTAGGCAATGTGGCCCAAACAACCAGGATGCATGGGGGTTTTAAGGTGGTCTTGGAAGACCTTTCTGAGGCAGTGACTTCAGTGAGGCAACAGCAAACACTGGAAGGCAACTAGCAGAAGGTCCACACCCTCGTCCCAGGACTGTGAACACATTGCCTTACCCCAGCATGGGAGATTGTGCAAAGCAGTGGTTGAGTCTAGGGCTTAATGGGGAGACTCTCCTGAATCACGAGAGCGGGTTTTTACAAAAGGGAGGCGAGACAGCAGCTTTTACAAAAGGGAGGCAAGAAGGCCACAGAGATCTGGTGATGAAAGTAGAGAGCAGGATAACATGAGGTTGGGGCGATGATCAGGAAATACCAGCAGCCTCCAGAAACTAGGAGAAAAAAAAAAAAAAACAAAAAACAAGGAACAAATTGCCCCTAAAGACCTCCAAAAGGTTGAGCCATCAGGATAGGTCAGTGGTTAGGGTACGTGCTGCCAAGCTTGATGACCTAAGTAGAATCCCTGGGACATGGCAGGAGGAGAGCCCATCAAGTTATCCTCTGACCTCTGTGTACACTTAAAAAATGGTTTGAGAAGAAACTCCTCCCAAAGGAACACAGTCTGGACAACGCTTTCCAGTTAGCTTTATAAGATTCCCCCCAGAACTATAAGACTGTGTTATTTTTTATTGTTTTAGAGCACTACGTTTTGAGTAACGCGTTATAACCACAATAAGGAGTTGATAGATGCGGGGTCCCTCGCACTGCTTTTGAATGGTTAGAAGACCAGCTACAATATGTCCATTGAACCAGTGTTACACAACCACAGCAGCAGGACCAACCCCTGGGAGATCACAAGGACCAAGTTCTCCATGCAGGTCTTGAGGGACTACTAGCATATTTTGTGTTGCTATAACAAAACACGCCGCTGGGTAATGGGTAAAAATACGGATTGACATTGCTCACAATTCTGATGGATGAAAGGTCCAAACAGCCAGACACCTGTGTCCTTAAGAAGGACCCCTGACTGCATGTGAAGTGACAAAACTGGAAAGGAAGCAGCAATATGCAGAAGAGGCCAAAGGTACTCACTTTATTAAAAAAAAAAAAAAAAAAAAAAAAAAAACACTTTCTGAGCAGAGGGTCTAGCCCCTGCTCAGATGTAGCCAATTGGCAGCTCGGTCTCCACGTGGATCTCCAAGTGAGGGGAGAAGGGGCTATCATGAACTCGGTTGACTACTCTTTGATCACTTGTCCCTGGTGATGCAGCCTTGCCGGGCCACAGAGGAGAGATTCCAGGCAGTCCTGATGAAACTTGATAAGCTATGGGCAGATGGCAATGGTGGAGAACTCCCATTTCAGTGGACTAGGGGAAGCAGATAGGAGGGAATAGGGAGGGAATGGGACTCAGGGGAGTTGAGGGAGAGGGCTTCAATTAGGATATATAATAAATAAATTGTGAAAATATTTAAAAAAAAAAACAGTTCTAAAAACAAAAACCTACTTTCATGTATCTGGCATGATGGCATATGTCTTTAATCCCAATACTTGAGAACTAACTCATGAACTAACTGACTAATCAGAGAGGGCCTGCATGAATGTGACCACACTATCCTTACAACCTAATTGTCCCCCACCAGGCCCTACATTGCAAAGATTCCACCAATTCTGCACTACCATTGCTGGGACCCTACTTCCGGCTCATGAACCTTAGAGAAAGACAACCAAACCTCACCCAACTACAACACCAACAAACCGAACCTGCAGGAATATGATGCAAGCATAACATCTCTGCATTCTGTGTGGTGTTCTAGCCTTCAAGAGCTGACTTCCTCTGCCTGGCATAGCAGCAACCCAAAGAGAAGAAACAGGGACTTCCTTAGGTTGCACTGCAGATGCAATACATTAAGTAGAATTACACCGGACTCCTATAGTATTAACAGCCCCACGATTTAACTCATCAGTATTAATATGAGGCAGGATCATCCTCAGCTTTAACCTTAAACCTTGCTTTCTAACATTGAGAGAAAACAAAGCATTTGACGAGAGAAAACTAGTACAATACTTTCCGTAGGGAGGAGGCAGGAGCCAATGTATACCATCAACTTATTAATTTTATGTTGAAGATGAAAGTTAGGAGTTGCAGAAGCCCTGCGTGTGGCTCAGGGGATAAATGCACTCTTCCCATGAGCAAGGTTCTGAGCTCAATCCCCAGCATGCCCTCCCCACCTAAAAGGAGGAGGAGGAAAAGAAGAAGGAGAAGGAGAAAAGGAGAAGGAAAGTCAAAACAATGTTGACTATCCAAGTGATATTTGAGAAATAAAATTTTATAAATTGCATTTCAAATTATTATATAAGAACAAATTTAGGGGTTTTTTGGGGGGGGGGCTAGGGATTGAATCAGGGCTCTGCACAAGCTGGGCAGAAGTCTTCCACCTAAATCCCCAAATAATAGGATTTTGTGGTTGTTGTTGTGTGGGTGGTGGTTTTTTCAAGACAGGGTTTCTCTGTGTAACCTTAGGTGTCCTGGACTCACTTTGTAGATGAGGCTGGCCTCGAACTCACAGAGACCCACCTGCCTCTGCCTCCCACACTGCTGGGATTACAGGCATGCGCCATCACCCCCAGCTGGATTCTTTTATCTTAGAAAGAGGAAGAATGAGGCAATATTAGGCAAAAGCCATTTCCAAGTTCAGCGGTTGGTGGCAGGCCAGGCATCTGGCTGTCGCCCGGTGGCTTGGAGGTGCGTGAAGGTTCGCATGATTTCTGGTGAGTGACAATTATGACAGAAACATCTTTAGAGACATGACAATGCTCTGAGCTGCATTTTTTTCAGAGGCTATAAAAAGAAAATCAAACATGAAAAATAAGCTTTGGATTTCTGGTTTCAGAATTCTGTTTTCATGAGGAAAGTCAGTAATTACCTCATTTGACACAAGAAACGCATCTAAGGCCAATCTAATTACAAGTTTAGAAACTGAAAATTAGTTAAAAATATAAATGGATATCCATCCATTTCTCAATGAATAGATGGTATAGGTGTGACTAACAATGTATAGAAGTTGTGAAACAAGAGGTGCAGAGGAAAAATGCAATATTTTTAAACTATCCAGATGGCAAGACATCTTAATAAGTCAGTATAATTACATAAGGTTGATTTTAATTTCTAATTTAAAAACTGAATCACAAAACTGTAGGACCTGAGGAACTTGATATGATCTCCAGATTGAGACCTGTTTATTATTCACAAAAACGTCTGAAACTTAAATATGAAATTAATAACACCGTGTTCCCTATAAATTCAGCTTCTTGGCAGACTGTCCTTTTCTGTTGACACCTTCTAGAGTCAGCAAACCGGAGCCAACCAACATATGCCAGAAGTTAAAATTTAATTTTTCAAGATTGCCGCATTAGCAACTTTTTTAAAAAAGTAAACTGACACTACCATATGTGATAAAATGAGAACTTTGACAGACACGAAGGTCCCTAAGTAACTTCAACCTGAAAACAGTCAATGACTAGTGACGGCCTGGGAAGATTACCAACCAAGTGGTATTATGCAACGTAATTGTAAAAGTACTTCACATTATTAAAAAGGAGAATTTAAGTATGCAACAGAACCTTTAGCTCTTCTTGTTTCCTGAATACTCTGTAACTTGATTGCCAACACAGATGGGATTCCTGGAAATCTAGTATCCTCAGCTTAATAAAAGAAAAACTACCAATAGCAAGTAACATTTGTATGTGTTAGCCTTATTGTGACATCATAAAAAATAGCCTCTCCTTAACCTTATTCATTGCACCATTGCCTCATGTAAACTTCTGTCAGAAGCCTGAGACGAAAAACTCAGATTCACCAAAATGCTATTCTTTTGTGGCCATATGAGTCAGAATAGCCAGGCCGCTAAGATATAAGGCCTTTCTTATATGCAAGATATAATGCTGTTCTTCTTGTGAAGACCTGTGCTGCAAAGAGTGAGCAAGGAGAGTATGTGAACACAATATTCATGAGATATAAATGATATTATTCATATTTCTGTATTGATGACTCGCTGATAAATACAGCTCTCTTTTCTGTCTGACCAACTCAATCACACCCATAGTTTTCGCAAGCTCTCTTACATACCACATCTAATTTATACATTATCGTTAACCGAAAGATTCTTTAAATTCAGCCGTCTGCGTTACTATTGCAAAAATCAAAACAGTGCCTGGCAGTAGGTCACTTAGCACAAATGACATAAAGATTCAGCAACAACAAAACAAAATATGATCTCAAGAATGAACTTTATAGAGGGTGTGAGTGGGTAGGCTGGTGAGTGCCAGTGTAGTGAGCAAGTATATGGTGGACAGAGAAGCGGAACTGTTGACGCACTATGAAGAGAGTCAGAACTGGCAACACAAAGGTGGTGAGGAACAACCTGATGTGAGCAGCCTGTGCTGCTACCTGAGGCTACGTCTGGGTCCATGGCCCTGCCATAGCAGGAGTCTGTGTCTATGTCCGTGGCCCCTGTGACCTCTGTGGTCTGCGCTGCCTCCTGGGGCCATGCTGATATCTGAGAGCTGAACTGAGCCAGCCCTGCTCCTGGCCTCCTTGGTGTGGGAGAGCTGGTCCTGATGATGTAGAAGAAAAAGCTGGCCCCAACTTTTGCCAGCCTTGAGGTGGATTAGCCTCCATCCAGAGCGCTGGTCCCAATGGCATGAGTGAGAGAGAGATGGCCCCGCCCCTCGCCTGAACAGCTCAGGAGAACTGGCCCCTGCTGGCTTGGGCACTGGAAATCTGGCAGACTGACCAACTCAGCTACCATCCAGGCCCAGATCCAGGGCTTTGAGTTGGCACATCCCACCACCTACCAGCCTGAAGGAGCTGGTCCTGCAGAATCAAAGCTGCAAGATCACCATGACAAAGGGCAACAGCAGGATATCCAGGAGGAGACTCAGTGAGGATCCAATATTGATGGTGTAGCAGAAGCCAGAGGTCTTGAACCAGACCGATGACTCCTTGTAATGAACGTTTGCAAGTAAAGCTGTTTGGGCAAAACAGCGACACAATGATGCAGCTTGTCCAGTGAAATGTGGTTCTTGTTTTTTGTTCACTTTTTATTTATTTTGTTTGTTTTCCTTTGGGTAAGAGGTTGCAATTGTGAAAGGCAGATATGGAGGGACAGGGAGATGAGCAGGCTTGGGGTACATGATGTGAAATTCACAAAGAATCAATAAAAAGTGAAAGAAAAAAAAAGAATGGATGACCTTAAAGGAGCTAATCTGGGTTGAAATCCTGGCTCTTTCATTTACAAGTGAATAAACTGGAACAAGTCTTTTGGAGTCTCTGACCTAAAAGTGTTCCACCTCTGAAAGAGCAGAAGCACTAATGCACACTGTGTGGACTTGTTACAAGTCAGTGGGTCCATTTAGTCTTTAAAGTTTTGACCAAACAGAAGCCATGGGGATACAAAGGTGAGTGAGATGTGATCCTGGCACCCTCTCTCCCCACCCCCTGCAAAAAAAAAAAATCTCACAATCAAAAAACCTACTAAATGACTGCATACTATGTGTTTGTGCCATAACAGTGTGAGCTACAGCAGCAGCCCTCCCTCTGCAGGGGAGCCTGGGATCACTTGGTGGTCCTCAGACTAAGAAAACAGGACAAACGTACACGTAAGAAGACCAACAAAGGTTCAAAAATCAGGTACACACAGCACAAGGAAGTCACGAGGAGTGCTGGAATGTAGTGAGACCGAGTGAGGAATCAGTTGTGGACGGTCAGGCAGGCTTGGAGCGACCTCTCAACAGGGGCTGCATGCCGCTTGCTCATGAGGAAAACTCCTAACTGCACCAAAGCTTACGCTGTGGACCCTGAGATTCCAGTTTGTTCGGTCTACGGTGAACCCTGGGGTGACAAATCTTTGACAGTGGCACCATGTGAGTCTCAGGTACAGCCAGAGAGAAAGTCAGAATTCTACACTAGTCTTAAGACATGCACTGTTTATCCTACGAGCACTAAGAAATGGATGTGGAAGTCATCGTGGTAATAGAAATTCAGTGCACAGAATTTCCCATCCCTTTCCTTTACTATTTACAAACAACAACAAAAGTTCACCATTGAACACTGATGGTCCACATCTACTTACTGATTTCCTAAATGAAAGTTTTTTTGTTTTCTCAAAATAGAGTCTCACTGTCTATCTCTAACTGGATTTTGTACTTGCTATATAGTCCAGGGCAACTTCAAATTCACAGCAATATCTCTGCTTCAGCCTCCATGTTGATTACAGGTGTGTACCAACACATTCAACTCAAGCGTTTCTTACAAGTAAAATGTATGTTCTTCTGAAAATTCTCCACGTAAACCTTGTTGAGTTCAACCAACACAAAAGAGGTTCTCAAGTTTGTATTTAAGGAAGAAAAGAAAAAGGGAAAAGGGAAACTGGCCACATTATCGGGTCACATGAGGAACTCTGATAAATAACATGGAACCTCCAATCTTTGCCTTTTTTTTTTTTTTCAAAAAAAAAAAAAAAAAAAAGAACCAAGACCAAGGTTATTGAAAGTCTACTTTGTAGAGATGTTTCTTAAAACCACTTAGCTCCTTTTTCTTTATTTTGACTTTTCCTTTCTCCTCCTTGCTTTCCAACTCAAACTTCAGTTCTTGTTGACTCTATTTAATGGGGACTTTCTTTTTTACAACTGATATAAAGATAATGTATTTTTGGGTTTTCTACCGAAGGACAAAAGTTATGTTGTATAAATGTTGAATAAGAGAAAGATGCACATGGCATATACTCACTCATATAGACGTATAACATAGGATAAACCTACTAAAACCTGTACATCTAAAGACACTAATCAAGAGAGAGGACCCTTACTAAAATGCTCAATCCCCATCCTGAAAGGCAAAGAAGATGGACCTCAGAAGAAGAAGACAGGAAACAACCTAGGAACCTGCCACAGAGGGCCTTTGAAAGGCTCTACCCTGCAGACTATCAAAGCAGATGCTGAGACTTAAGGCCAACTGTTGGGCAACGTGCAGGGAATCTTATTTAAGAAGTGGAAAATAGTAAGATCTGGAGAGGACAGGAACCCCACAAGGACAGCAACAGAACCAGAACATTTGAACTCAGGGGTCTTCCCAGAGACTCATACTCCAACCAAGTACCATGCATGGAGATAACCTAGAACCCCTGCACAGATGTAGTCCATGGCAGCTTAGTGTCCAAGTGGGTTACATAGTAATGGGAAGAGGGACTGCCTCTGACATAATCTGATTGGCCTGTTCTTTGATCACCTCCCCCTGAGGAGAGAGCAGCCTTACCAGGCCACAGAAGATGACAATGCAGCCATTCCTGATGTGATCTGATAGACTAAGATCAGAAGGAAGGAGAGGAGGACCTCCCCTATCAGTGGACTTGGGGAGGGGCATACGTGAAGAAGGGGGAGGGAGGATGGGACCAGGAGGGGAAGAGGGAGGGCCTTATGGGGGGATACAAAGTGAATAAACTGTAATTAATAAAAATAAATAAATTTAAAAAAAAGATGACTTCTCAAGAGGCATTCCCTGCATCTGCCTTGCTGAGTTTCCCGTTCTGAGGGTGTTGCCAGCTCTGAACTCCGTGACTTTCTGAATAGTGGTCCTTTTTCTCCAGTGGCCCCTGTTCCAATAAGCAGGAGGCAGAGACTGTGCTGACCAGTGCTGGCACCCGCTCCCATTTTCTCATCTCCATTCAGGAAGCCAGGCAGCCTCATTACCTATTTATGCTTCGGCTATCTTCTGATAAATCAGTGTCTCAATCATCCTAGCCATTAGCCGCCCATTACCAGACCTTTAATTTCAGGCCTGAGCAAAAATGCTTACTCACATAATCCTGAAGGTCAGAGATGACGTTTAAGATACTTAGTAGCCTGGGAACAACACAACCAATCTATAGTTACACTGGGCTGTAATTAAATCTGCCTGTAAAGAGCCCCAAGAAAACCAGCAGACAAAATCCCTCAGGTGAATGAGGAATGGAAACTGTTGTTCTTCCTCAGTGCAGCAAAGACCCGAAAGAAGACCTGTGGGCTGGGAGCAATCTCCAGCCCACAGTAGGCTTGACATTTGATTTAGAATGGAGTCAGGAAAGCTTCCTACCTTCCACCTTCTTTTCACATATGAGAACTGAAAACAGCCATAATTATAATGTTGTGAGAGAAACTTGAAAGGTTGAGTTTACAGTGAAAAGACTTGCTACAGAGAACAATGCAACTAGTGAAAGCTAAATAAAGACAGAGGAAAAATCAGAGGAAGAAACATGAGTGAGCAGTGAAGCTATCACACTCTAAAATGAATAATTAGTCACTGAGCACTGAAGCCAGTCATTTCAAAAGCAAATCTGCAAATAAGAGTTGTATATGTCAGCTAATTCACAATCTGCTGGAGACAACAGCAGAAATGGGACAGCTCCAAAGAACAGAATTAAGAATGCTGAGTTCTTCACATCAGAATTTATTTTGTCCCACTCTGTTTTGTCTTTTCCTCTGCTTGCTTGATTTCAGATACTAGAGATGTCTGAGAATTAAGCTCATTTACACTGAGTGGCTTAGCACCAGTATTTACAGAAAGAAAACTCAGTAATGTCACTGAACAAAAACTTTCCCCACATACCAATTCTACTATGTTTTCTTTAGGAAACAAATTTCCATGGGATTAGCCTTTGCTCACTCTTCTGTGGTTAGGAAACAAAGCTACATAACTGTGAGGACTTTTTGCACGCACACACACACACACACAAATAACCTTTAAAAGAACCAGGTTCCTTCTTTATTACATATCCAACTGTCCAAAAGTTTGTCATGAATGTAGTCAATAAATAATTCAAGAAAAATTTACACTGGAGAAAAAAAATCATTGCAGTAGTGTATCCTGGTCTACGTTGTCAATGATATTTCCAGAGTGTTTTTTATCTATAACCTTCCAACAATGAGCAAAAGTTTTCTTCCATGATACAAATGATAGAGCTCTAGAGACAGGAACTACTGAAAAACCACTATTTTTGCCTCCCAAATAGTGGGATGAACATTGGTAGGATAAACACAATAGTCATCTCAGTTACTCAGTTACCAAAGTAATGAAAAATGTATGTAAGTGTGTATATATGTGCGCATATATGTATGTGTGAGAGGAAAGAGAGAGATCAGAACATCAGACACTTACGGAAAGAACCATGCCTTAAAAGCATGAACTTATTGAACACAGCCTCAGGTAGAACACGGCAAAGAATTAGTACAATAAAGTATGACATGAATATACCCCTAATATATAATCGGTGGGTTTTCACATACTACCATCAAGCATCTCCAGGCTGCTTCGGAGAGCATTTCTTCACCATTAAATTAAAGGGAAAATGAAGAAGCTGTCTACCATATATGTCTGAAATAAAACAGAAATATCAGTAAGAAACCCCATTTTACATATCCTACATTACACATATCCGGTGTATAGTCTTTTCAAGGATTCTGACTTTAAAAATATCTGAATCTAAAAATATTAATGAAGCCAGACCTGGTGGTACATGCCTCAAATCTCAGCATGTGGGAGGCAGGAGAATGACGTTTGATGTCAGCCTGACTGTACAGTAAGTTCCAGGAAAGCCTGGGCTACAGTGTGAAACTCTGTCTCAAAACAAGCACAAAAACTTAAGTGAGTAAAGATGGTAATGAATACAACTTCACAGCCATGCTTTCAAAAAAAATCTAAGGAACAGCAAAATAATAAAGTTATTCCAGTGACTCTGGATAAATGAACTCCAGAACATAATTCTATTCACACTTCTATTATTTACTGAAGCAAGTTACTACTGGCCTCTACCACAGAGAAATCAAACCGGTCACTTAATCCTTAACACTAAACACTTTCCCTAGAAAAGTAGAATGAATTTTTATAATACTTGAGTCCCAATTCTCTCCTGAAGCAGGAAACACTAAGAAATAACTGTACATACAAGAAAACTCTGGTCTCCAGGTGGGGCACCTGGCGAGTGGGGGGTAGAGGCGCTGTTTCTAACATGGACTCTATTGCCTGCTTTCGGATCACTTCCCCCTGGGAGCACTGCCTTGTCTGACCTCAAGGGATGAAGATATGCTCATTCCTGATGTGACTTGATGTGCTGGGAAGAGCTGATACGGGGGGGGGGGGAGGATCCCCTTTTTCTAGGAGGGAAAGAGAAAGGAGAAAGGGAAGGAGAGGCACTGGGAGGAGAGGAGGGAGGGGCACCCTTGGGATGTAAAGTAAATAAACTGAAATTTTAAAAAAAGGAAGGAAACTCTACAAATCGATTCATATCTCGTAACGCTAGTATATGCATTCTTGTGTGCACGCGTACACAAATTATAGCAAAAAAAGTATGTAGCCAAGTACATACCTATATTTGAAAGGAGCAAATTCTGTAGCTTGTTGAATCTACAAAAATCAGTAAATAAAACAAATGGCTGATGCTCTGACTGAACGGAAGGTGAGAGCCTTCCTGACGGGCTTCTAGAACATGCTCGCAGTACCTACTAAACATGAACTCAGGGCCAAAGCTAGAGGTCCCATTAGCTCTGAAAGACCTCCTCCTCCAAGGGCACAAAGCCATAGTCCCCAAGATTTCTCATTAGCATCACGACCTCACTCCTGAATACAAAAAGGGAATGAAATTGTTGGTCTGACCATCCTCTGCTTCTGACATTAACTCAACTTGTAACAGAAACAATTTCATGGTCAAAGGTTGGTGAAACTTGGCCACCATCATGTCAGAAACAGAAAGTAGAACCGAATAAAATCATTGGGAGCCATGGCCTCATTAGGGCAGGATGGCGGAACTGCTGAGCCCAGAGCTGGAGTGGAGCCATTTTCTCCCTCTGCACAGATGGCAAGCTTTCACAAAACTGCACATACCCGGGGGTTGAGATAATGTTCGCTGTCTTTCCAGCATGTGATCCAGGTCTCTGTATGTTTAGTGTTTTGATACAAAGCTGAATGAACTCTGCTCCCTACTTCTTGCCTCTACTAGGGAGCAAATTAGAATAATTTTATGAGGACTCCATGCATATGGCATACTGAGTTAAAGAAAAAAATACTCCTACAGGAATCTTGATTCTTTTTTTCAAGGGAAAAAGCCAAGTTTGGTTTTATGATGGTTTACTTCTTGTTGCTCTAAGCAAATGAATGCTTTAACGTACCACAGAGGTCACCTGACATTTAATTTATAAAATGGCCCCCAAGGAGCAGTTATTCACCTCTCAAAACTGTGTAGGTAGTCTCTCTGTGCCTCTCCCACTGAGTTGCTCAGAAATTGCCTCCTGGCAAAGGCTCCTGACGCAAACACTCCACAGACCAGCACCCTCAGCAAACTGCCACTGCACCATCTCTGTCCTTCTCTGACCTTCCTGCAGGGCTCCACCATCTTCCTCACAAGGAGCAAGCCCGTAGGCAATGTGTGCCAAAGACACCATGAAAACCACAGTGGACTCTGAGGAAGACAAGGGCCTGCCCACAGACCTCCATTGTCTGGAAAGGCACGCTTCCGTTTATACAAGGCAGCACAGTTACTTTTAAACAACTGCTTGGCCCCAAGAGTTTCCCTCCTATACAATGACTAAGAAAATCTACAGTGGAACAGTGGTTAGAATTCCAGATTCTAGGGCCACATTTTCTGCTTAGATCTGAGCTGCCTAAAATGAAAGCTCTTGGGTGAGTTAGTTCAGCTTCCTAGGCCTTCAGGCTTTGTATTTATTAAATGGCAGCCTCTGAGAGGAGCCATAAATACCGGATAGGTGTTAAGTGTTAGGATGTATGGTATATTATTCTGCCATATGAGCACCAACAGATAGCCTATGTGAACAAAATTTCTTCTGAAATCAGTGCTCAGGCTAGTCTTGCTCCCCTTGTTGCTTCTACCTCACAATCCCTCTCAGCTCCGAGAGGTCCAACTCTTCAGTCTTCAACTTGCAACACGGTATCAAATGCCTCTGTTCCCCAAGAGCTTGTGTATGCACTCACTTGAAAACTCAACTCTGACAACTGCTGTAGGACAACCATTTTGAAGAAAAGTTGTCTTACACATTACAATTAGCCAAATGCAGGAAAGCGCTTCCTAGGACCACAGTAAATACTGCTTTTGTGTGAACTTCCGTTATTGGTTTGTTACTGAGTAGTCCTAAGCGATGCCACTGTCCTGGAGAGGACAGTTCCCACCAGCATATGCATCCTCCTTGTTCTCACTGAAATTTTCCCCATTCCCGTAACGTCTGCTGGTGAGTTCAGGAGTGACTCAACTGCATGATCTGTAATGCGCATTTCCTACAGGACAGGGGAGGAGGATGGAATAGGCAGCATCAAAGAGTTAAGGGACTCGTTGTTCCACTGTGAAAACTGACCGGCGAGTCTGTTTTATAAAGAATTTTTACGTTTATTCATTTTTGTGGTCATAGGGGTTGAATGCTGTGTCTTGTACACCCCGGACACACACTCTACCACTAACCTACGCCCCTGCTTAAGCTCTTTGGATAGTATTTCAGCTCCTATTCCAGTCTGTCCCAATGCTGAATCATCTTGCTTTCCCTCTTAGACAGCTAATGAAAGTGTCTTAATGCAATTTATGTCTGCTTCCTCCCTTTGTGAAACGGGATATGTTCAAAGGTGAGTTGGAAGCATCCTCCTCATCTTTCATGCACAGGGAAGAGTACCTGCTACTTCATACGCTCTTACAGCAAATTAGCCCTGAAAATATCCACAGACACAAACGGAGCTTACGCCATGCACGAAATAACCGTAAAATGTAAGTATATTTAAGAGCACAAATAAGTAATACATGCATGCAGAGGAGAACCCAGATGTACTGTATTATGGGACAAGAAGGGGACGGGGTTGTGTTCAGAAACCTTAGTGAACCTCTACCTGCTTTCCCTTGCTGAGATTATTCAGACTACAGAGCTGGCAAGTTAAAACCTTGTACAAAAAGGAACAAGACTTTACGTCTATTTCATACTTTCCAGTCTCCTCAGTTCCTAACTAGTCAAGGATAGAAGGGCGAAGAGAGAGAGCATGGGCCTGCGATTCTAGCGGCCCACCGCAGAGAGCAGGCGCTATAAGAAGGCGTGGTTAATGGCTCCCACATGGCTGACACACCAAGTGGACAAGGGCTAGAAGTGCACAGAAAGTAGGCCATGTCTCTCTTCAAGTGAAATGTGAGGCCAAGACCTGGCCCAAAGCCTCAGAGATGAAACACCCCACAACACCACACACACACACACACACACACCACTACCAACAGCACTAACAGTACTAGGCACATTTGGAGCTTTCTTCCGGAACACTTTCTGCCACGAACATATGATGCTGAAAGAAAAGCATACGAGCTTTTTCGAACCTAATTATTTCTTAAGGGAAATAACACAAACAATTAACTTTGGAATAACAGATTTTAGAAAGGATGTTTGTTGAAAACTGTTAGAAATCTGGGAACACATGGTTGATTGGTTAAGTGATGAAATATTTATTAAATATGAGAATCCACTGCAAGAAAATGGAACTGCTTCGACTAGGTTGAAGGCTGCATCCAACACCAGCCCAGAGTCTGTCGATAAGAACCTTTGCTGAGGGATGAAGTTCATACCAGCACACAGTAGCACCCACAAATAACCCTGTGATTAAAAACTGAGATGAGAGCAGAGCTGGAAAGATGGCTCAGAGGTTGAAAACACTGTCTGCTCTTTCAGAGGTCCTGAGGTCATTTCCCAGCAGTCACACGGTGGCTCACAACCATCTATACGGGGATCTAATGCCCTCTTGCAGGTGACCTGCAGATAGAGCAGTCACATATATATATATACACATATATATATATATAATAAATCTTAAAAAAAAAAACTGGAGAGCAAGCCAGGTGGTGGTGATGCATGCCTTTAATCCCAGCAATCAGAGAGGTAGAGGCAGGAGAATCATTGGGAGTTCAAGGCCAGCCTGGTCTACAAAGCAAGTCCAGGACAGTCAAAGCTACACAGAGAAACCCTGTCTCAAAATAAATAAATAAATAACACAAGCAAACAAACAAACAAAAACCTGGAAAGCCCCACCCCAAGAGGAATCCCACACACTGAAAATAACTACACCCTTACTAGAAGCTGTTTTAAAAAAACACACACACAAAAAAAAAATTATACATTTAAATAGGGAAATTTTACGATATACAAATTGTTACCCAACAAAGTTGTTATTAAAAAACAAACAAAACAATGAAAGAAAATGCCAGGGACTGGAGCAGAGTGTCTCAGTGGAGTGCCTGCCTTCTGTGCCTTTTGTCTAAGGTCACGCCCACCCTGATCAGTGCTACAATTTAGGTTTTCTCTGAAAAGAAAAAGGCTATGAAACAGAAACGGAACATGGAAAACAGAAGGCACCTACTGTATGTAGCAAGGTTATTGTTATATGACACACATTTTGCTTTGTGTGACATGCTCCTGATTCCACATGTCCACATAAAATCTCTTGTACAGATATTCATAGCATCACTACTCATAATGAAAGAATTTAACTAACATAAATTCATATCAAGACAATGAATAAAGAGCAGACTACTATTCAGCAATGAAAAAGAATGAGGTGCACAAGCTATCACATGGATCAGTGTTGAAAATGTTAAGCTAAGCGAATGAGGTAAAGTATACCTGAAGCATCTTGAACAGGTAAATCCATAGAAACAAAACTCTGTGGCAGCTCAGTCTCCAAGTGGGTTCCCTAGTAAGGGGAACAGGGACTGTCTCTAACATGAACTCAGTGGCTGGCTCTTTGATCACCTCCCCCTGATGGAGGAGCAGCCACAGAAGAGGACAATGCAGCCAGTCCTGATGAAACCTGATAGGCTAGGGTCAGATGGAAGGGGAGGAAGACCTGTCCTATCAGTGGACTGAAGGAGGGGCATGGAAGGAGATGAGGGAGGAAGACTGGCATTGGGAGGAGATAAGGGGAGCTACAGCTGGGATACAATGTGAATAAACTATAATAAATTAAAAAAAGAAAATAGAGGCCAGTGAGATGGCTCAGCAGGCAAAGGCACCTGCCACCAAACACTGATGATCTGAGTTTGATCCTGAGGACCGCACATGGTAGAAAGAGAAAACCAAATATTAAGAGTTGTTTTCTGGCACCATATGACCCCCACCTTCCCCCTCACACCCTGAATTATAAGAATGCAAGTATATGTGTGCACATATATATTTATAAGTAAAATGAGAATTCTTTTGTTTCTGAGATTATCAAGCATTACGTGATGTCATAAAGACAGCTAAGGAGTTTATTTCTTCAGAAGTGTGCCTGAAGCTCATCCTTTAATATGATATCTTCCCTGTACAAATCCAGGCCTTCTCCTCTACCTTAACCTCATTTTCAGATCCTCCACTCACAGTACACTATAAACACATGAAACTACTTAAAGCGTTGACCTCTATGGTTTCTTTTCCAGAACTAAATTAGCATGTGCAGCTCTTTGAGAAACAGGGAGATCTCCCAGCACACCATTTGGGTAACCACCTCGTCTACTTAAAAATTATCAAAACATCTTATATTAGCACGTACCATTAATACTAAAGTAAGGTAGGCCAGAATGGTAGTTCCCATTTGTAACCCTTGCACCTGAGAGGTAGAGACAAGAACGAGAGACTTAATAGTTCAAGGCTAGCCTGAGCTACATAGCAAGATCTCCAAAAAAAAAAGGAAAGGTAGGAGATGCAGTTAGATGGCTCAGAGGGAAAAGGTACCTGACTCCAAGCCTGGTAACCTGGGTCCTATCCCTGGGACCAACATAATGGAAGGACTGATACCCACAAGTTTTCCTCTGCCCTCCACACATTCACATGACACATGTTTGTACACACACACACACACACACACACACACACACTTATTCATTAAATAATTAAAATTTTTAAAGGTCTATATTATAGTTAATAAAGATTCAATTATATTACTAAATTTCATAATCAGCTTGTATCTTATACATATTGGAAGTACTTAATTATAAATGATTAATTAATGTTGAAGCACATAACTATTTAGTATTAAATAATACATTTTCATAAAATAAAGGTAAAGATTAGAAAGGATTAAACAAAATTATAAGACAAGAATTATCTGGGATTTAGTTCCAGGAAAAACAAGCAAACAAACAAACAAAAACCTAAGTATGGCCGTCTAAAATTGACGTTAAAAATTAAAGAATAACTATTTAGGGAACTCCTCACCTGAATACGTCACATGAACTCAAATCTATCAGAAATGCTATGTGACACTCTTGCCAAAGACACACACCCATGTCTCGAGGAAAATGCTGCTCCTGGCAGCAAGTGACAAAGTCTAGTGGACAAATTCAGCCACAAAGGTTAAGTAGCTTGGACTTATTTTTGCTAGGGGAGACGCGGGTAAGGCTGACATGAGTGATTGTGTCACGGTGATTAAAGTGGCCACAAGACAGCAAGACAGCTTTATGTGGTGGGTTGTCAGCAGGCTCACAGCGGTCCAAGTTCCTGCCACTTCCTCTACCATCCTGTCCCCTCAGCTCCACACTTGGACTTTTCTGATAAGCTCTGCCTTGGGGCCAAAGCAAGGACTGTGATTTCAGTTCTCAGGTCACTATGCAGGTACTCTGAGAACCAGGACACATTTCACGCAGTGCTCTGCTGGAGCAGCGAAAACACGTGTGGGAGAAGAAAGAAAGGGAGGAGAGGTTAGGCATAAATATGGGAGGAGGACCATGCTCCTCTCTGCCACTTCCCCGCTAAAAAATCTGAATTCCTTCTGGAAAGAATTTATAGCTGTGGGAAATAGCTCAAGACTGTATCAGTAACAGAAATGATCGCAGAATTCTTTTCTTCATATCTCTGAGACAGAAAGTTGACACAGACTAAAAATATTTACTGAGTCAGGCACGGTGCTGAGTGGCAGGCAGACAATGGTAAGTCTGAGTGACCAAGTCTGAGGTGAAGACTACAGTCAATCTCATGGAAACAACTTCGCACAGCTTTCAGTGTCTGGATCTGCTCCCAAAGCACACACATAAGCGCACATTAGTTTATGGGAAGCCCGAGGCAAGTTTGACTGTGAGGAACCTGTGCTATGCCTCGTCATTCCTTCACACTGACTATGCATCCTGCAGCAATGTGACACAGACAGGCTCGCTAACCTGCAGCAATGGATCCCTGCCCCGGTCCAAGACTGTCAATGTGTCATGCTCAGCCAGGATGGAGTAGGGACTGAGCACAGGAATCAGGGAGCCAGGAGAGCAAGAGCAACAAGAGTCGGGACAATGATGTTTGCGAAGGAGAGTTCCAGCACCGAGGAACAGAATGGATGCTTTGATGCGCACACAATGAAGAAGACGAATGAGAGCCAACTTAAGTGGAATCCGAGAAAAAAACGTGGCGGAGGAGGGGAGATCACACAAAACAGTATTGATCGGTGAGCAGTGAAATGAAGAGCTTGTTGAACTATAACGCAGTCCCAAAAACAAGTGAAGTCCAGCAGATGCCAACAGGGGTAGCGCCAACAGCAATGCGAGCAACCTGCCAGAGGCTGGTGTTTATTTCAGTTGCTGAGAGAAAGAGAGGTACTTGACAGAAAGAGGGGGGAGACAAAATACACTGAAGGTTACACGGAAGTATTTCCTATAATCGCAAGAAAAGAAAAAAGAAAGAAAAGCATTATGAGCCGAGGAGAGGCCCACAGAAATCTGAAAATACCAGCCGAGTCCTCCTAATGCATGGCACCCACAGTCCTTTGCTAGGTACTCGTTCCCGGCTGTCTCTCTTCAGCGCCGGGAAGGAATACAATTCAGCAGAGGTGCATGGATTTTCCCTATGCATTTAAACTAATTCTATGCATTTCAACCCACACAACTACCAACTTCAAGATTTCATCATCGGGACATTCGAACTCATTAATCAATGCTCTCAACTCTGTATCGTATTAAATTGCTTAAGGTATAAATTAATAGGCCTTCTCCTTCATTAACTATGAGAGAACATTGCCTGTGCTATTACCCAGAACTACAATTGCACAGTGCTCATCTTAAATCAGAAACTCAATTCCATGAGAATTCTTTCCATCTCAACGTCAGTGTTTTTGCCAGTTTTTCCCGGGTGGCTCCATGATAGTTGACAACATTTGCTCTCTACTGTGATTAAGAAGTCTTATCCCTAGTGGCTTACCAGTTAGAAATGGGCCTGCTTTAGTGGGCGCAATGAACATCCATGGACTTCCACTATGCTCTACCCAATCAATAACTGTCCAACTGAAAGGCATTTTTATGAGGCACTAAGCTAGAGAGAAAGCAATGATCTATTTATAGTTAAGCCAGAAAGAGAATCACAAATATAGTAAATGTTGGTTTTGGTCCAGAATCCAAACTTTTATCATCTTTGGTAATGTCTAAGTTTCTACCGGCGTCAGTAAAAACTCTTCTTAAGAAACAATGACTTTTCTGCAACAAGTTTCAAAGTACTAACTCCAGCAAGCCACGGGGAACCAAAATCTCCTTGAAAATAACTCCACAGGTGTGGCAAACAAGAAAAAATACTCAATGACCGTTTACCTTCTAACCTCGAGGTGACACAGACTCATTCACTGAACACTGAGTTCCCAAGGAGCACAGGCCATCCAAAATGAACCATTACTCACTGTATACAAATTAGGTATGATTTTTAGAGAATGAAAAGAGCACTTCATGAGTTAGGAAATTAATTTTTAACTAGGAGACAGCCACTGAACCCAAGCAAGGCCCAGTGCTCTAAGGCTCCATAAGCAGAGGCTGCTTAAGCCCTCTCCCATAACCCGAGAGGGCTTTAAACAGACCAACTAAGGCTAAAAAGAAACAGGAGAGAAAGGAGGGAGGAAAACAAAGAGGAAGGAAGAAGTAGGTAGGAGGTGGACAAGAGGAGAGGAAGGCAGGAGGAAAGAAAGGAAAAAGGAACGAGGGAGAAGAAGTTGCAGTTCTGGCTGAACCACAGATGGAGTCCTGACAGGGGAGCAGACGCACTCCCGGGGCACAAACCTGGCTGAACACAGGCTCCCGTTCTGACCTTAAAATCAAAGCTGAGGTTAGTCACTGAAAACCCCAAAGGCTGAGGCTAAGACTCCGAAGCCCAGCAGACTCTTCAAGGTGCCACGTGTAAGCTGAGCCAGGCGGGTACAGGGCCATTCTAGCAAAATGAGCCCAGTCTCTTCCTGACCCTTACTCAAAGTCTACACTCGCCCACGCTTGGATGATCCCAGGTCACCTTTCTAGCCAGCTGCCTTCCTTCCTATTCCTCCGGGCTACCCTACATTTATAAGGGCAGACTATGCCTAGGCTGGGCAGTCACTTATACCTGCTGACAATCCACAATTGTGTTTCTAGACAGAACCCTGGCAGGACACTCTAAATGCATCAAAAACACACTAGGGAATTCAAGGAAATCCGCAGACACATTATATGACGCTTCCTGCTGCTTAATCCAAGGAAAGAGAAACTGTGTAGAGGAAAGCTTTAGCAATCACAAGGAACATCAAACCATCTACCAGTCTAGCCCCAGTATGCTAATCTTGCCGGTGGAGGAGACTAGCCTACCTGTTGAAAAAAAAAAGAAAAAAAAAAGAAAAGAAAAACCCAACAACTAGCGATAAAGCAATGTGTACCAGACAGTGCCGAACTGAGAAGAGAGCCAATAAAACCGTCAGCCCTGAGTTCTACTGCCAGAGGTAGAAGAACATTATCAAACTACTTGTGGAGTGAGAGCTCTTCAGGCCTAGCTCCAGAAAACTATCATCCAGTTCTTGTCCTCACTGTTATCTAGTGATCTTCCCTCACAACAACAGAAATGGGAAAAAAAAAAAAAAAAAAAAAAGGCAGCTCTGTTAAGAGGTACAATGCACTAGAACATTTTTTTTTTTCTTAAAGGAGAAGAAATAGATTCATTTAACCTGCATGGCTCTAAAAACCTCTTAGACATAAACAATAGACAGATTCTGGGAGAAGAGGGATGACTAAATTCCGTCTCTCTCCAATTAGAACTGGTGGTATTTCTGGATCATGATACAGAATTTTTAATTTTATTTCCAAAATCCAGTTATATATAATAGCTTGTCTTGGAGAAAATAAAACAGATTTTTTTTTTCCTTAACAGGAACTAAAAGCAGGAGTAAAGGGCAGTGGAAGTCTAAAATCAGTTTGGATGTTAAGCATTTTTTAAATACATGTAATTTATAATTACATGTAAAATAATTACAAGTTATCCAGGGAGGAGATCGGTAAGGGTCAGGAAATTTAAAAAAAAAATAATGTTGGTATATTTTAACATAGATAAATAGAAATCCATGATAAAATAGTAGCATAAGCTTTGCAAAAGACTCCTTTGTTGATTTTAACATTTCCTTTCCGAATTATTTTCCCATTTCTACCCCTTTATTCCCTATATGACCATGGGAAAACTAATTCACTCTTCTACAAAGTGGGTATAATAGTATCTACCTCATCTTTAAAACCAATGAATATAAATTACTCATCACAGTGCTAAGGCTACATGGAACACATTTGAAAAAATGAATTCCTGTATTTTCAAGTTTCTCCAATCTTTCTTCTTTCTAGTACTTTTATTACCAAAATAAACACATACAACCAGATGTTCCAGAACTTACCATTTTGGTTATTATTTACCTGTTTTCCCTGAATGATTTGACATTTGGGACCCTTTGCTACTGGTACTATAGGGACACAAAAATACTCTGCACCTTTTCTTTTGATGGGGGAATATATAAATATAGACCTCTATTTAGCATTTAATATCCATGTCCTTATCACTCACCAACTTGACAATTCATCATGAAGCTATTAGACTTTGTAGAGGACAAGATGAGAAAAAGTAGATGTTTCGTTCACTGACAGCACATGCTTCTGACATGTTATATGCAGAAATGTAAAATCACTGAGTGGTTTTAAAATAAGTAACAGAATCGAGAGGTAACTATGCAACAAAATAATTTATCAGGTAACCCATTGCTGATGCTATCATAAATTTATGATGCTTATCTGGCAAAAAGAGCAATCGTTAATAAGCATATTCTAAAATAGCAATTAAAGGTTATCAATATCAAACCATCAGTAAAGCTCAGTAGATAGTATCTTACAGAAATTGGTGAAAAAAAATGTTTTATCTTACTATCCACAAACATGCAATTGTTTTAGCATAAATACTGTCCAGAAAGAAGGAAAAAGGCCTTAATATTTTGAATGTTCTAGGGCTACTTTCTAAGCTTGGAACAAGTTCATATTTGACCACCCTGAAGACAAGAAGGTCACCTACAATCAACCATGATCACTTTGACTACAATTTCTAGTACTTTATGGCATAAGCTACTATATGGGCAGATCCTTCCACTTACTGAATACAGTAAGTATTCAGTCCGCACCGAAATAACTCACTGTGCCATAAACAAAAATTTCACATTATGGACTTGTATCCATAAAATCTCCATTTCATACTAAACTACGAACATTCAAACAGAACCAAAATGAAATTTCTTCTAAAACAAAATCTTTCTGTTCCCTTTTATGGATGAAAACTGAAACAAGCCAACATTAATAGTAAAACGAGTTTGATACTCACCTAGTCGTTGTGAGCGTGAAAACGGAACCACTGAAGACTACACAGATGACTTGGTCAATTGCTTGAGCCTCCCAAGTGAGAGATCATTTCTGAACTAATTTAAATGGCCTATAAGGTCTCTTCCTTCTGGGGCTATTCAGTTTCACTGCATTATGTAAAAACTGAGTAATTTGTAACTTCCGGGAATGTGTTAAAGTCAGGTAATTAGGGCATCATTTTGCATTCAAATGATGTCATAAAATATCTAAACAGCACTCCAGCTGCCTGAGGGAGTTACAGTTACTTAACAGACTCTTAGAGACCCAGGGTTGATCTAGTGCTTTATAAATTCCTCTTGTCCAAAGAGTTCTCAGTACGTTTGGGAGCTTAGCTCCTGTGAAGTTTAATGATATTAACTGGCATTTATCAATGAATAAAAATGAATAATAAGCCTGCTCACTCTTAGGAATTATAACTATTCTTCAGTAACAATAGGACTTTACCATAGTATCATGAATTTAGCCGGCATGGCTAATCTTCCATGCCAACATGCTTACATGGCCCAAAGAGCCACGTCCCAACTCCTCTGAACACCAAGAACTTGCTGCAGCAGTTAGAAGCTACATTCTTTTCACACCAGTCCCCAAAATCTCATCTGCCGTTAACAAAGGCAAGTCCTGACTGCCATGTGCCTCTGGATTGGCTGTCCCTTCTGCTAGATATGCCCACCCCATCTCTGTAATGGGGGCAATTCTTTAACTCATCCTCAAAATACAGACCAGACAGCACCTCCCAAAAAAGCCTGACTGCTTGTGGGGTTAAGTGCTGGGCTTTCGCCGTTTGCACAGCAGTCTGAGATCAAGACTGAAGGCCAAAGAGTAATTGTTCATCTACTCATTCATTTTCCCAGGTATCTGTAAACCCCTTAAAAGCTACAAAGGTGTCTTTTATTTCTAAATCCCTGTGGCCTTGATCTATTTTAAAATGCTAAATAGCAAGAGTTCATGTGAATAAATTCCTTTTAATGAGTCAATAAATGAATCACACACACTCATGTATATGTGCCTTATGAGCTCTCTCACACACACAAATAAATCACACAGAAGTTATTTCTGAAGTACAAAGAAAATTGCTAATAATACCCATGGGTACCTACAATGCCAAAACTTCTGTTTACCAAATAATAATAATAATAACAAGCGCTACATGAAATCAACACATTTTCAGGTTAAATCACAGCTCTCTGGAAACCAGAACATAATGGACAAGAAAACCCCTTAGTTTCCTCGCTGTAGGGAAGGTTGGTTATATGTCTTTGAGAGTCTATCAGTTCTCTGTGGTGTCCTGCTGCAATTTAAGGATCCTGGTAAAGTACATTGACTCCCCAGGTGGAGCAGAGATCAAGATGTACTGTACCTTTAGAGGTACCGTTAGACACCAAGAACAATTTGCCATCATTATAAATAGCATTACTTGCACTTCTGACTTAAATTAATAATCCACCCACGCATGCTGCTTAATCTAAGTTCTGCCAAACAGTAACCTCACTGATCTCAGCTGTGAAGTTTACTTCTGAAGGGCCAATCAGATCTTCTGCCCCAAGCAGAAAGGCCTATATGAGCAAAATATCTCAGAAGGGGCATTCTAGGAACACTGCGTGAGAAAAAATAAATAAATAACAGCCTGTTTTTCACCAGCATAAAGAAGTACGTAGGTCAGCACTCAGGGAGGCAGAGGCAGGCGGATCTCTGTGAGTCTAAGGCCAGCCTGGTCTACAAAGAGCTTCCAGTATAGCCAAGGCTACCCAGAGAAATCCTTTCACAAAAAGAAACACACACCGTAAGGAAAGAAGTGGGTAGGCACTGAGGTCATGATCAGCATGAAGCAGGGACTCCAAGTTGCTGAGCTTGCAACTTCACCTTCCTCTTTCTGCATCTCCGCCTCTCTCAGTCCTTCCTTTTCTTTGCCACAAAGACTCTGGGACTTGTTTTACTGCACTGCTATGTCCGCAAAATCCTGCCCATGGAAAACTCTACATAGAACGAAAGAACTCATGTCTTCATAAATAAATTATGAGGAAAATAAAAAAATAAAGGCACATGTGGAGAAAGCCATACACTAAGAGACTTAAATAAACTAAGTATGCACTTTACTTCAGCTCTGGCTCAAAATGGAAAAAAAAAAAATATATATATATATATATATATATATAAACTATACATACACATATAAGCATATTTCTTGAAATAAGTAAAAGTATTTCTGAAAGAATCGTTGCTTTATAGTATCAAAAAATTATTTTTACCATGGCAATTCAGTGTTACATTTTTAAAATAACCCTTACCTTTCAGAGTTTCATTACTGATATATTAGTAAATAAAGTATCATTTGCTTCAAAATGATACAGAAAGGGTGAGAAAGCCAGTAGGAGACAGACAAAAGCAAGACAGACTGTAAGCTAGCAATCACTAAAGCTAGGATTCACCATATTCCTGTCTAGTTCCTGTGTGTCTGGATTGTTTCTTTGTTTGTTTCTTTGTTTGTTTCTTTCTGTCTGTCTTTCTTTAGGCAGAGGCTGCAGGAACGATGTTAACTAACTGAAAAATAAGACACATGTTCTCTTCTGTAGTTTTTCCATGGAAATTAGTCAAAATGAAATAGAGAAATAGGCAGCTAGCTGCCAACCATTAATTCAAATAATAAATCCTTCATTAAGAGCTGGACGTATTGGGTTTTCTACTGCAATAATCTAACTTCAATGGATACTACAAGTAACCCTGAATTTCTACCTGCGTCAACAAAATTTAATGGAGCCAATTATTTGGCTGCAAATATAGACTTAACTTTTTCCAGTCTTTACATACCTCATGTGAATACTGAGTACATGATTACATTACAGTTATGTTAGTGTTGAACATAGGTATGATGTGAAAATTCCCAGCTTATCTTTATTTCAGTAAAGTTTACAAAAAATTTCAACTACGTAAGCTTCAGATGTACTTGCAGATGAAGGAACTGTCAGGTTGATCCACGCTCACATAAAAACACTTCCATGGTCCCAAAAAATATTTGCTAGAATTAGACAGTATACCTTCAATCATATCTATAGATGTTTTGATACTGATCGCAGACACAGCAATAAACAATACAACCCTAATTACAACAGTAAGGGGGGAAAAAAGGTGCGGAGGACTCATTTGAGGAAGTTAGGAGTGAACGGGCATACCTCTGGTGTTCAAAATCTAAGTGAGCAGGAAATTCTGCAATGTACTTTATTTTAGTTTGGTTTCTTAGGGTTGCCTACATGTCTTCGCTTCTTCCTACAATACTTATCTTGGGTTGCAACGGCCGCCGTCTCTCGGAGTTAAAACAACAAAGATGATGATGCGTATCCTGCCCAGATACAATCTCCTACCCCATACAATCTTTGCTTGACTAAGGAGATGAGGTCTCTACCTGTCACTCAGGTTACTGGGCTACTAGGAGCGGCCAACGCCAGCCACCCACCACTCTGCAAAACCTTGGGCCTGCGCTTCTTCTGCTTCCCCTTTCCTCTGTCTCCTTTTCTCCTCCTTTTTGCACAGGGAGCGTCGTACACCCGGTACACCTCGTCTCCAGGGCAACCCTAAGCAAAAGCGAGGTCGCTTGGCTGTGCCGAGGACCACCTCCCGCACCCCGCCGCTCACCTGCCGGCCGCCAGGGTCGCCCCGCACCCGCGTGTTGAGCTGGTCGTGCTGAGTTTCGTCCTCGCCGCCCGAGCGGTAGATGAGGCGCAGTGGCACGATGCTCTGGCGCTCCAGGAAGCGGTTTTCGTCCCCCCTCTCCAGTTCCCTCAGTGAGGCGTCTCCTTGCAGGCAGGCAGGAGGGAAGGAGGGAGTGAAGACAAACGGTAAAAATAATAATAATAATGACCCTAACCCACAGTCCTCCATCGTGCGGTCCTACATCTCCTAAGAAAATTCCCCTGTCTCCTCCCTCCAGGACCCCATCTGGGAAGGACGCAGAGACACCAGCTGGCCCTGGACCAGCTCATCCGAGAGCATCTCCGGGCCCAGAAGCAGTCACCCATTCTCCTGAAGGCGACTCTTCTTCGGGGAGAGAAATAAAAACGCATTTGACCCCAGATTGCTGAGGCATCCTTGAGCCCCCTCCACACACACGTGTGCATTTGCTCCTCTCTTACCACCCTTCAAGATATAAAAATAAAAATAGAAAAACCCGCGCACCGTGAAATCGCGGAGGCGGCTTTTCGGGGGGCCTCGGGGCTCCAGCGAATCCGGGATGCCCGGGTAGCTGCGAACTTACCTGCCTGACCGCAGCGCGCCAGGGGCCAGGTCACCAAGACGCAGAGCATCCAGAAGGACGCGGCCGCCGCTGCATGCATGGTGCCCCGGGCTCGGGCTCGGGCTCGGGCTCCGGCTCCCGGCCGCCCCTTCCCAGCCCGCGCCGCTGCCGCAGCCGCAGCCGCCGCCGCCTCAGTGCTGCATTGTGCCCGGCGGGCGCTTCGGTGGCGGGGGCAGCGAGCGAGTGCCGCATCGGGCGCCGGGCAGTAGCTAAGTGGCTCCTAGCGCCTCCCACCTCATCCCCCAGGCGGAGGCCGGGGCGGGCGGCCAGCGCGGCGGGGCGCGGAGCCGGGTGCGCAGCGGGCCCCGTGCACTTGCCACCCCCCGCCCCGCGCGCGCCGCACCCCGGCCGCGCGCCCCGGAGGAGCTGGGAAATGTAGTTCCCGCCCCGCATCGAGCTGGTCTCCACAGCGACACGACCGTGGCCACCCGGACACTGCAGACCTGCACGGTTGCGGCACCCCGAAGTCGTCCCTCCCCCACCCCCAGCCTCTGCGCGGAGCCGCACTGTCGCTCACCGGTTAGTAGTGCTTGTGTTACCGAGCGACCATCAAGCCACAGATACGGACTGAGAGCCTACTACGTGCCGGGTGCTTATAACGGTAAAGGACCTGGGTGTGAGTCACCGCTCTCAGATTGTTTTGGTAAGAATTTGAGCTAGGTGGCTTTGGATATGTGTGCCGGCCGGTGTGTCTGTGCACACTGTGAATGCAATACCTCCGGAGGCCAGAAGAGAGCGTTAGGTCCCTAACTCTGGAGTTAACAGAAGGTCGTGTGGGTACTGGGAAT
This sequence comes from Meriones unguiculatus, assembly GCF_030254825.1. Classification (NCBI taxonomy): domain Eukaryota; kingdom Metazoa; phylum Chordata; class Mammalia; order Rodentia; family Muridae; genus Meriones; species Meriones unguiculatus. The sequence continues at coordinate 29,452,315 of NC_083368.1, read as the reverse complement.
CCCAACTCACGCCCTCTGAAGGAACAGCCAGAGTTTCTAAGCCATCTCTGCCCCCATTCTTCAAGCCCTTTTTTTTTTTTTTAATTTCATTTTATTTTTGATGCCCAGGGGAAGGTGGTTAACCCTTCTCCAGGAGAATCAGAAGATATCTCCCAGAAGTCTAGGAAGGCATGTCAAGTGTGAGTCAGCCAGATTCCGCGATGCGTTTGCTCCCTCCAGTATCTGCCACCCTCAAACCCTTACAGATAGGGGGAACTGTACTTTTCTCAGGCTGCTTGCCCTACCCCTACCCTATTGCAAACGTTAGAAGCTCACCAGGAGAAAATAGTAATAACATAATTATTAGTATAACTAACACTTGCACTTTACAAATTCTGAAATCCACCTACACGGGCATTTGATCCTCAGCTCAGAAGAAAAGAGAAAATTAAGAATTAGATCAACTCACCATAGAAACAAACTGAAAGACAAAACCACGTGATCATCTGATGTAGAAAAGGCCTTTGACAAAACCCAACACCCCTTCATGGTAAGAGTCCTGCATAGATTTGGGACACGAGGGACATACCTTAACAATAAAGGCAGATTACAGCAACCCCATTGGCAACATCAACTTAAATGGAGAAAAACTCAAAGCAAGTCCACTAAAATCAGAAAAAATATATACCTATTCAGTATATACTTGAAGTCTTAACTATATGCTTCTCCCATACTTGTTCAATACATACTTGAAGTTTTAACTAGAGCAATAGACAGCTAAAGGAGCTTAAGGGGATACAAATAGGAAAGGAAGAAGTCAAAGTATCTTTATTTGCAGATTGTAACAGGCCCCCAGACTTTAGTAGGCACCCAGACCTTAGCACAACTACTCCATGATGAAAGTACCATTCAGCCTGTAAAATTCAGCACATATACAACACCGCCTGCCAAAATGAAAACAAAAACCTAATCCATCAAAGTCTGCAGTTCTGGGGAAGTCTCTAAACGAACTAATCTTGCTCTTTGGCTTCTGGAATTCTGCTTCTGGCTAACTGTTCTCGTTAACTAAAAAAATACCAACCAAGAACTTTTTGTGTGCTTGACAGCTCACCCTAAGAAAGGCTCAGGGCTACACTGGAACCATGAACAACCAGAATAAAGACTTTCTATTGGCTTAAACCCATGTCTGAGCAGTCTTCTCTGCTGAACACCCCACAACAGGGATGATTTGATAGTATACATTAATGACCCTTAAAATTCCATACAGGGAAACCCTCCTGCTGATAAACACTTTCAGCAAAGTATCTGGATACAAAAGCAATTCTCAAAAAGTAGTAGCCTTCTTACATACAAATGTCAAATAGCCTGAGAAAGAAAGCAGAGAAACTATACTTTTCACAATAACCTCAAATAATAGGAAATACCTTGGGATGACTCTAACCAAGCCAGTGAAAGAACGGCTTACATAAATAAAAATGTTAAGTCACTGAAGAAAGAAATTGAGAATGATATCAGAGTTTGGAAAGACCTACCATGCTCATGGATTGGTAGGACTAATATAGTAAAAACGACCATCATACCAAAAGCAATATACAGATTCAATGCAATCTACCATCAAAGTGCAACAGAGTTCTTCACAGATCTTGAAAAGACAATCTTCAGCTTCATTTAGAAATAAACAAAACAAAACAAGAACACCTAGAATAGCTAAAACTGCATAACCAAAGAACTGCCAGAGGAATCACCATCCATGACCTCAAACTATACTACAGAGCTGTGGTGATAAACACAGCATGGTATTTGCCCAAAAACAGACATGTTGATCAATGGAATAAAATTGAAGACCCACACACAAAGCTACATATCTATCTATGGACACCAGAAATACACACTGGGGAAGGAAAGACAGCATCTTCAACAAACAGTGCTGGTCAAACTGTATGACATATTTGGGGTACTGGATGTCATGAATCATATCAGAATTTCAAATCAGTCAGCTCGTTAAGAATCTTATGTGGCCATCTGGAGAGATGGCTCAGCCATTGAGAGCACTGACTACACTTCCAGAGGACTGGGTTCAGTTCCCAGCACCCAGACATCGGCTCACAGCTCTCTGTAACTCCAAGATCTGACACCCACAGACATATATGCAGGCAAAACACCAATGCACATAAAATAAAAATAAGTAAGTTATTTAAAAAAATAATCTCATGTGGCATGCAGATGTCTACAGGTTGAACAAGATTTCAAGAGCCTAGTAGACATTAATACACAGTAGTCTGTAATAACTATAGTAAAAGAGAATCAAGGCTTGAGACATAAAGACCGATTTGTGTTCCCCTTGGGCCCACAGGCCCCATGCCAAATCCAGTTCTCTTAGCTGGAAGAATTAGCTATGTAAGTTTTATAATTACTACATTGCTTGAAGCAGAGTGCTTACTTTTCCATAGTTTAGGATGTTTGGAATGTGTTAAATAATTTCAAAACCTAAACATACCAGTTAGATGTAATAAAAATGTAAATACTTTTTTAAGGTTTGCCATAGCTTGTGTTGCCACAGCAATAAAAGCATAGACTGGGTAACTTAAGTAACAAACATTTAAGGAACCGAGATGTAATTCAGTCCTGGGTTTGACTCTTAGCACTACAAAGCAAAACACAAGAACAATGAAACATTCGTCACAGTGCTAGAGCAAGGAAGGCACTGCGAGATGTGGTGTCAGGGAAGGACCACCTTCTTGGCCTGTGGGCAGCAGCCTTCTTGTCCCTACCTATATGAGACACAAATAGACCATTCCTGTTCTCTCCCTCTGCCTCTCTCTCTCTCTCTCTCTCTCTCTTTCCTTTATTATGTAGACACGAATCCAATCATGGAGGTTTCACCCTATGACCTAATTGCTTCTCAAGGCCCCATCTTCAAATACCATCTTAGCGGTATTGAAGATGGTGGCTTCAATATATAACTCTTGTAGTAATGCAATCAGTCCTTTGGAGAGGGTAAAAAGATCTCACTCACTAGGCTTATAAATCTATGCTTGAAAACACTACTAAATAACAAATTATATTTTCATTAATGTATATACAAATCTTAAGTTTGTGCATGTGTGTGTCAAGGGTATAGGTATGTGCACACATAGGCATGTGGAGACCTGACCTTGTACTTTGATACTCCTGCCTCCCTCTCCTGAGCACTGAGGTTACAGGTCATCATACCCGTCTCTTCACATGTGTTTGGATGGTGAAGCCTGTAAGAGGAAAAATGAAATTTTTGTTGTTTAAAACTTTTAGAAGCTCACAAGTATATGTATTTATTTATAAATGTATATATTTATATTACATTATACATTTCTATTTATAATTATACTTTAATTTTTAAAATATATTTACAATTTATACATATAATATATTATAAATTTATGCATTTATAAACTCATGAGTATAGATATTTAAAGATGACCGCTTAGGATTGGCTAATCTATCAGGGTTCTCATCCCTGGAGAAGTTTGATTCGCCTTCTCTTATGAAGTCAATAGCAGCCTATTGCTTTTCATCTATGGGAAGACTAAATGGACTCAGCAGATTGTATTTGTGTGTGTGTGTGTGTGTGTGTGTGTGTGTGTGTATTATATGATGTGTGTAACAATAATAATTTTTAAATAGGTCATGAATTTCAGGAGGGCACAAAGGAGGAACTGGAGAAGGGAGAGGGTGGGGTTAGAAATGTTATAAATACAGTACTCATGTATAAAATTCTCAAAATAAATTTTAAAAATAAAATAATGGCAAAAGTTCATAAACTTTTAAATTGTATTTGAATGAATAGTATAAAAGAAATATGTAAATATTTGTTTGTATAAAAAAAAAACTAAAATAATACAGCCTCTGTTACATCCAAGCCAGAAAACTACTTTATTTTCTGGGGATTTATTTCTGTGTGGCTAAGAACAAGCAGCAACACTTGAGTATACCAAGAGAGTAAGAAGATAATATCTTTAGTAAAATAGATTTCTATTCTAGTTAATATAGTTAATTTTACGATATTAATATCTTTAATCAAAATATATACAACTTTCCAAGATGCATTTGGGATAGGCCAGGAATTCTCTCCAAATCTATCTGAATGAGTTACTTGTCTACTTCGTATGCATATTTACTTTCTTAATTTACTGACTTTTGTTTTAATGTGTGTTGTCCTGCGTGTACATATATACACCACCTGCATGCCGGGTGCCCACAGAAGCCAGAGGAAGGCTTTGGGTTCTCTGGAACTGGAGTTACAGGCCCTAAGGAGCTGCCATGTGGATGGTGGGAAACAAACCTGGGTCCTCTGCAAATGCAGCAAGTGCTCTAAACTGCTGAGCCGTCTCTCCCTAGCCCCCTATTTTTATATGATTGAATTAAATGAGAAATCACTAACACAAAAATAACTGGACCCATACCCACCAAAACAATGAAACAAAACATTCTAATTAACAAATGTCTCAAAAGAAATACATAAAAGAAGTGTAAGCAACAGAAAAAATAATAATAAAACAGCAATCTATGAAGTTGAAAACAGGAAATCAACAGAGATAAGCCCCAAAATGGGCTTTTAAAAAAGATGAATAGCATGGAATCATGATAACTACTAAGAAGGAAAGACACAAATACTAATAGTAGAAATGGAAGATGATCAATGACTGCTGATCGCATAGACATTAAATAGATTACAAAGGAATATTATAGACAACGTTAAAGACACTGAATCAATAACAATGTCCTTTCAAAACGCAAAGCTTAGGCTTGGTACATTGACTGGCAAATTCAGCCAAGCTTTGAAGAAAGAAATGATAGCAAATCTTATGAAATTTCTCCTAGAAAATAGAAGCAAAAGTAGATTTTAGGAGCAGCAAGTGAGGCAAGCATTGTCACGGCATAAGACATAAAACATGAGAAAGAGAACAACAGGCCAGAATCTCTGATGAGCACAAATATAAAAAACCTCAGGAAGAAACTAGAAGATTGTGTCTAATGAAGTAAAAATAAAAGATTCAGGTGATACAATATTGACTTAGCTTTCTTGAAAACCTGGGCTTGATTACTACCCCACATAAGTCAGCTGTATCATTTGCCTGGAACCTGGGCAGTGGGGAGGTAGAGGCAGAAACACCAGATGTTTGCCGATGAATCTTGCCTACAGAACAAACCAGTCAGGGATACAATGAGGTCTAGTCTCAAAAAAAAAAACAAAAAAAAAAGTAAGAAGTGGGATTAATTCCAGGTATGGAAAGCTGGTTGAGTATCTAAAAATCAATGTAAATATGGACTCTAAAAAGAAAATTGTCCATTTCATTTAGATTTTCAAAGTCTGTGGTATATAGGCTTTTGTAGTAAGACCTAATGATTGTTTGGATCTCCTCAGTGTCTGTCGTTATGTCCCTCTTTTCGTTTCTGATTTTGCTGATTTGGATAGTTTCTCTCTGCCTTTTAGTTAGTTTGGCTAAGGGTTAAGAAGGAGGACCCTGGGTGAGATGATCAATTCTCATTCAGAAAGGGAAATGGTATGGACTTGAGAAGAAGAAGAAAACAGGGAACAGGACAGGAGCATACCACAGAGGGACTCTGAAAAACTCTACCCAGCAGGGTATTAAAGCAGATGCTGAGACTGATAACCAACTTTGGGGAGAGTGCAGGGAATCTTATGAAAGAAATGGGAAATAGAAAGACCTGGAGGGGACAGGAGCTCCACAAGAAGAGCAACAGAATCAAAATATATGGGACAAGGGGTCTTTTCTGAGACTGATACGCCAACCAAGGACCATGCATAGAGATAACCTAGAACCCCTGCACAAATGTAGCTCATGGCAGCTCAGTATCCAAGTGGGTACCTAGTAAGGGGAACAGGGACTATCTCTGACATGAACTCAGTGACTGGCTCTTTGATCACCTCCCCCTGAGGGGGAAACAGCCTTACCAGGCCACAGAAGAAGACAATGCAGCCAGTCCTGATGAGACCTGATAGGCTAGGGTCAGATGGAAGGGGAGGAGGACTGACCTTTTCAGTGGATTGGGGAAGGGGCATGGGAGGAGGACAGGGAGGGAGGGTAGGAATGGGAAGAGATGAGGGAGGCTACAGCTGGGATACAAAATGAATAAATTGTAATAAATAAAAAATAAATTAATAAAAGAACTTTTTAAAAATCAATGTAATCCATTACAACAAGCTAAAGAGTAAAAATAATAGCATTTTAATAGATGCAGCATAGCTATATGACAGAAATAATCATTCATTGAGGTGAAACTCTCAGAAAATCAGAACAGAGGGGAACTTTCCCAGCTGGATGAAGAGCATTCATTAAAAGCATAAATGTAAAAACAAACAAGACTGAGACATGAAAGCTCACCCTTCTACTCTCCGTGGGAAGAAAGGATTGTCTCACCATCAGGTAGTCCTACACACAGAGAAAATGAACAGGGACACCAACTTCCAACCTTCCTCAACAACAAAAACAAGCTCCAAATGGATGCATGCAAAATTAAAATAAAACAAAATGAAATGCTATAAAAATACATAGAAGATAAGGGGGGAAACCCAGCTAACCTTGGTTTACTTAGCTTATAAAATCCAACACCAAAATAATAATCTATGAATAAACAAATGCAATGAAAAACATCTGTGTTACAAAGAAACTCAATGACTGGCATCTTTGGAGTTTCTTTTTCTCATAAGGTTTCAGTGAGACTTTCTTTTTTTTCTTTTTGTACTTCACAGATTCTTTGTATGTTTTTAGGGTTTTCCTGTGTGTACAAACATGTGTGCCTCTGTGTCCACATGTATATTTTGTGCTTTTTCTTTGGCTCTTTTTCTTCTGTTTGTTTTGCCCTATTCTGGTTTGTTTGCTTTTGTTCTATCTTATTATTGTTCTTTAGATACCTGTTTGTTTTCCAATGAGAGACAGAAAGAATGTGGAATCTGATGGAAGGGAAAGTAGGGAGGATTTTAGAGGATTTTGGGTAGGGAAAACTATAATAAGACTATATCATATGAAAAACATCTATTTTCAATTAAAGAAAGAAAAGACACTTTTGTCATAGACAGTCTCAAGAGAATAAAAAAGATAAACCACAAACTGGAAGGAAAAATCTCCAGAACACATTATCTGAAAAAGGCCTGAAATCAGAAAATATACAAAGAACTTAAAATTTGGAATAGGCAAACAGGTCTACTTGACAGCCCTTGTCTGGCTTCCTTAAAGGTCTGTACTGCAGAAACAAGGCGTGATGGCATTCTCCTCTAACACGGACAGGTGGGATAGAAGCAGGAGGATCAGAAGCTCAAGGTCATTTTGGGTAGTGAGTTTGAGAACCCCTGGATTCATGACACTCTTGTCTTAAAATAAACAAACAAACAAAAACAAAGGCTAACCAAGATTAGAAATGAAAACAGTGAAATGACTGTTGGGATCCGCAAGCAGGCATCTCTACAGCCAGCCCCAAGGGACCTGACAAACCAGATACCAGGCATCTGTGAGGCCACCTACGGACCACCTGCAGATCACCTGAAACCACCTGACGCATGCTCTGGGTCACCTTATAAGAGAACTTGCACCACCTCCCCTCTCTTTCTCTCTTTCTTTCTTGATTTACCCAGAGACGGTCTCTGTGACCCCTTCCCCTTTCCTTAATAAACCTCCCACGTGGAACCAGTCCCATGGCATGATTTGTGAACCCGCCATGTAACTTTGCTGCACATTCCTAATACTGGTGCATTGGCCGGGAATAGACACTTTCAGTGGCATGGTGGTTGCTTTTGGTGTCAGCACCCCACCGGAGCTGCTGGAAACCTATTTCATGTCAAATCCACCTGTGACCCACTTTCTGGTAACCAGATCGTTATCTGCTACATGCAACACTGGCTGGATTGGTCAGTTTCCATCATTGGTCAGCATAAATATCTCTCTTGGTAGGGGAAGATTGATCATTGAGTGTCTGGCAACTTCCTAGTACCTTTTGAGATAGAGTAACCCCAACCACGATCTTCAATGGCATGGTTGACCCTTTCTGCTGACCTCCATTTAGAGCTTCCTCTTTCCCTTGGGTGAGATTTTTCCCCCTCTACTTGCATGGTTCCACCTCCCTCCTCACTCCCCCACCCTCCACCCCACCACCTCTTGTCTACAAAAATCCTAGTGCTAGGTAAACCATGTCTCCAGCAGGCAGCTGTGACCTTGGTCTCTGGCCAACACTGATAAGTTGAGCCATATTACTCTACTGAGTCAAACCTTGCCTTTGGGATGCCTCTGGAAGGTCATTGACTCCTACCCTCCCAATGGGACCTGCCCACTCATCCGTTCCTCCAACATCCCCACTGGGTTGTCTTCTAGAGAATTTTAAAACCTTACACATGGAGCCTGAGTTAAAGGCCTCTAAGCTCACAGGCCTCTGTAATAAAACTTGGCCTACATATTCCTTAGACAATGGTTCAAATTGGCTGAATAACGGCACATTAAATCCCAATATTTTATGGGATCTTTTTCATTACTGTCAGCGATCTGGTAAATGTAAGAAGGTATCTTATGTTCAAGCTTTTTCTCTTCTCTGCTCTGAACCTTCTCTCTGTTTTGTTTTGTTTTGTTTTCCTACCTAACTTCTTTTAACTATAGAGTCTCCAACTCAAGAGTTCTCTACCTTTGACACCGCTGATGACCACCTTGCTGTTCTCAACCCCTGGCTTCTTCTCAACCTCTGTCTTCTCTCTAGTCCTCTGCTTCCTCCTCTTCCTCTTTGGCTTCTCCAGCATCCTCACCCACCTCTCCAGCCCCCTCTCCAACAACAGGCTGTCCTAGTTGTCCTACTTTGGTACCTACTTTCACCCCACCAACAGTTATTATCCCCCTTTCTAACCGCTCTCACAATATAATAAAGCCCCCTTCTGCTTCTACTAAGCATAAACCAGCCTCAATTCTTCCCTGTGGGAGGTGGCTGGTGTGGATGGCTTAGTTAGGGTGCATGTTCCCTTCTCATTAATTGAATTTTCCCAAGTAGAAAAGAGACTAGGATCCTATATCTCTAATCCTTCTACTTTCATTAAAGAATTAAAATATCTCACTCAATCTTATAGTCTTACCTTCCATGATATATATGATTCTTACCAATAACCTATTACCTGAGAAGTGCAGGCAAGTTTAGAAACAGGCTAAAACACATGCAGATGTGGTTTACCAAACAAATGCAGCACACCTGGTTGGGACTGAGGTGGTGCCTGACTGGGATCCACAATGGGATTATAATACTCAGGAAGGCATTTTAGCTAGAGATCAGTTCATGACCTGCCTCCTGGCTGATCTCCACAAGGCTGCCCTTAAGCCAGTTAATTATGAGAACCTCCAGGAGGTCATTCAGGAAAAGAATGAAAAACCATCTCAATTCCTAGAGTACCTTCAAAGGCCCTCTAACAACATACTAATCTAGACCCCAAAAGTACAGAGGGTAGGCAACTCCTGATGACCTATTTTTTTCTCCCAGAGTTACCCTGACATCAAGGGTAAGATTAAATGATTGGAGAGAGGACCTCTGACTCTACAGGCAGAAGTCTTAGCGATGACCTTTAAGGTGTACCATGGGAGAGATGAGAAAGCCCACAATCTAAAATACCAAATGCTGGCCAAAACCATCTGGCCAGCCTCAGCAACTACCCAGGCTCCTTTGCCTCCTAAGGCATGAAGACCATAGGGTCCCTGTTTCACATGTGGTCAAGAAGGTCACTGGGCCTACTTTTGTCCTAACCCCCGCAAGCCACCAGGGGCATGTCCAAAATGCCATCAAGAGGGACATTGAGGTGTTGACTGCCATCGTTTCTCCCATGATATGGGGGCATCACTCCCAGATTGCACTCTGGCTGATATCCTAGGCCTAGCTACAGATGACTGAAGGTGCCCAGGTTCCCTTGACCCAAACACCGCCATCACTAGAAGGGAGCAATGGGTAATTATCATGGTATTGGGGTGGCCCATCCCCTTCCTTGTGGACACCAGAACCACTTACTCAGTCCTGATGGAATACTGGGGAGCAACTTCTTCTAGTTCCCCTATTGTTGGGGTAAGGGGACAGCCTTGCCAGCCTTGGCAGACTCCACCACTTAGTTGTATTTTCAGGGGTGTTCCCTTGACTCATTCCTTTTTAGTGATGCCAGCTCGTCCAGTTCCCTTACTAGGAAGGGACATTTTAGCCAAAGCGGGAGCCTCTATCTCATTTACTCCACCCATTGACTGATCCCAAACTCACCAGTGTCTCTCTACTCCTTCTCCTAGCTACACTACCTACCAGATGTGACATGTTGCTTCCTTTACCAGCCTCTCAAGTGGACCCCCACATCTGGGATGTCCAAATTCCCTATGTCACTAGGCACCATTCCCCTGTGGTCAGTCAGCTATAGGATCCCACCCCATATATTACCCAGTCCCTAGGGATGGGAGAGGTAGAGAAAGTAATTAAACACTCCTCTAAGGTCATTGCCTCTCTGACATCCCCCCTCCTAAATAATACAAATCTACTTCGGACTCTGATGTCGGCCTACAAGCTCCTTAATGTGACCCAACCAGGCCCTTTTAAAGCTTGCTGGCTGTGTGTCCCATCTGGGACCAACTCAGAACTACCACTGACAGCTTCCCCGATGACTCTGTCAAGTAACCTTACTTCACCATTCACTAACTGCTCTAACTCTGATGTTGCCACGGCCCCCTACCTTTTTCATATCACCCTCCTTGGCGTGGCAAGCTGTTTCAAGGCATCTGGGACATACTCTGTAGGAAAACTAAGTTTCTTAGACTATAATTAAACTATAATCTTTGATACTACATCTCAACCCCAATGCCCTATGCTAGTAATACCTCTATTCTTTGTGGTACTCAGGTCTACCATCATCTGCCTGCTAGTTGGTCAGGAGTTTGCATACTGGTGCTCCTCTTCCCCGAGCTGGGCGTGATAAATGAAAAGGAACCCCTACCAATTCCAGTTGTGGGCTCAATAGCTGTCCAGCAGGATAAGATGGCAACTCAAATCTTGCCCCTCTTGGCTGTTACAGGAATCATGGCAGCTCTCGGGACTAGGACTGCAGAACTAGCCACTTCACTAACTTTGTATAATCAGCTTTCTTCCTAGTTCATCCAGGATGGCCAGCAAGTGGCTCAGACAATACTAACTCTCCAAGGACAGATTGACTTGCTGGCAGCAGTACTTCAAAACCGACATGAATTGGATCTCCCCACAGCTGAAGAAGGTGGCCTTTGCATCTTCCTCCAGGAGGAATGCTTTTTTTATGTCAACAAGCCGGGTATAGTAAAAGACAAAATCCAACAACTCCAGAAAAAGCTACAAAAATGAAGGGAACAGCTTAAAGCCTCTAGCTCTTGAGCCTTCGAGAACTCCAAATGGAAATGGATTCTGCCCTTCCTCACACCTCTTCTGCTCATCTTTCTGCTTTTGCTTTTTGTACCCTGCTTTATTAACTTCTTCTCTACATTTCTCCAACAACAAAATTCCTCCAACAGCAAAAATTCTCTAACCAAACCATTAATCAGTTACTCTTACAGGATTATCAACCTCTGATCACAGAACCAGAAGACAATGACCTTCCAATCGACCCTGATGGGTGGGGACCAACCCTGGGAATAACAATGCCCCTAATCAGCAGGAAGTAGCTTGAAGAGCAAAGGTCATCCCTATGCACTCCCCACCATCACCACCTTCCTGGTTCCTCACTTTTTAATAAAACAAAAAAAGGAGGAATGTTGGGATCTGTGAGCAGGCATCTCTATGGCCAGCCCCATGGGACCTGACAACCCGGATAGCAGGCATCTGTGAGTCTACCTACGGACCACCTACAGATCAACTGAAGCCACCTGCGCATGCTCTGGGTCACCATATAAGAGAACTCACACCACCTCACCCCCCCCCACACACCTCTTGCCCTACCCAGAGACAGTCACTGTGACCCCTTCCCTTAATAAAAATAAACCTCTGACATGGAACCAGTCGTGTGGCTTGATTTGTGAACCCACTGTGTAGTTTTGCTGCACAGTCCTAACAATGAGATGTTAACATACCTGTAAATTCAATCATAGCACGTAAGAAATGAATTGCAAGTGAAGGCCAAGCCAGTTTGGGCTAAATAGCAAACAGCTTTTTGTTTGCTTGGAGAAAGACACACACACACACACACACACACACACACACACACACACGCACAGAGAGAGAGAGAGAGAGAGAGAGAGAAAGAGAGAGAGAGTCTTTCACATAGCCCAAGCAAGCTTCAAATTGATCCTCCTGCCTTTAGTCTCTTGAGTGTTGGGATAACAGGCATGAGCCTCTGTGACCAGGTCCTTCTTTTCAAATATGAGCATACAATGAAATAAACTTCCTTTAACCTTGCTTTAGCTGAACCCCACAAACTTCAACAAGTGCTGTTGCAAATTACCTTTAGTTTTCTGGTCTATATTTATGAACAGCTGGGAGGTTTCCAGGCATTTCATAATGGCTTAATTCCATTTTTATCTGAGGATAGATTCTTATATATTTTCTTTTCTTTTTCTCCAATATGTTTTTATTGATTATTGGGAAATTTTACATAATGTGCCCCAGTCACTCACTTCCCAGTTCTCCCAGGTCCACCCCACCCCCACCCTTGTGACACCACTGCCAAATAAAAGAAAAGAAGAAGAAGAAAAAGAAGAAGAACAAGAACAAGAACAAGAACAAGAACAAGAACAAGAAGAACAAGAAGAACAAGAAGAACAAGAACAAGAACTCCAATTTGTGTTACCCATCTACTCACTTAAGCATGGTCAAACTCCCGGTGGCCAGCCCCTTAAAGAAAACCAAGTCCCTCCAAACCCACACCCCCACCAGAAACCATCAATTGTGGGGAGCTATACCTCAGCACACTTATCACTGTTTTTAAGAGTTTACTTTGATGGCTGTTACTTTTGGGGAAGAGTGGTTGGGGTGGAGGTAGGGGTTGTCACAGGAGCCTTCTATGTCCCTCTTTCTTGCCTGTGAGTCTGCAGCCATCAATAACACTGCAAAAAAGCTTCCTTGCCCTTTAGTCAGTGGGAGCATGGTTCATGGATTCCCCATGGTTTTAGGTGACAGCATGGACAGTGGACATCCATTGTCTCCTGCGTCAGCACTTGCTATAGACCTCGGCATGGTCTCCAGGGGCAGTACAGAAAGTGGACTTCAAACAGGGCATTCTGCCTGCAGCATAAGCCAATATGGTCCCCAGTGGCAATCTAGCTTATGGACATCCACATGGCTTCAGGCAGCAGCATAGATCATGGATATCAACATGCCTCCAGAGCAGCTCGGACTATGGAGGTTTATTTAAAGAGGTCCCAGTCCAGAAAATTAACTGTTCTTCATCTTAGACATCCTGCTGTTGCTCAGAGCTGAGGCATATTTGGAGGCTGAGTCTGATCCAGCTCCAGGCTGCCACATACCATGCTGTCGGCCCTACTCAGCAATGATGTGTTCCCCCCTCCACTAAAGCCTTCTCTCACACCTGTCACCGCTACCTCATCTCTAGTTCTGCCTCTGTCCACCTCACATGCACTGCTGCTCTGTTCCTCTGTCGTTCCCACCCCTCCATCATATATTCCTTCCTCATAGTTAGCACTGGAAATTGCAGTGTGTCACACAGAATTTTCCCCCCAAACAGCTTTAGATGCAAATATTCATTACTACAGAGTTGTAGTAATGTACTACAGAGTTTTTGGTCTGGTTCAAGGTGTCTGGTTCAAGGTGTCTGCTTTCTGAAGCACCAAATAAACGCGGGTACTGTACCATCATCTAGACTGGTCAGTGACATCCTGTTACTGCCTAGAATCAGGGTGATGTTGCAGCTAGGCAGGGCAGGTTCTGTGCAGGTTCCTGGCTGTTGCTCTCCTCCACACCCCTGATGTGGGCCACCATGGCTCCAGGTCTGGACCTTTGTGCTTATGGCCTACAGGAAGCACCACTGCCCCACGCTGTCTCCCAACAGAACAAGTAGCACTGGCTTACACCATCGGAGGCTCCATGCTGGGGCCCCGAACAGCTGGCGTAAGACCAATACTATTTAGTAATGACATGTTTCTTCTGGAGCTACAGATTGGTATGACCTTTGTGCTTGCAGCCTGTGGGGGAGATAAGTGGCCAAAGCTATAGTTTTGTCATTCTCCCCAAGAGGGTTCTGTTCTGCCATCTTTCTTTCCAGTTTTGTGCGTCCACTTTTTAAAAGCAGCTTCCTACAAGCCCTGCTTATCTATCTATCTATCTATCTATCTATCTATCTATCTATCTATCTATCTATCTATCTATCTTTGTGGCCATATCATGGGCAGCATGTCCATGGTACAGTTCAAGTGAACATGGTAGTTCCAGCCCAACAGGTACATAATTCCTCCAACTTCATTAACTGTGCACTGGGAAGACAAGAATGCCCAATACTTGTTGGGCATGGTCTGAGTTATTTAGGAAGCCTGGCATCTAAAGGATCTGAATAGTGAAGACATACAGGAACAGTTAAATATAGAGTCCTCAGGGTTAGGTCACGGTGAGTTTTGTGCTGTTTGATCTGTCTGTGAATGAAATGTTATTAAAAGAGAAATACAACCTCCCATGCTATGTCTGGGGAAGGAACTCTTATAGAAGAAAAGGCTAAGTAGTATTGTTTCAACCATCTCTACACATTAGCCAAGGTGATAAATCAAAAGCAATATCTTAGGATTAGGCACTGGCGGTAGAGGAGGAGGAAGAGGAGGAAACTAATGTCTGTATTGTTTGTCTTAAACATACAGGGGTGGTGATGTTAATTATATTCAGGTGGATCACTGAAAATGACAGGAGAGCTGGGTGTGGTGGCACACACTTTCAATCCCAGAACCTGGGAGGCAGAGGCAGGCAGATCTCTGAGTTCAAGACCAGCCTGGCCTACAGAGTTAGTTCCAGGACAGCCAGGGCTACACAGAGAAACCCTGTCTCAAAAAACAAAACCCACACTCCGGTGGTGAGGCATGGCATCAAGTGCCTTCTTGCCAGCTCTCTACCTTTAAAAAAAGAAAAAGAAAATGACAGGAGAGGAAGCAAGGGTGTTTGGGGGCTGGGTGGGCTTGCAACAATTCTCCACCGTTCCTTGTTGCTGTGTCCCAGTCCACAACGTTGATGGAGATGCCATGGTCTACTGGTGCCAGAACTCCAGCCCCCAATGTGCGTGGAGATCCTATGCTCAACCACAGGCCACACCAAGCCCTTAATGATAGGAATAGAAGAAGAATCCCAGTTCAAAGACCCAGAAAATATTTTAAACAAAATCGGTGAAAAAAAATTTTTTTCTGAGTCAGGCCCGGAGCAGACTGAACAGAGCTCACACCACATATCAGAAAGCTTGCCTTGATAGGAGGATTTGTGCATAGTCTAATTGTATCTTGCCCACAAAGATACATGTAGGCAAAACATTCATACACAAAATACAATAAATATATTTTAAATATATAAAATTTAAAAAAAGAAGTTATGGCAAATCCCAATAGGAACGTTTATAATTTTCTAATACCAGGTCCCGGAAGACTTAGAATAAGATAAGACCATCTTCAGTGGTACCAGGGTTGATGGTGGTGGGTTTCTCAAACTGGTCCAGGAGAAGGGCCATGCTGGGTCACACAGGCTTTACACTGCCATTGTTCTGATATTCCTCAGAGGATGGTCTCAGTGGTGTGGGACGTGGTCAGTAAATCTTGATCCAGAGTTAACTTGTTTTTTTTTTTTTTTGCTTTTTTTTTTTTCATTATATTACCACATGCCACAGCTTTAGACAGAGGGGCCACCCTGTGGCTACAGAGTTTAATCGTTTGAACAGGTATGTCACAAGGCACTTCCAAGGCCCCAAAGTTTGGATTAAAAAACCCTTTTGTCCTGGACAAACAGAT
The DNA here is from genome assembly GCF_030254825.1 of Meriones unguiculatus. Classification (NCBI taxonomy): domain Eukaryota; kingdom Metazoa; phylum Chordata; class Mammalia; order Rodentia; family Muridae; genus Meriones; species Meriones unguiculatus. Next base: position 29,436,395 of record NC_083368.1, on the reverse strand, counting down.
ACAAAAGTTTGAAGACATCTGGAAGTACTTGGGCTGGTGCCAAAGTCAGGCTTGTTTTAAAGGCATCTAATGCCTTGTTCAGTTTCAGATCATTAGGGGCTCAGTGCCACTCCTCCCACTCCCAGCCACCATTGCCACCACCTTGTGCTGGTGATAGAGACCCGGGTATTTCCAGAAACTCTGGTATCCAGAGACAGCAATATCTAGCTGCACCTAGAAACTTGTCTCTTGGTCTTTGGAGTTGGAATCTGAAGAATGGCAGCAATCTCATCCCGAGACAGGCACCTTCTGCCTCCCCTCATCTGGTAGCCAAGACAGGTGGCCTCTGATGTATAAAGTCAAACTTTCTTCTTTTTTGGGGGGTGGGGGGGTGGAGAGGAGAGTTTCGAGACAGAGTCTCTCTGGATAGCCTTGGCTGTCCTGGACTCGCTTTGTAGACTAGGCTGACCTTGAACTCACAGAGATCTGCCTGCCTCTGCCTCCCAGAGTGCTTGGATTACAGGTGTGCACCAACAGGCCTGACTTAAAGTTGTACTTTCTTAGCTAACATTCTGTAGCCCAAGCTCTGTAACTCTTGCAGCAATCCCTCAGTGGCCCTTCTATAATTTATTATTTTTAAGTTTAGAGGCTAGGAGTTCACTTACATATTATAAAAGTATGGTCCTAAGAAACCTCAGATGGAAGGGCAGGAGGTCAGCTTTTAGTGTCTCATCAAACAGGGTTTGAGAATTTTTAAATCCTCGGGGCAATTGCGTCCATCTAAGTTATCTGCTGTAACCTCCTTCTGAGTCTGTCCATTTAAAAGCAAAGATGGGTTGACTCACCTCTGCCAACTAGAGCCTGAAGCATGCATCTGTCAGGTCCATGACAGTGTACATTCACCTGTTTCTCTGCAGGAGTCAAACTCATGAGAATCAGAGGTCCCAGGTTTCTTCACAAGCAGGAGAGGTGCCTTTCAGGGTGACTGGCAGGGCACCAGGATTGCCTGTTTGTCTAAGCCAGACAATCTGGACTACAATTTCTCTCTTTGTTTCCAGAGTCATTGAGTATCGCTTAACTTGGATGGAAGTGGTTGAACTGGTTAACTAAACAACTGTGGGAACTTGGTATTGGGTCAATCCTGAGGGATTTGTTTCTGCCTGTACTGCCAGGAATCTCTGTTGTCAATCTGAGAGACAGTCCCAATTGTATCTTTTGGTTGAGGGCAGGACTTAAAGCTAGGAGAGAGCTTCTGACAGAGGGCAAGATACGAAACTTTTGCTGGGTATCTGCAAGTCCGAGTCTTAATGGAAGGTGACAGTGGCCTTCCATTTAGGCAAAAGGTCTTGTCCCAATCAGTTCTCTGTTGTTAAATACTTTTTGAGCTACCTCTAGCAACTAGGACCTATTATGCCTTTAATTTTTTTTAACTTTTACAATTTTCTAATATCTGGGGTCAACTGGGTGACAAAGGAAATCTTTTTAGCTGCTGTCTTTAGTCCTTCTAAAAAGGACCTACCTAAAATCGTTTAAAGTCTCCTTGGTCAGTGTTGGACAGAAGGGAAAAATCTATTCTATCCATTTTGCATTGTCCAGCAGGGGTACCCTTGCCTGGCCTGGAGGCAGTGTTTCTAATTTTATCAGAGAACAGTGGGTTGGTTGAAAAGATGGCATAAATCAGATAAGGAAGGAGCAGAACTTCCTTTTCCTCTCTGCTGGAACATGAGAGAGCATGCTAGGGATCTGAAAAAATGCACACTTTGGAGAATTACTTCTCCCTACCTGTATGGATTTTGCATGGCTGGTAGGGGGCCCAGCCCCTCCTCACCTCCACACAGGACTGGTATCTGGACCATGAGCAGGAGTCAGGTGACAATCCAAGTGCTCCAAAGAGGAGCCAGTGGAGGGTTTTTGGGTATCTCTAAGTGACTTGGCAGAGTCAAAAGGATTCAGGTACCCTAGAAGAGACATAGGTCTTAAGCCAGGGATGTCCCACACCAGAGAAAGCCACTGATCAATGTAGGGAAACAGAACTGACAGAGACACTTATAAGACACACAGAGAAACACACTGAGAAAGGCACACAGTAAAAACAGTTAGGTGTGGGTACCACATATTCATACACCTGAAACAGAAAGAGGGAATTCAGCGACCTCTTACAATGATTCCAGACACTGACTAGATGGATCAGTGGCCTCATCTGACCTCTCCTATGTGTCCAAACAGAAGGTGCTTTAACCAGACTTACCTCTGGAAGTGACAGAGCAGACAATCCTCTCATTTGTTTCCTTTAGGGGTATGCTTGTCAGACCCCTCTGAAGTGTTAGGCAGGGATTGATGATGAAAGGAGAGTCATAGGGACCTGGAACATCTCAGGTTGCACACCCCCTGTCCCTTGACCGCTGCACTCTTCCGCACTCCAGAGGGCTCCGAAATCACTGATGTCTCAAGCGCTGGTCTCTGGTCCAGGAATGTTGTAGGATATCCATCAGAGAAAAACACTCAGACAGTGAGTTTAAGCGAACTGTTACCTGGCTGGTGAGTATACTGGATGTTTGGGATCCCAGTGTAGCCCCAAACCTTTCTCAGGGTGAGCTTTTAAGCACAAAACCATATCCTGAGTGGATGTATTTCAGTTAACATGGACAGTTAGCCACAACCTGAACTACAGAAGCCAAAAGGCAAAGTTAGCACAGTTAGAGACTTTTGCAGAACTGTGACTTTGATGCATTAGGTCTTTTCAGCTATTGGTGCTATATTCTTGCTGAGTTTTACAGGCTGAATGGTCCTTCCATTACAGAGTCAGCAGGGGTCCGGAGGCCTATTACACTGGATACTATCATCAAGTACGTAAAATGAAACACTCGGCCAATGGGATGCCCAACACTCACATAGTTACACTTGCTTAGCACAAGACAGGGTTTTTATAAGATCTCTCAAGTAGAAAACTAGGCAGATAAAGCAACAACCCACTGTAAGCTGGGCAGGATTGGGCAAAAATAAGATCAGAGGGCTCAGTAAGTTACATGAGCAAGTGGCCCACAGCTTCCCCATCACCTCTCTCTGTTGTACAGATGTAGTCACATTCATAACTGTAGGAGCCATCCCTAAGAGCAGCTGAAGAGGAAGTCAGTCTAAAACAGCCCACGGAAGGGTTTGTGGGTACAGAAGAAAAACAGATGAAACTGCCATATAGCTCTGCCTAGGACTTGTATGGCAGCCAGTCCTAATGGACAGCCTTTCCAATGTCCTTGGCTATTCCTTTATACGGAGGGAGAAGTGGACAAAGTTTAGAGTATTTCTGGACTCATGGCTTCTAAAGACTGTAGGGGTTCAGTTGAAGCATGGGGCAACAAGCACCTTCATATTGCATGTGGATGCCACTTAGTGGCACGTGAACAAAGTGGCTGTGCTGGCTAGGGGTAGAGGACTTGCTTTGTAAATTTAGTGGGATGGGTTTCTATTCATCAGAAGCTAACTTGATGTACTCTACTGAAGAGATTAGGCAGACACTTGTTGACAAGATGATTATCCCAGGCACAGTGTGTATTTTGTATGTGGTGATTTTTTTTTTCTGAGACAGGAACTCATGATCATCTTACCTCAAACTCCTTAGTACTAAGACTACAGGCATGTGCCACAACACTTAGCAATCAGTACAGGCACGGGCCCAGGCTCATGCCATCCATAGCTCTTACTGCATAGAATTAACCAAAATGATAAAGAATACAGTAGTATCTGCCTGGTGGCCATTATCTTTTGAGTTTAGGTATTATCATCTGGAATATTCTATATTTTAAATTCAAAATATTTTATGGTACTCTGGTAGCTCACTGAAAAAAAAAAAGCATAGGTAAGTCTGAGAACCAACAGATAAAGACAAGAGCAACTGTCCTTGGTACTGTCACGATCCTCTTGCATTTGTGTTTAACTGGGAAAACTGCTGACTTTTGTTTGTTTCCTGTTTTTTATTCCTATTTTTTAATACTAATCACAGTTTATTTACTTTGTATCCCAGTTGTAGCCCCCTCCCTCATTCCCTCCCAATCCCACCCTCCCTCCCTCATCTCCTCCCATGCCCTTCTCTAAGTCCACTGATAGGGGAGGTCCTCCTCCCCTTCCGTCTGACCTTAGCTTATCAGGTCTCTTTAGGACTGGCTGCAATGTCCTCCTCTGTAGCCTAGCAAGGCTGCTCCTCCCTGGGGGTGGCGGGGGAGGTCAAAGAGCCAGCCTCTGAGTTCATGTCAGAAACAGTCCCTGTTCCCCTTACTAGGGTATCCACTTGGATACTGAGCTGCCATGGGCTACATCCAAGCAGGGGTTCTAGGTTATATCCATGCATAGTCCTTGATTGGAAAATCAGTCTCAGAAAAAACTGTGCCCAGATATATTTGGTCCTTGTGGAGTTCCTGTCCTCTCCAGATCTTACTAACTCCCCCTTCTTTCATGATTCCCTTGCATATGATATACTGCTAGGTAGAGTCTTTCAGAGGCCCTCTGTGGTAGGCTCCTGTCCTGTTACTTGTTTTCTCCTACTTCCAATGCAGGGGTAAGATGATCAATCCTCACTTAGAAAGACAAATGGGATGAACATTGGAAGTAGAAGAAAACTGCTGACTTTTAAGCTACAACTACGACCTGGCCATATCAAAAGGATTATCAGTTCTGATCCATCAGTAATGTTGTGCTCCACCTGCTGGGACCACTGACAGCAGATAGCTTTCAACTATCAGCTCACAGAGGGAGGTATCTAGCTAGCCTTTTGGGCCACAGTGAGGCCCCTTGAAGGAATGGCCCATATTCAATGACCACCAAGTCTCTTCACTTAGAAACTCCAAGAAGCAACCCCTGGAGTCAGCTAACAGCCAGTCACTCCTTACACATCCTGCAAACCAAATTTCTTCTGAGTTTGTCTTCAATGGGAACCAACACTTTCCTGGAATCTACGAGGCACTCAAGGAGCTCAGAGACTTTTGAGGGTTAATTATATACAGAGTATATGAAAGTGCTCTGATAGGCTAAAAAAGATTTTATGGGATCAGTGGTACCTAATATGTGTTTTTTGGATGCTTCATAAATTTTGGGGGTCCTCTCAATTTATTACCACTCAATTTACTCCTTCCAGTAAGATTGTAGTGGTTTGTTTTCTGTTGCTGTGATAAAAACACTGACTAAAACCAACCCGGGGAGAAAGGGCTTATCAGTTCCTCAAAAAGGAAAGCAAGGGCAGGAGCTCAAGCAAGAATTTGGAGGCAGCATCTGAAAAAGAGACCATGGAGGAACACTGATGACTGGCTTGCTTTCCAGGGCTTGCTCAGCTTTCTTTCTTATACAGCCCAGGTCCACGTGTCCAGGGATAGCACTACTCACAATGAGCTGGATCCTTCTACAGTACTAAGAGTGATAATAATAATAGGCACAGTCCTATCTAATGGGAACGGTGAAAGTCAAAGCTAGCACAGCTGCTTGACAGGGTCCACGAAGCTGAGCTGAGTGATGCAATTGCTGCTGGACTGGGGAACAAGGAGGGCTTTTATTATTCCTACAACTTGGGGATATTAGTGACAAATTTTTATGAATCATTTATACCTTCACCCGGGAGTACTGCTTGTAAGCTTCCCCAAGAAAGTCCTGAGCATACTACTCATCCTGCTTTTGGGGAGATGGCCTTACCTGGCCTACTTGAAGGTCTTCCTTATGCCTCGAAGGCTGTGACTCAAAACCTCTTTATGAGGCTCTGACTGCAAGACACTGCAGAAGCACCTGCCCCTGCCCTTAATCAGGAGCAAGATAACCCAAACAAATTTAACTTAAAAGGTAAACAAGATCCAGTAGGCAAGAGAAGTAGGCGGCAGATCAAATTAAAGGCCTCTTACTACTGATGGACAAAGCATGGTATGGATACATGATAAAAGGATAAAGTATTAAGACTTCCCTTTTCTCAGGAAAAGTTAGCTCATGCAGGGCCGCTGTGGTGTCCTATGACTAAGGAACAAAGAGTATCAAGATTAGACTTATAAACTCCACAAATATATAAAATATAAACATTGTTTTGTGCCACAAATTGAATAACTGCAGCAGCTTTTTGGCCTGAAGGTTTTTCTTGGGCCTAAGAATAATTAACACTGACCATAAAAAGTTGGGACATGATAATCTGCCATTGTCTGGCTTGGAGATTTTCTGTCTAGTGCCCTTGAAAGCACAGGGTACTTAAAAGTTGGGTTGTGGAATTAGTGAATTAAAAATGATTTTAAAAGATAACTCTATTCTATTTTATCAATAGTGATGAAACTTATGACTAAGAGGAAGTTAAAACACAAGTCCAGTGACAAAAATGATATGACCCGTGTTTTGGAATAACATGTACCTATCTCTTATGACTGAGTTTTGTATAAAAAAGCATTCTGACAGTCAATCAGGCTGCAAAACTTGACCCCTGCATCCTGGTGCCTGGACCATTCATCTGTCACAGCTCTAGCATCCACCGTGCTTCAGGCTGTGTCCTCGCCTGGGGCTGGACCCCAGCAAATAATAGTAATAATACCCTCCCATTGACATGCTTACCATCCAAACTGAGGATCTCCCTCCCAAAAGTTGAGACCTGGTAACAGGCAAATAGCTGATTTTGAAATGGTAATATTATTTTGAAAAGGAGTATGCAGAAATATTTCTTTGGTTGAGTTTATTCCTGGAAAAGTCATAAGAATTTTCAAGCTTGACAACAGAACTTTCTATCACGTTTAAATTTTTCTAAGACTCATGTTCAAATAGAATGTTTATTAACAATAATAAAAAATTGTACTCAGGAATATAGAAACTCCCTTATTATTTCAGTTTCATTCTTCAGATCAGTAAGTGTTGTAACTTAGCAAAGAGAAGCACCAATGCAGTTCTTCTAAGATCAAGGTATATATATATGTGTGTGTGTATGATTTTGCTTGAACTGATAACCATAAAGAGCCAAGCTTGAAATAAACTGATTTCTCAATATTAAATAAGACTTTTTAAATGAAATCATATTATTCTTTACTAAGCAAATTAACTTACCTACCTATCTACTCTACTTAAGGATAATTGAAGATTCTCCTTTAATGGCACTTCACATTTAAGATATAAAGATGCAAATCTAGAAACCAGAGGGAGAAGGGGAGAGAGGGAGGGAAACTTGACCAAGTCTTAAATACTTCCTTCATGTGATGTATCTTTATGTCCTTGGCACAGTACAGGCTACAATTCCACTAGCCTTGGTGGCCTTAGCTGAGTGTCCTTTGCATAGCGCAACCCATACAAACCAAGGAGCTCTAGCTGTCCTACTATTGATAGCCTTGTTTTAGGTAATCAAACATTTAAACTTCAAGGCCCTGTACTCATTAGGAAGGTCTTAGAGACGTTCTAAATATCCAGTGTTTATAGTATTGAAGTTGAAATCTAGTCAAATTAGAATTTTAAACAACTGAATTATTCAGCTTTTAATGAATATAACTAAAGCAGAACAATACAAAACAATTTGGAGACCTGATTATATTATTTGCTGCATGATGCTTTAAAATTAGAGTAGCAGCCTTTTCAATCTGCAGTGGTACTTTCTGTTACCCCGGAAGTTGTTTGTTGACATTTTGCCTTAGTTTCCAAAATTTAATACTACTGGACCTGTGAGATGGCTCAGGAGGCAAAAGGAGGCTGCCATCAAACCTGACAACCAGAATTTGGTCTCTGGGACCCACACAGCAGGAAAGAACTGATTTCCATGGGTTATCTTCTGACCTCCAGAACCACACCATGGCCTGTGATCCCCACCACCATAGACACATAAATGAATGTAACAAAACATTTTAAGTGAATATGGATAACCAATTTTAGCGACACTGTATTTTTATGAAGGAGTTAGTAGCACCATCCTTTCGGCCATAACAATTGTCCTTGGTAAGTTTTCACTCCTATACAAACATGCTCAAAGGAAAAGGATGAAGTTCATCTCACATTTAGTTTCCATGTTCCAAGTTATTTTACAGTCAGGTGTCAGGGCAAGCCGCTCCTCCCTGCACCTTACAATTCCATCAACTCACTGCATCTCTCCTCATCTAGTACCAAACAAGAAGTCACTTTTTAAGAAAGTATTCTCAAATATATTAACTAAGTTCTTCTTTACAGTTTTGGGATTGCTGTAAAACCTATAACTCAGTTTGCAGTGTGAGGATGCTGGCAGAATCTTGCTGCACCTGTGTGCTGAGTCAATGTTTCTAGTAATCCAAATATACCAATTAGTACATTTTTTTCCCTTTCTACTAGAAATTTGTCTTTAGCAATACCATGCTGGTCATGGAAATCTATGCTAATGGGCAATGTTTAACAGCATATGATATATAGTGCTTAATTTTGATGTATAAAATCTCACTTGAAATTATTTTCACTGATAAAGCAAATGATACTCATTGTAACTCTCATGAAACAATGACTGTATGTAAAATAAATCAAGATTTTATTGTATAATCTGTAACAGCTATTAAATTCTGTAAAAAATTACAATCATCTTAATTAATATTTACAAATGGCTCCATAAACAAAGTTGTCAAAAACAAAACAAAAACCCCCACAACTCCTAAGAATTGTATATGCATTTATAAAATTTCAGGAATATAACTGTCACGTCTGAAAAGCACATTAAATACTAAAATCCAACAAATGTAGAAGTTGAAGGGGAAGAGAAAAATGTTGATAGCAGACTACTTGAATTTTCTTCCTCCCAAATATCTAAAACATCACACATTCCACTGTTTTCAGTGAAGCTTGTAAAACCCAAAAATTCTGATTTCTCCCCACTTGTCTGAAAAAGGTCCAGCAGAGACTGCACTGGTGACCCACACGTTCTGTCTCCATGTGCAGGAAGACACTCCGTTTTGTTTCTGTCCTGTTCAGCACTTGGTTCGTCAGGTGTTTTCTTTTTCCCTAAGAGTATTCTCACTTTCCGCTGGATCTTACCACAAGGCAAATTATCCATATTCTCGGTGTCGTTAGGTTCCTGGGAACTACAGGATGGAGTTCTAGCCTTCATCGTTAGGTGCTCTTTTGATGTATTCAATGTCACCCGGTCACAGTCATGACCAAACACAACATGAAGGTCCTTTTCCTGTAGATCTTTTGCTGAAACATGTGTAATATCTGCTGTTAACTTTGGCGGGGGTGGAGTATCTTCTGTACTGAGATAAGAAACTTGTACACACGACTGAGGCACACCTGGAGTGGTACCCACCCTCTGTTCTACATCATTTCTATTTATAGTTAATTTATGTTCAGAAACATCAAGAATTCCTTCCTGTTTATTTTTACATGGAGGTAGCTGTGTAAAATTCTGTTTCATGTCAGGTTCACTTGCATTTAACATGCTCACTGTTTTCTCATCACATCCTTTCAATCCAGCTGAAGAGTAGGACGTGGGTTCTGAAGCAAACACAAGCTTTTGTCCAGGTTTCTGGGATTCTTCACACTGAAAACTCTGCCGGAACTGTTGCCCATTGCTTTCTCCCACATCCTTATGGAAAATGGGCTGCAACAGTAGCTTCTCCTTTGCTTCAGTATTTTTCAGGACATTTGCAGGAACAGGAGAAAGGGATCTGACACTGTACCTTATTCTTTATAAGAAAAAAGAAAAACCAGAAGTAAGACATTGGTAAAACTACCTATGAGTTGCTTAAGAAACTGATTTAAGATAATTCTAGCACAGAAATCTTCATTTACTTTAGATGTTTTTTAGAGTAAAAAACAAGTCACCTACACAGAGCTGAAAACTCCAGTGTATGCGCACTTCCCACCCCCATTCTTCTCCCTGAGGTAACCAATACCCTGAACTTTGAACGAATTATGAAAAAATAAAATAACATGACTTACATAAACCAAAAGGAGATGACAGTATAGTATCTGCATCTCACCCTGACTTTTTTGTTAACCTAGTAAAATGTCAGCACTTTAGTTTATTCTTATGTACATTTTACTAGTTTTTTGTTTTTGTTTTTTTAATCAACAGAAAGTATTTACTGGAAAAGTGAACTGGACACTTATATTTGTAAAGATGACAAAGTAACCCTACAATTTCACATATTTGACCCAAAACTCTTCCTCAGGTAGAATGTTGGAATCCCTGGGTTGCTACTTTTTCTTGCACAATGCTAAATTATGTACAAATGCATGACAAGCTAACGGGTTAAACTTTGCACCATACATCACAAGAAACAGTGAACAATATACAATTCACCTGTCTCTCCTACCAGAATAATTTTGTTCATACTTTAAACTGTCCAACTCTAACTTCACAGATGTTCAGACTGATAAGTAAAAATTGTACGGAGAAAATGATTAGGTGATTACTGGTTAAAAAACTGTATGTTCAGGGCCTTCCTGAAAGTTTCAGAAAGATTTAAGTCCTCACAGTAGCCCCACATGACATTAGTAAAACAGCCAAAAAGTACTCTAAGAGCTCACAGAGATCCAGAGCCTGAACATAACATCAGCCCAACTCACTTTTCAGAAGCTGTGTTTCGCTATCACATCTCTAATCTTTATGCTTGAAGATTAGGACAAAAATAAATAGGCAAATTATCAACCCCACAGTATATGGATCTATGAAAGCATTTCTAACCAACATTTTTTGTCTGAGTAAATAGTAAGCTTTCTGGTTCAGCACCAGAGGTTGACAATGCCTATTGGTATACCTGGCCTTCACTTTGTTTTCTTCAGAAATGTTTGCTGCAACACAGCCATGCCCACTGTTCAGTAACAAAGCTGAGCAGAGGCCAGTGAGCTCTTTCGGTTCACAAAACCTACACTATCAAGTCTATACTGACCTTCATGGAAAACACTGTGAACTCCCTTTCAAAACTATGTCAGAGGGAAACAAGTATCTTTGGTAGCAGGGAAAAAGAAGTGAAGAAGGTATTAGCTTAAACCATATTAATGTCACGTTAAAAAAAAATCTGTATTCCTTCAAAGAGCAAACTTTAGATTAATTTTTAGTGTCATAAAATAGCTTAACATTCTAAGTAGAACTCTGGCAAATTAATTACCTTTTCTTTTTAGGTGTGTCTCTTTCATATTCCACAAAATCAAAAACCAATTTAGATATAATATCATCAACAACTTGATAGTGGTTGCTCTGTGCAAAGTTTCTGTGTTTTTCACTCAGAAGGTGCTAAAACAAAACAACAACAAAAATCTTAAAATTGCATTCGGTAATTATACTAATTTAAAAAAAGTCAAATAATACACACCAAATAAACCATCTCTCATCAAATATATATAATATATACACACCACATGAGATTATATATATAAATATATATATGCATATATATCAAACTCTGACATCACCGAAAAACTGCAATTAGCAGGCACCGTGGCACATGCATACAATCACTGCACTTGGGAGGCAAAGGTGGGAGGACAGCCTCAAGCTTCAAACCAACCTCATACAGAAAGTGAGTTGCAAACCAGCATAATTACTGGCTCCATTCTAATTATACCCATAGATAAGTGTATCTCAAATCCCCCATCAAAGGAACTTTTCTTTGCAACAGATGGAGACCAAAAAACCCATAAATTGAAAATGCAGAGAACAAGTGATCACAACCCAGTGAACATCATGGAAGAGGAGGTCAAAAGAGTAAAAGAGCCAGAAGAATGGGAATCTGCTGTGAGATGCTGTGTATCTCCTAGAAGTGACAGGAAAAACACATTCACAAAGTCTCAAAGATGGCTGTCCAATCAAGAGCTGAATAAGGATAACATCAGTAGACATGCTAAGATGGAAGGTAGAAAACTCATGGGCCCCCAATCCTAGACAAACTCCAAGAACTAAAAAAAGCTAAGGAGGGAAGATAGTTTTCTCCAGGGAAGAGCACACCAATTGGTCATCGCATACGAAGTAGTTAGCCTGATATTGTATACATACAAGTAACATTTTATGGACTAACAAAATCTTATTTCAACAACTTTTAAAAAGAGCCCATGAGCATCTTAGCCAGAGTCCTCCTTGATTAGTTTCTTTAGGTGTACAGATTTTAGTAGGTTTATCCTATATTATATGTCTAGTATCCACTTATGTGTGTCTTTCTGCTTCTGGGATACCTTACTCAGGATGACCCCATACAGAAAGGCAAAAAGGATGGACATCAGAAGAAGGAGAAAACAGGGAACAGTACAGGAGCCTGCCACAGAGGGCCTATAAAAGGCTCTACCTTGCAGGGTATCAAAGCAGATGCTGAGGCTTATAGCCAAATTTTGGAGAGTGCAGGGAATTTCATGAAAGAAGTAGGGAATAAGACCCAGAGAGGACAGGAGCTCCACAAGGAGAGCAACAGAACCAAAACATCTGGGCAGAGGGGTCTTTTCTGAGACTGATACTCCAACCAAGGACCATTGATGGAATAACCTAGAACCCCTGCTTGGATGTAGCCCATGGCAGTTCAGTCTCCAAGTGGGTTCCCTGGTAAGGGAACAGGGACTGTCTCTGACATAAACTGATTGGCTTGTTCTTTGATTACCTCCCCCTGAGGGGGGAGCAACCTTACCAGTCTACAGAGGTAAACAATGCAACCAGTCCTGATGAGACCTGATAGGCTAGGGTCAGATGGAAGGAGAGGAGGACCTCCCCTATCAGTGGACTGGGGGAGGGGCATGCGTGAAAAAGGGGGAGGGATTGGGAGGGAGGAGAGAGGGGGTCACGGGGGATACAAAGTGAATAAAGCGTAATTAATAAAAATTAAAATAAAAAAACTGCAAAAAAAAAGAGCCCATGAATTTGAAAGACAGAAGGATATTGGGATGGAGGGTTGTTGATGTGTTTTTATTTTAATCTAAAAATTATTTTTAAAAGGACCCTTTCCCTTTCTTAAGACAAAGTTAAAAACTGCCTTTAAAAATCAATCAGTCACATACAAATATTTTATAAAAATTGTTTTCATCTACTACTACATGTAATTACCAAGGTAGGCTTACAGAATTAAATGAAGTCTTTCAAAGTAACATGCAAGAATTAAAAACCCACAAGAGTCTAGAATAATAGTTCAACAACTTGGAGGGCTGGAGACTTGGCTCAGTAGTTAGGAACAGTTAACACGCTTCCAAGACTTAAAAGCTGGTTCCCAGTACCCAAATTTGGTAGCGCACAATCACCTCTAACTCAAGTTCCTGGTAATTTGATGGTCTCTTCTACACTCCAAACATGTGTCCTATTCATACACACTTACATACAAAGTAAAAACCTTAAAAATGAAAACCTTCAATAAACACTACAAAATATATATATTACAAAGACTCATAGCTCAAGAAAACATCCAAGTATGAGCAAACAAAATATCTCATTAGCTACCGATCCTAACATAGAAAAGAGAAGTATTTTCAATCATAAGAGTGATTAAAAGGAAAAGTAAGCTGGGCATGGTAGCACATATCTTCAGTCCTAGCACTCTGGAAGCAGAGGCAGGTAGAGCTCTTGTGAATTGGAGGCCTGCTGTCTACATGAGTTCCAGGCTAGTCAAGGCTACAGCAAGACCCTGTCACATAAAATAACAAATTTATAGTATAAAATTGACAGCAAACAAAGTTTCTTCTAAGATCTCCAGGCTAATTCTACCATTTGTCTTGTCAGTAGATTCAGGACACTGTGTTTAGACAGCCTATGCTGTGTGTGGTGGCACATGTCTATAACCCCGGCATTGGGGAGGCAAAGGCAGGTGGCTCTCCGAGTTGGAGGCTATCCCAGGGCTGCACGGGAAATCCTGACAAAAGAAACAAACAGTCTAAAATAAATATCCCATTTTAAAAGTTCAGATTAAGTTCATTTATATTCCGGGAAGGAAAAAGAACCGTTTATTAACTTCAGTGAAACTCCAATTTCATATAGTTTCTCTCTACATCCACTTAAGTGTTTTTTAATATTTAGGTATTAATCTAAATGTCTCAGCTATCTGATCCTACTCCAATACAGCAAAAGTCAAGCAATCTTATTTAACTTACTTTTATGTTTGGGTCTGAGAATTAAACCCAGGATCTCACATGTGCTAAGCTTGTGCTTGACCACTGAGCTACAGGTCTAATTCCTTTCTCATCATTTACTATCATTGTACTTTTTATTCCAGTTAATTTGAACCTTCTCCGTGCTAGAATTAGAACTAGAAAGACAATTGGCGTCATATTCTGATTCATAACTCAGAACCCATCACCTGCATTCACCTGAGCTCTTCATCTCCTTATTTTTAGCTTTGCTTGTTCTTTTTTCTACATGTTACACTGCATTCACACTTCTTTACGTAAATATATATATTAATGGCCAAATTCCTCATATGGAAAAAACATGTAGGTTTGCTTTGTTTTCTGACACTCTATGAACTAACGTAATGCATTCTAAGTCCATATATTTAATACTGAGAGTATAAAATTTTGTATGAAGCTCCATGATTTTCATTCCAAATGCCTAGTTTAATTGTACAGAATTTCACTGAGTTGTATAGACTCTGAGTCTGGTTAATTTTGGTGTATGTTTATATTTATTTGCATACATTTAAATAATAGTTTATCTTAAGAAGAAAAAATAATCCACCATACTTACAAACATAGTTATTTCCTATGCCAGTACATGAAGTAGGAAACCTAGGGTATGTCTGCTTTACCTACAGTACTCAAAAGTATCTGTGCATGTGTACAGACCAGAAGGTAACCTTGTCTACCATCCCATCCATGAGTGTCTACCTGGCACTCATCAAGTAAAGTAGGACAGCAGATGAGCAAGCTCAGTAATCAGCCTGTCTCTGCCCCGCACTAGGACTAAGAAGGCACACCATCACACCTAGATTTTTTTTTTATGTGAGTTCTGGGGATCAATGTTAGTTCATTGGTAGGTACTTCACTTTCTAAGTTTTTCCTAACTCAGTTTTTTGGCATGGATAGAAATGATCATTGTGAAACTCAAGGTAATAAAACAATGTGGGTTTTTCCCCCCTTCTATTTTTCTTTTCAAAGATAAGATCTCATTATACAGCCCAAATTGTTCTCCAACCTAAGACCCTTTGCCTCCAAAGTGCTGTGATCACAGGAATGGCCTACTCAATTCAGCTTCTACAGTTTAAATTAAAACAAAACAAAACAAAACAACTATCAAAGTTATGATCTTAAATTTCATTATCAAGTCTACTTTCACAAATTTGCTTTCTTTTTGGCAACCAGTGGACAACTTTCCTTCCTACTGTCCTTACATTTTCTAAACGCATTTGGACCTCAGAGATTAAACAAACAAGCACTCTAGATTGTTCTGTTCTTACAATGCCAAGTAAATTTCAGAACCTATCAATAACTTCAATCTTAAAAGAATTAAAAGGGAAAGGGAAAAATTTGAGATAATTTAGCTTCTGATTCAATGCAATTTTAAACTAATTGCATTTTCTCCTTTATTATGTAAGTAAAACAAATCAAAACCCCATGTAAGTATTAATACATTTTGGGTTCCAAAACAAATTCTGATTTAAAATATTAAGTTGAAGTTGTTTTATGAACCAGCATTTTCAGGTTTTATTCTTAAAATTTTCTACTAAGTCCAAATAAAACACTAAACCTCTACTAAAGTTGTCTCTGCTGGCCTGAGCTTATTCAGCTGGCCTGAGCTTCCCGAGTATTTGAAACTAGAGGGTAAGCTGTGCACCATCTTCAGGTACAGCTGTCTGCCTACTACTTACCAATCAAGAATTCAAATGGTAACTGCTAAGATTAATAAGTACTTGCTGTGCTCCAAACTCTAAGGGCACACAGACAAGACTGCCAGTGATCCTAAACTCTTTATTAGCTCACAAACTCGAATAGTCCCCATCTTTAAAAACTACCCTCATCTAATACGCTCTTACAAGTCTTTTCTTTTGTAATTGCTCAGACCAAAATATAGTACCTTTTCAGTTATCTACCGTCTCTTAATCCAAAATTATATTATGCCCTCTGAGTCTCATCTTTACAGTGTTTCAACAACCTGACCATGCCCATCACTGCTTGGTACAGTCCAGTATCCTGGATATTCTGTCAACTAGCCCTGGGCATCCCTCTTGCTGATTTCAGTCGGTATTGAGCTGTCTAGCTACCTAACATTTCTGTGGCTTTACTTGAACAACACTTAGGTATTTCTTTGCCAAATCTAAGTAAATGGCAACACCTCCATTCCTGCTTTGTTTCTCCTGGCACTGATCTAAGCCGTGTATGTTTTGTTATTTTTTATGTTGTAGTTATATACAAAGTGCTCAACAAATATCTATTGAATGAACAAAAATTATTTCCCCTCCTTGGGTTCTTAAAATTTCAAGTGTTTCAGGCTAAAGATAAAGCAGTGCTGATGTACTTGCCTAGAATGTGCAGAGCTCTGGGTTACATACCCACCATAAAACAAACCAAAGGATACATTTATAACTATCACAGTGCAAAATATAGTCTTAAGGTAAGACTTAAACACAAAATCAGCATTTAGACTTTTAAGAACAACAATTCCAAGTGTAAAATCACATTTACAGTTTCAAGATCTTCATATTTCTGTAAGCAACATTCACAATATCCTTTTCTTCTCTTTTCCTTCAATTGGAGTTGAACCGGGGTTCCACCATATTTATCGCCATCCGTATTAATTCTAGTGATAGAAATACATGGTAACAAAATTAACTGCAAAACTCAATGAATAATTTTAAAAATTTACTGTCTTAAACTATCAATACAGAATATGCCATAATCAGAGACTTGTAACAGCAAATACTTTTAACTGCATTTCGAGAAATGCAAAAACAAAATGTAATAAACATTCTGACAAAGACTTCAAATGGCCATGAGAAACAGCTTTATTATTTAAGCCCGCTCCCATCTAAAGTGTATAAATAATGCATTTATATTCAGACTAAGTGTAGTAGAGAGGCATTAAAAATACACACGGGGAGAAACATAAACACACACACATACACACTACATTGGCACAAAATACACTACCCAAATGTTTACGAAGAAAAAAAAAAACAATAATAGTAATAATCTTAATAGCATCCCTTCTAAAAATAAAGTTTCAAACCAACCTGAGCTTAGGCTGAGCTTGCTTTTGGGTGCTGGATGGCTTATCTACATCAAATGGACTGCAAGGCTTCTGAGTAAAATAGTTTATAAAAGGCATATTGGTCAGCTGAAGGTAAAATGGTCTGTAAGACCTAAAAGAATAAAAGGACAAATATGTGAGTGTCTCTAAAACCTTATATTTCAAAATTGTGTAATTCATCTCAAATCTGAAATAAACAGAAACAGAAACTTGGTAAATCCTAATTGGTAAACTTGCCTTTCAAAGAACCAATTTGTAGGCCTATTCTTTTAACATTAAAAAAAAAAAACTTTTGAAAGTAATTTTTTCATACAATATTCTGATCAATTTCCCATCCCGCATCTCCTCCCAGATCTGCTCCACCTAAAAAATACCACTGAAAGCATAACAAAATACCCGTCAAAGTTAGTCACATTAAGTATTAAGTCGTGGAATCACTATCTTTTCCTCTTTCAGTGGTTCTCAGTGTTTCCTAATACTACGATTCTTTACTACAGTTTCTCATGCTGTGGTAACCCCCAACCATAAAATTATTCTTGTTGCTACTTCATAACTAATTTTGCTACTGTTATGAACGGTAATGTCAGTAAACAGTGTTTTCCAATGGTCTTAGGCAACTCCCGTGAAAGGACTGTTCAACCTGAGAGGCTGCAACCCACAGGTTGAACTACTGCTCTAGATACTCCTGGAAACTGTTCAGTTTAGTCACATTAAACATTGAGTTGTGAAATCACTACCCCATCCTCTATAGTACTTACCTTGCAGAAGCAAAAACCCTGTATCTCTCTATTTCCCTCCAGCCCTTTGCAAGCACCAGTGACTGAATCTAAACATTCTGAATGCTTTATGTACATGGAATAATGCAATATTTTTCCTTCGTATTTCTCTTAAGATGACATTCTGAAAGCTCATCTATGTTGGACCATGTCTGAATTTCCTTCTTTTTAGAACATTTCCACTGTAAGAATACACACAGACATGTATCTTCCATACCTCATTTATGCATACATTTGCTGACGGACTAGGGTTGCTGATACCTTTTGGCTATTCCTATGTTTCTTGGATAGTACCCATCCTAAGGGAACTAAAGCAGTCTCACTATGATTTGGATTTTCAATTCTCTACAGTATTTTGTTTTTCTTTCTTTTGAGATGTAGGAATTATTTTTATATTCTGTATACTAAATATATATGACTTGCCTTTTTCTATTTATTGGGTTAATCTTTAGGTCATTGTCTTATCAATTGCTATGATAAAATATTAAGAGCAAAAGCAACTTGAAGAGGAAATGGTTTGTTTACACGGTCTAACCTTACAGGCCATCATGGACAGAAGTGCTCAAGGCAGGAACCTGGCAGCAAAAACTAAAGCAGAAGTCATGAAGGAACATTGCTTACTGGATTTTTAAAAATAATTTTTTAATCATTTATTTAATTTTTATTTGTTTTTATGTGTGTAAGCGTTTGCCTGAATGTGTATCATATGAATGCAGTGTCCGCAGAGGCCATCAAAATGCATCAGATCCCCTAGGACTGGAATTACAGACAAATTGTTAGCTACCTTGTGGGTGTTGGAAAATGAACCCTGTCCTTTAGAAGAGTAGCCAAGGAGCCATCTCTAAAGCAAGCCTGTTTTTATAAAACCCAGGACCACATGCCTACCAAGTCCTCTAGTGCAGTCTATAATCACAAGATGTTTTACCCATTACCTTTTGTGACAGGGATCTTGCAATGTTGCCTAGAATTTGAGAGCCTCCTGAGGTTAAAGGCCTGTACCATCAAACCTTGGCCAGACCTGATTTTAAATTGTATTTTTTCTTCACAATAATACATTTAAAATATTTATGTATCTTAAAAAGATTTTATTATTTACTTTGTGTGTATGCATGTGTGTGGGCTGCCATGGAAGCCAGAAGAGGGCATCAGATCCCCTAGAGCTGGAGTTTCAGGTGTTCTTGAACCACTCAGCAAGCATGTTGGGAACTACATTCACATATCTCCAAGAGCAGGCCAACGTTCCTAACCACTGAGCCACCTCTCCAGCCCCTATTTTTAAAAAAGAAACATTCAACACCTTCGTCATTTCCACGAACACGTAAGAGAATTAGCCACACATGGCCAAAGGAAAAACTAGAGAGCTAAAAGAAAGTAATCTAACTTTTCTACCCCAAACTGACTTATATCTATTTATTGATTTCATTAAGATTATCTTTAAGAGTTTTGGAAGTTTACTATTATAGTAAATATCATATTTAGGTTTTACATTTCCAAGTAGTTCCTATAATTATAATTTTTCCCACAATTACAGGGGGAAATCTTTGGTAATTGTTCAAACTCACGATACTGAATTTACTTAAAATACTAATAAAAAAAAAAGGGGGAGCCAAGATGGCGGTGACGGGAGAGCACTGCGTCTGAGAAGTGGGACAGCACTTTCCGTGCAGCGACCAGGAGACTGAACTCTGGGCCCTGAAACTACATCGATCGCGTTTCCCAGGTGAGGGGAGGCTCCCACAGCATGGGAATTGGTCGGGTCCACTCTCGGCTGCCCAGCCAGAACCTGGAAGAAATCCGGGGCTTTAGGTCTCCGGGCTGGAGCCGCAAGCCTCCGTGTCCCGATCACTTTCCCAGGCTGATTGGTGGGCACAAGGGTGTCCCAGTCGCAAGAAAACCCCACAGGGAAAGTTGCGAGTCTGATCACCGGTCACCCAGTCTTTCCCCAGAAGGTCTTTCCGACCGCGGGTACCCGCCTCCATCACAACTGAGCTCCCACCACTCAGAGAGCTGTGCACCCAGCTCACCTGTACAGACGAGCTGTGCGCCCCAGTGCAACAGGGACTGGGAACCCCTGTCCGGAGAGGGCCCCACAGGGAAGGAAGAAACTGTGCTGCTGGGGTCTTTAGCAGACTGCAGATCACAGACAGGCGAGTATGCCCAGCCATCACAGATCCGGGCCCAAACAGGGAACACAGAGTGATTGGAAACTCAGCTCCCGCAGACTAGCAGGCGGGCGCACGCTCCGCCAGCCCAGAGGCCTGCTTTGTACCAACTACTCCTTACAGACAGAACTGTGTGCTCCAAGACACCAGAGTCTTAGAGTCACTGTCTGGAGAAACCCTCACAAGGAACAAGGAACAAAGCAAAGGGGACAGACTTAGGCAACCCAGTATATCCCCGGAAAAGGTCCCACAGACTGGCCCAACCCAGGGAACTGCTGTGCCCCAGATAGCCTGCTGTTACCAGGACAGCAGTACTCACCCGCCACAGATTACCTCTTGGGTTCTGGGGCACAGAGCCCCAACCTCAGACCTACAAAAGACCGGGAACCCTGAGATCAACCCCCAGATACTGCTCCAAGGGGCAACCAGTTATCCCTAACAAAACCGACCAAACCATGGGACACACAGGTTACAGCAGCTGATCACTAAATTTACAGCAAGAAACCCAGAAGGAGGGCAGCTGTCTCCAGGACTTCTCCCGGTGAGAGGAGAGCCCTCTCGACTAACAAGGATCATAGTCACCATTCCAGTCTCTATGCCTGAGGTGAGCTGTGGCAACTCCTGAAAAACACCAGCCATACAGTGATTATACCCAAAAAGCTGAGAAGGCTTCCTTCAGGAAAAACCATCTTCCAGCCAAAGGGATTCTCTCCACTACAAGAGTCCAGGAACAACCAGAAACTAAATTCAAACAACTAAGATAGCCCAATGAGTAGAGGACAGCGTAGAAGTTCAACCAACAAAAGCCAGAGCAATATGGCATCTCCAGAACCCAGTTATACAGGGACAAATAGCCCTAGACACACCAGCATAATTGAAATTCAAGGAGATGACCTAACATCTATGCTCATGAAGAAGATAACAAAAGAAACAAATAAAATATGAAAAGAAATAGAGGAAGCTGCAGCCAAACAGTCTGTGGCCTTTAGAGAGGAAATGCTTAAATCACTGAATGAAATAAAAGAAACAGTGGATTGTTCAAACAAACAGCTGAAGGAATTGAAGGAAAAACATGAAAATACAGTCAGACAGGTGAAGGAAACCAATAAAATAGCTCAAGACCTGAAGATAGAATTGGAAAAATTAAAAAAAAACACAAATGGAAGAAATTGTGGAGAGAAAGAACTTAGGGAAGAAAGCAGGAACTACAGAGGTTAGCATAACCAATAGGCTACAAGAAATGGAAGAAAGAATCTCAGGTGTGGAAGATACAATGGAAGAAATCAATGTATCTGTCAAAGAAAATGTTAAATCTAAAAAATTGCTGACACAGACCGTCCAAGAAATTCAAGACAACATGAAAAGACAAAACCTAAGAATAATAGGAATAGAGGAAAAAAAAGATTCCCTGCACCAAGGCCCAGAAAATATTTTCAACAAAATCATTGAAGAAAATTTCCCCAACTTAAAGGAGAGGCCAATACAAGAGGCCTATAGAACACCCAATAAATTAGACCAGAAAAAAAATCCTCCCACCACATAATAATCAAAACCGTAAGTATACAGAACAAAGAAAAAATACTAAAAGCTTCAAGAGAAAAAGGCCAAGTAACATATAATGGCAAACCCATTAGAATCACACCTGACTTTTCAACAGAGACTATGAAAGCCAGAAGGGCCTGGATGGATATCATGCAGACCCTAAGAGAACACAGATGTCAGCCTAGGCTACTATACCCTGCAAAACTCTTAGTCCTCATAGACGGAGAAAACAAGATATTCAATGACAAAAACAAATTTCAACAATACCTACAAACAAATCCAGCATTACAGAAGACACTAGAAGGGAAAATACAACCCAAGAAAACTAGCTACATTCAAGAAAACACAGGAAATAAATAACCCCACTACAGTAAAACAAAAAGCAACCAAGCACACAACTGTATGACCACAGCCAACATCAAATTCAAAGGCTCTAACAGCCACTGGTCATTAATCTCTTTCAATATCAATGGACTTAATTCTCCAATAAAAAGATAAAGACTAACAGAATGGATTCGTAAACAAAACCCAGCAATCTGTTGTATACAAGAAACACACCTAAGTCACAAAGATAGATATTACCTGAGGGTAAAGGGATGGAAGACGGCTTTCCAAGCAAATGGATGCAAGAAGCAAGCAGGAGTAGCCATTCTAATATCTGATAAAATAGACTTTCAACCAAAATTAATCAAAAGAGATGGGGAAGGATACTTCACACTCATCAAGGGAAAATTCCACCAAGAAGACATCACAATCCTGAACATCTATGCCCCAAATACAAGGGCACCCACATTTGTGAAAGAAACATTGATAAAACTTAAACCACATATAGATCCCCACACACTAATAGTGGGAGACTTCAACACCCCATTCTCAGCAAAGGACAGGTCAACTAAACAGAAATTAAACAAAGAAACAATGTCTCTAACAGAGGTCATGAATCAAATGGACCTAACAGACATTTACAGAACCTTACACCCAAACATGAAAGAATTTACCTTCTTCTCAGCACCTCATGGAACCTTCTCCAAAATAGACCACATAGTTGGTCACAAAGCAAGCCTCAACAGATACAAGAATATTGAAATAATCCCTTGTATCCTGTCTAATCAACCATGGAATAAAGCTGGACCTCAGTAATAGAAAAAAGAAATAGCAAAAAGCCTACACATACATGGAAACTGAACAACTTGCTACTAAAAGACAGCTAGCTGGGTCAGGGAAGAAATAAAGAAAGAAATTAAAATCTTCCTAGAACTCAATGAGAATGAAGACACAACATACCCAAACTTGTGGGACACAATGAAAGCAGTGCTAAGAGGAAAGTTCATAGCACTAAGTGCCTTCAAGAAGAAATCCGAGACAGCGCATTCAAGCAACTTAATGGCTCACTTAAAAACCTTAGAAAAAGAAGAAGCAGACACACCAAAAAGGAGTAGAAGGCTGGAAATAACCAAACTCAGGGCTGAAATCAATCAATTAGAAACAAATAAAACAATTCAAAGAATCAATGAAACCAAGAGCTGGTTCTTTGAGAAAATCAACAAGATAGACAAACCCTTAGCCAAGCTAACTAAAAGGAAGAGAGACACCATCCAAATCAACAAAATCAGAAATGAAAAGGGGGACATAACTACAGACACTGAGGAAATCCAAACAATCATTAGGACTTACTTCAAAAGTCTATATGCAACAAAATTTGAAAATTTAAATGAAATGGACAATTTTCTTGATCTATTCCACTTACCAAAGCTAAATCAGGACCAGGTAAATCAATTAAATAGTCCTATATCCCCCAAGGAAATAGAAGCAGTCACGAAAGTCTCCCATCCAAAAAAAGCCCAGGACCTGATGGTTTCAGCGCAGAATTCTACCAGACATTCAAAAAAGAGCTAACTCTAGTTCTCTTCAAACTATTCCACAAAATAGAAACAGAAGGAACATTACCAAACTCATTCTATGAAGCCACAGTCACCTTGGTACCTAAACCTCAGAAAGACCCAACAAAAAAAGAGAACTTCAGGCCAATCTCTCTTATGAACATTGATGCAAAAATACTCAACAAAATACTCGCAAACTGAATACAAGAACACATCAAAAATATCATCCACCATGACCAAGTAGGCTTCATCCCAGGTATGCAGGGGTGGTTCAATATACAGAAATCCATCAATGTGATCCACCATATTAACAAACTGAAAGAAAAAGACCACATGATAATCTCCCTAGATGCCGAAAAAGCATTTGACAAAATCCAACATCCATTCATGTTTAAAGTATTGGAGAGATCAGGGATACAAGGCACATATCTAAACATAGTAAAGGCGATATACAGCAA
Organism: Meriones unguiculatus; assembly: GCF_030254825.1. Lineage (NCBI taxonomy): Eukaryota > Metazoa > Chordata > Mammalia > Rodentia > Muridae > Meriones > Meriones unguiculatus. The sequence goes on along the minus strand of NC_083368.1, from coordinate 29,412,500 downwards.
ACCTATAGCCAACATCAAACTGAACAGAGAGAAACTTAAAGCAATCCCACTGAAATCAGGGACAAGACAAGGCTGCCCGCTCTCTCCATATCTCTTCAACATAGTTCTGGAAGTCCTTGCTAGAGCAATAAGACAATTGAAGGAGATCAAGGGGATACAAATTGGAAAGGAAGAAGTCAAATTATCACTATTTGCAGATGATATGATAGTATACGTGAGTAACCCCAAAAACTCTACCAGGGAACTCCTACAGCTGATAAACACCTTCAGCAAAGTGGCCGGATACAAAATCAACTCAAAAAAATCAGTAGCCTTCCTATATACAAAAGACAAAAGGGCTGAGAAAGAAATTAGAGAAACAACACCCTTCACAATAGCCACAAATGACATAAGGTACCTCGGAGTAACCCTAACCAAGGAAGTCAAAGACTTGTATGAAAAAAATTTCAAGTCTCTGAAGAAAGAATTAGAAGAAGATATCAGAAGATGGAAAGATCTCCCATGCTCGTGGCTTGGCAGGATTAACATAGTAAAAATGGCCATCTTACCAAAAGCAATCTACAGATTCAATGCAATTCCCAACAAATTACTAACACAATTCTTTACAGACCTGGAAAGAAAAATTCTCAACTTCATATGAAAAACAAGAAACCCAGAATTGCTAAAACAATCCTCTACAATAAAAGATCTTCTAGAGGTATCTCCATCCCTGATCTTAAGTTGTACTATAGAGCAACAGTTTTAAAAACTGCATGGTACTGGCATAGAAACAGAATGGTGGATCAATGGAACCAAACAGAGGACCCAAAAATAAACCCACACACTTATGGACACCTGATCTTTGACAAAGACGCCAAAACCATACAATGGAAAAAAGATAGCATCTTCAACAAATGGTGCTGGTCCAACTGGATGTCTAAATGTAGAAAAATAAAAATAGATCCATACTTATCACCCTGCACAAAACTGAAGTCCAAGTGGATCGAAGACCTCAACATAAAACCAGACACATTATATCGGCTAGGAAAAAAAGTGGGGAATACCCTAGAACTCATTGGTACAGGAGAAAACTTCCTGAACAGAACACCAATGGCACAGGCTGTAAGAGCAACAATCAATAAATGGGACCTCATGAAACTGAAAAGCTTCTGCAAAGGACACTGTCATCAAATCAAAGCAACTCCCTACAGATTGGGAAAGAATCTTCACTAACCCTTTATCTGAGAGAGGACTCATATCCAATATATATAAAGAACTAAAGAAGCTGAAAAGCAGCAAACCAAGTAATCCACTTAAAAAATGGGGAACAGAGATAAACAGAGAATTCTCTGTAGAGGAATATCGAATGGCAGAGAAGCACTTAAAGAAATGCTCAACCTCATTAGCCATTAGGGAAATGCAAATCAAAACAACCCTGAGATTTCACCTTACACCCATCAGAATAGCCAAGATCAAAAACTCAAGTGACAAGACATGCTGGAGAGGCTGTGGAGAAAGGGAAACCCTTCTCCACTGCTGGTGGGAATGTAAACTTGTACAACCACTCTGGAAATCAATCTGGCACTTTCTCAGACAAGTAGGAATAGCGCTTCCCCAAGATCCAGCCATACCACTCCTGGGCATATATCCAAAAAAGGCTCAAGTACACAAAAAGGACATTTGCTCAACCATGTTTGTAGCAGCTTTATTTGTAATAGCCAGAAGCTGGAAACAACCCAGATGCCCCACAACTGAAGAATGGATGCAGAAATTGTGGTACATCTATACAATGGAATATTACTCAGCAATGAAAAATAAGGAAATCATGAAATTTGCAGGTAAATGGTGGGATCTGGAAAAGATCATCCTGAGTGAGCTGTCCCAGAAGCAAAAAGACACACACGGTATATACTCACTCATATAGACATACAACATAGGACAAACCCACTAAAATCTGTGCATCTAAAGAAAGTAAGCAAGAGAAAGGACCCTAACTAAAATGGTCAATCCCCATCCTGAAAGGCAAAGAGCATGGACATCAGAAGAAGAAAACAGGAAACAACCTAGGAACCTTCTACAGAGGACTACTGAAAGCCACAAGAAGAAAACAGGAAACAAAGAGAGGGCCTTTGAAAGCCTCTGCCCTACAGACTATCAAAGCAGATGCTGAGCCTGATGGGCAACTGTTGGGCAGAGTGAATGGAATTTTATGTAAGAAGTGGGAAATAGTAAGAGCTGGAGAGGACAGGGTCTCCATAAAGAGAGCAACAGAACAAGAAAATTTGAACACAGGGAACTTCCCAGAGACTCATACTCCAACAAAGGACTATTCATGGAGATAACCTAGAACCCCTGCACAGATGTATCCCATGGCAGTTCAGTGTCCAAGTGGGTGGGTTACATAGTAATGGGAAGAGGGACTGCCTCTGACATAATCTGATTGGCCTGCTCTTTGATCACCTCCCCCTGGGGGGAGCAGCCTTACCAGGCCACAGTAGAGGACAATGCAGCCACTTTTGATGTGAACTGATAGACTAAGATCAGAAAGGAGAGGAGAGCCTCCCCTATCAGTAGACTTGGGGAGGGGCATGCATGCAGAAAGAGGAGGGAGGGTGGGATCGGGAGGGGAGGAGAGAGGGGTCTATGGGGGGATACAAAATGAATAAAGTGTAATTAATAAAAAATAAAAAAAGATAAAAAGATAATTTTATAATTAGTTCAAGGACAATACTCTGAACACACGTGACTTAGTGCTCCAACCACATCACTGTCATATAAAGGAAGCAAACATATAAGTGGAAGTAGGCCTGAAGATATTTTGTCTGTAATACCAACTCAACCTCCCATGTACTCGACTTGACACTTACCGGTTCACATCTTCAACCTTTAAAAAAGGCTTTTTGAGTCTCCCTGCTTGAGAAGAAAAAATACCATTAGACATCTGCAGATGTTCAAAGACTCTACTGTAGGTAAAAACCCTTTAAAGCCCTTAGATTCCAGAGAGTTGAAAGGTGTAGGCCTCAGGTGAAATCATCTTCCACTGTCCCCACTGCACACACCAGATCTGAGGTGTTCTGTTCTGGAGGACAACATCCCTCTACTGCAGTGTAGGCTGGGCAGCAGCCTACTATCCTGCAGCCTCAATCTCTCCTATTCTTCACACCAGCCACACAAGACTGTTAAACTGAGTGGTGCTGATAGCATTACTTATGTTCATCACAGTAAATGGGTTTGAATAATTGTTTCTTCTGGGACTCTAGTGAGTTTTTTAAAATATGGATTTGGGGGAGGGAGAAAGAGCTAGGCAGTGAAGATCACATAATGCTCTTGTAGAGGGCCCAACGAGTTCAGTTGCCAGCACCTACATCAGGTGAGACTCAAAATCAGCTCCAAGGGATCCAAAAACCTATTTTGGCTTCTTCGGGCACCTGTACTAATGTATCCATAACCCCTTCCCATACACATAATAAAACATCTTTAAAATATTAACATGGGGTAGGGTAGCATAAGTAGCTTCAGACTGTTATAAAGGTCCATGTTCTGGAAATTACTTTACCTTAGAAAATCTTCATAAGTATATATATATATATTTGGGGATATTAAGGACTGATCTGGGGTACCATGCATATGAAGTGTTCTACCACTGAATTACAAGAGCCCCAAGCTTCAATCTTTATAGTACTTTTTTCTGCTAAAAGAAAAGTAACCATTGTATCAGAATACTTACTTCTTGCCTTTTGCACTCCAGTACCAGCTTTTTTCCCCTTTAAAAAAGAAAACAGAGACAGTGAGAATACTGGATTTGAAACCACATACACACAATGCAGAGACAATTGTTCAGTGTATAGTATTTTTCAAAGTGGGGTAGTTATTGTTCAGGGGAAAATCTTGCTTTTTAAAATGAGTTCAATCAAATAAAATGACTAGGACTCAAGAATTAAGATCTTGGTCATCTCTATAGAATTCAGTCCTATTTTCCATACTTCACTGGTGCCTGGTAGTACTGGTATTGAACAGAGGGCCTCACAGTCTTATCTTCCTTCAGTCCTTGCCTTCTAGATTGTTTTAGCCTTCAACATTAACTAGTAATGAAAAGGCTTAGTCCTATGTGAAATGCATACCTTCACAGGGAAATCAATCCATTGCTGATAACTAACCTCTCGATGGCATTCAATAAGCAACTAGTTATATAAAAATCTTAAGGAGGAAGAAGATTGTGAAGTGGTTGTATGTGTCAAACTTGGGACCTTCAGTCATGATGGGATCAGGATGAAGGGCTGAAAAACTTAACTAACTTTATCTTTCCCACTAGAGAAATAGCAATAGCCCAAATAAACCTATATATTTTATGTTTTCTTCCAGTTGTCTGGAGAGTGCATTTCAAAATGTAGTAGGGTAATAGTGTGGGTGGCACAGGAAATCCTCAGTTTCTCACTAAAGGAGCTAAGAAAGAGACCTTTGAACAGAGGATTCCTTAATTCCTTTTATAAATCTAATCACATGCTGGACTGAACTCAACTTTGCACATACAGATTCATATAGAACTTCACACCAATAGATCCAAAGCACAAGCATGGAAAGGGCATTGGAAGTGGAACTAAGGTTTAAATCACTGCCCAACTCTCAGACTAACGCATATGTAGTACGTCTGTAAGACAACCCCAATACTACATGCAAGTCTTAAAAAACTGCAGGTAACCATAAAATTAAGACAGAATTGACAGTCTGAATAAACACTGGATAGATGTTATCTGTTAAAAGAACAGTAATGCCATGTACAGTGGACATAACTATAATCCCAGCACTCGGGAGGCAGAGGCAGTTGGATCTCAGTGAATTTGAGGCCAGCCTGGTATACATAGTGAGTCCCAGGACATCTAAAGCTACCTTGGTGAGACTCCCATCTCAAAAAACAAAACAAAACAAACAAAACAAGCAGTAACAGAAACAAAATCAGCTTTGTCTAATTACTGTCAGAGATAAGAAATCTTCACGACACTGGCAAGATCTTGCATGTAGTTAAAACTTACCAGATATGTAAGTTTTGTATGTGTGTACATCGAACAGAAATTGTAAAAACTAGCCAGGTTGTGCATGCCTGTGATTCCAGCACCAGGGAAGTATTTGTGATCCAGCAGGTGGATCTTTGTGAGTTCAAGGCCAGCCTGGTCTACAAAGCAAGTACAGGACAGCCAAGGTCACAGAGAAACCTTGTCTCAAAAAACAAAACAACAACAACAAAAAAAACAGACAAAAAAAGAAAGCAAGCAAGAAAGAAGGAAGGAAGGAGAGAAATCTGAAGAACTAAAAAAAAAAAAAAAAAAAAAAAAAAATGTACGGCACTCATGATAGAAACGCTGGATGGACTCAATACCAGAATGTAAATGACAAAGTGAAGTGCCAGTAAACTCAAAGATAACAGGCAGACATTTGCAAATAAAGGGGTGGAAAAAACAAAAACAAAACAGGAAAACCTAAGTGAACAGAACCTCAGATACAAATTCTTAGTTGGAAAGAGCAAGTTGCTTATTATACTACATAAAACAACTCAAATTACCAAACTACTCTAGTCTCTATCTCTTTGTATGTAGCAGAGTACAGAACCTTATTTTCTTTGTATCCAAGTTGTTTAAGAATCGTATGTAGACAAGATTAAAGATGGCGGTGCAGGGAGGACATTGTGCCTGAGGAGCATGACAGCAGTGTTGGCACAGTGACCAAGAACTGAACTCTGGGACCTAAAATACCAGTGATTGTGTTTCCCAGATGAGAGGAATCAATCGGGTCCATTCTCAGGTCACCCAGGTAAAACCCAGAAGAGTTCCTAGGTTCCTGCAGGCACTTGGTCACCAGCCCAGAGCCACATGCCTGCGTGTCCTGATCACCTTCCTAGGCTGAACTGTGGGCACCAAAACACCACAGACTGGAATTTCCAGTCATGAGAAAACACCACAGGGAAGGAAGCCAACAGGACCAACCTCAGGTCACCCAGTTAATCCGTCGAAGAGGTCCTGGGGACCAGCAGGCACACAGCTGCCAGCCCAGTGACCCACTGCGACTGGACTCAACCGTCCCAGACACAGCTATGAGCCCCAGGGCACCAGAGACTGGGTTTCCCTGTTGGGAAAAACCTCCACAGTGAGAGTAACAGCAGGTCCGAGCTTGGAGCACTCAACCCTCACTCCCCCGAAAAGTTCTCAGGTTCCTGCAGGTGCCCAGGCACCAGCTTGGAGCCACCACTCTGTATCTGCATGCTCTACCTGACACCCCAGACAGAACTGTAGACCTCAAAATACGACAGACTGCATCTCCCCATTGGGAGGAAACCCCACGGTAGGGAGAAACATCAGGTCCCACCTCAGGACACCTAGCTCTGGAAAAGTTTCTGGGTCCCTGCAGGGTCTAGGCTTCTTGCTACAAGCATGAGAGCTGTGCTCACCTGCCACTAACTACTGTTTGGGTACTGGGGCACAGAGCTCCAATCTCAGACCCAAAGAAGCCTGGGATCTCTGAGATCGGCCTCCAGATACTGCTCCAAGGGACAATCAGTTAGCCTTAACTATACTGATCAAACTGCGGGGTTCCCAGGTTCTTCAAGACGGCTGTGCCTAGAAAACAGTGTGAGAACAAATGCAGCAGCTCATTAAATTCAGACCAAGAAACCCAGCAGCAGGGCAGTTGTCTCCAGAACTTCTCTGGGTGAGAGGAGAACCACCTGACTAACAAAGACCACAGCTACCACTCAGGTCTATATGCCTGAGGTGAGCTGTGGCAAGCTTTGGCAATTCCTAAGTAACACTGGCCCATTCAGTGACCATACCCAAAAAGCTGAGGAGGCTTCCTTCAGGAAAAACCATCTTCCTGACAAGGGGATTCTCCCCACACCAGGATTCCAGGAAGCACCAGAAACTAACAGCCAACACCTAAGATAGCCCAATGGGTAGAGGCCAGCGTAAAAGCTCAACCAACAAATGACAAAACAATATGGCATCTCCAGAACCCAGTTAATGCAGGGGCAAGCAGCCCTGGACACCCCAGCATAAATGAAATTTAAGAAGATAACCTTACATCTATGTTTATGAAGAGGATAATAGAGAAAACAAATGAAATGCTTAAAGAATTAGAGGAAGATAAAATCAAACAGATTGTAGCCATCCGTAAAGAAACAGAGGAAGAAAAAGATAAACAGATTATGGTCATCCATAAAAAAATACAAGAAGATAAAGACAAAACAGATTATGACCATCCGTAAAGAAATAGAAGAAGATAAAGATAAACAGATTATGGCCATCCATAAAGAAATACAGGAAGATGCAACCAAACAGTCTGTGGCTTTTAGAGAGGAAATACTTAAGTCAGTGAAAAAAATAAAAGAAACAGAGGATTGTTCAAACAAACAGCTGAAGGAATTGAAGGAAAAACAGGAAAATACAGGCAGACAGGTGAAGGAAATCAACAAAACTGCTCAAGATCTGAAGATATAATTATAAAAATTAAAGAAAACACAAATGGAGGAAATCATGAAGAGGAAGAACTTAGGGAAGAAAACAGGAACTACAGAGGTAAGAATAACCAACAGACTACAAGAGATGGAAGAATCTCAGGTGTGGAAGATATAATGGAAGAAATTGATGTATCCGTCAAAGAAAATACTAAATCTAAAAAATTCCTGACACAGACAGTCCAAGAAATCCAAGACAACATGAAAAGACAAAACCTAAGAATAATAGGAATAGAGGAAAAAGAAGATTCCCTCCTGTGATCAAAATTCACCACTATGCTTTCTGCTAATAGTTTTGCCATAATGAATTCAAATAAAATTTTAAAATTCCCCTAAAAAAAAAAAAAAAAAAAGATTCCCTCCAAAGCCCAGAAAATATTTTCAACAAAATCATAGAAGAAAATTCCCCCAACTTAAAGGAGAGGCCAATAAGAATACAAGAGACCTACAGAACACCTAACAAATTAGACCAAAAAAGAAAATCCTCCCACCACATAATAATCAAAACAGTAAATATACAGAACAAAGAAAAAATACTAAAAGCTGCAAGAGAAAAAGGCCAAGTAACATATAATGGCACACCCATAAGAATTACATAAAAATCACAACTGACTTCTCAACAGAGACTATGAAAGCCAGAAAGGCCTGGACAGAAACATGCAGACCCTAAGAAAACAGATGGCAGCCCAGGCTCCTATACCTAGCAAAACTCTCAATCATCAGAGATGGAAAAAACAAGATATTGAACGACAAAAATAAATTTAAACAATACATACCCACAAATCCAGCGCTGTAGAATATACTAGAAGGAAAAATACAACCCAAGAAAGCTAACTACATTCAGGAAAACACAGGAAATAAATAACCTCACTACAACAGCAAAACTAAAACTAACCAAGCACACAAACACACTACCACAACCAACAGCAAAATCAAAGCATCTAACAGCCACTGGTCATTAATCTCCCTCAATATCACTGGACCCAATTCTCCAATAAAAAGACACAGACTAACAGAATGGATATGTAAACAAGATCCAACAATCTGTTGCATACAAGAAACACACCTAACTCACAAAGATAGACACTACCTAAGAGTAAAGGGCTGGAAGATGGTTTTTCAAGAAAATGGATCCAAGAAACAAGCAGGAGTATCCATTCTAATATCTAATAAAATAGATTTTCAACCAAAATTAATCAAAATGATGGGGAAGGTCGTTTCATACACAAAGGAAGACACACAGCTTTGAACATCTATGCCCCAAATATAAGAGCACCCTCATTTGTAAAAGACACATTAATAAAATTGAAACCACACACAGATCCCCACAGATTAATACTGGGAGACGTCAACACCCCACTCTCAACAAAGGATAGATCAACAAAACAGAAATTAAACGAACAAACAAAAACAACGACTCTAACAGAGGTCCTGACTCAAATGGACCTAAGAGACATTTACAAAACCTTTCACCCAAACACAAAAGAATTTACCTTCTTCTCAGCACCTCATGGAACCTTTTCCAAAATAGAGCATATAGCTGGTCACAAAGCAAGCCTCAACAGATACATAAAGACTGAAATAATCCCTTATATTCTATCTGACAACCATGGACTAAAGCTGGACCTCAACAACAACAGAAATAGCAAAAAGCCTATATAGACATGGAAACTGAATAACTCGCTACTCAATGACAGCTGGGTCAGGGGAGAAATAAAGAAAGAAGAAATCTTTCCACTATGACCAAGTAGGCTTCATCCCAGGTATGCAGGGGTGGTTCAATATACGGAAATCCATCAATGTGATCCACCATATTAACAAACTGAAAGAAAAAGACCACATGATAATCTCCTTAGATGCTGAAAAAGCATGTGATAAAATCCAACACTCATTTATGTTTAAAGTCCTGGAGAGATCAGGGATACAAGGTACATACCAAAACATAGTAAAGGCAATATACAGCAAGCCTATAGCCAACATCAAACTAAACGGAGAGAAACTTAAATCAATCCCACTGAAATCAGGGAAAAGGCAAGGCTGCCCACTCTCTCCATATCTCTTCAACATAGTTCTGGAAGTCTTTGCTAGAGCACTAAGACAATTAAATGTGATATAGGAAATTCAGTTTGGAAAGGAAGAAGTCAAATTATCACTATTTGCAGATGATATGATAGTATACGTGAGTGACCCCAAAAACTCTACCAGGGAACTCCTACAGCTGATAAACACCTTCAGCAAAGAGGCTGGATACAAAAATCAACTAAAAAAAAAAAAAAAAAAAAAATCAGTAGCCTTCCTGTATACAAAAGACAAAAGGGCTGAGAAAGAAATTAGGGAAACAACACCCTTCACAATAGCCACAAAGGACATAAAGTACCTTGGTGTAACTCTAACCAAGAAAGTTAAAGACTTGTATGAAAAAAAAACTTTCTGTCTCTGAAGAAAGAAACAGAAGAAGATATCAGGAGATGGAAAGTTCTCCTATGGCTTGGCAAGATTAACATAGTAAAAATGGCTATTTTACCAAAAGCAATCTACAGATTCAAAGCAATTCCCATCAAATTACCAACACAATTCTTTGCAGATCTTGGAAGAAAAATTCTCAGCTTCATACGGAATAACAAGCAACTCAGAATTGCTAAAACAATCCTCTACAATAAAAGATCTTCTGGAGGTATCTCCATCCCTGATCTCAAGCTGTACTACAGGGCAACAGTAATAAAAACTGCATGGAACTCGCACAGAAACAGAATGGTGGATCAATGGAATTGAACAGAAGACCCAGAAATAAACCCACACACTTATGGACACCTGATCTTTGACAAATATGCTAAAACCATACAATGGAAAAAAGACAGCATCTTCAACAAATGGTCCTGGTCTAACTGGATATCTACATGTAGCAAAATGCAAATGTAGATCTGGATTTTCTTACGTAATAGGTTAATCTTAGTGTTTTTTCTCCACAGAACAAAGTATCTCTCTGTTTATAAAATAGTAGGAACAACAACAAATGATGAAAAAATGTATACCACTACCCCAGAAACAATTTTTACTTCATGAATACAGGCTTCAAGGCAAATGACATATAACTCAAAAGCATACATGATTACATAGGCTTACCCATAAAATATTCTCAGAAAATATTCTTGTTAAAAAATTAAACAAGCTACAACTTTGAACAGTAGTTTGAAAAACAAAAGAAAAAAGAAACCAACTTACCGCATCCCTCACAGAAGTACTTGATTTCTTGAGTGCACATAACTCTTTCTTCTTCTGTTCAATGTAGTATCTGATGTCTTTATTAAAAGAAGGACTGAGGATTAGCAATTTTACCTTCAGAGTTAAGTAGTGGTATCTTAAGTGGTGGTAATCTTACAAGGGTTTACCCCTGGAGGTAGTCCCGGCTATCAAAATTGTTATTATGTAAAGTTAAGAACTAAACACAGACACAGGCACTTACAACAAAGAGACCCTCTTACCATCAATATGAAGAATCCTTACTCCCCAGGATAAGGCGTTTGATAATATACTATTAGTAGGAATAAAATCCTAAAAAAACAAACAAACAAACAAACAAAAAACAAGTTTGTCTAAAAAACTACTATTTTTAAAAGGCCATTTAAATTTTAATATCATTGAAGAGGTTATGCATAAATGTCCCTAAAGAATTACAACAGCAATAAGGACCTTGTTTTATATTTTGGCATTCTTAAATCAATCCCAATTAATATAGTTCTATGTTCTGTTTAACACAAGGTCTCACTCTGTAGCCCTGGCTGGCCTGGCACTCAGAAATCCACCTGTCCCCCGCCTCCCACGTGCTGGTTATAGGGGCATGCCCATTACGCCTGGCTTAACAATTAATGTATGTTCTAAGGAAACGTTCAAGTTTACAGTAAAGTTTCAGCCACAAGATGGGGGTGTTTCTCCAGGAAAAAGTAGCCTCTGTTTCTGACAGTGAGATGATGTCATAACTTAAGCTTTCTTCATTAACAGCGAAAGAGCATCTCTGGACTATCTGCAACTTTCAGTTAAAAGCCATGTGTGTGCACACATCAGCGTGCACATGGAGACCCCAGTCAATGCCAGGTGCCTTTCTTCCATCATTTGCCGCTGACCATTTTCTAAACAGTCATTTGCTCACGCACAAAGTCACTGGTTCAGCTATGCTGACTGGCCAATAGCTTCAAGGGCCCACCTGCCACACCATCACCCCCCAAAAAAATGTCAAGGGTGAGACTAAAGACACCGGTTGCCATGCAGCCTTTTTAGTTTTTATGTGGCTTTTGGGCATTCAAATTTAGGTTCCCATGTCTTCAATGACAGGCATTTTACCAAGTTTACTTCCAGCCCCAGGCTGAATATTTTTTATTATTTGTTTTATTTAGTTATTCTACATGTGTGCATGTCTGTGTGTAGGTACGCACATACCACAGTGTACCTTGGAGATCAAAGGCCAATTTGCAGGAGTCAGTTCTTTTCTTCCTCCGTCGAGTCGTAGCTATCTGACTAAGGTCGCTAGTCTTGTCAGCAAGCAGCTTTACCACTGAAGCATGTAGAGGGTCCACCGTTAATAAAATATAGCTGGTGTGGTGGTGCGTCTCTATCATGCCAGCACTTGGAAGTCAAGCTATATAGCAACGTTGAGGCCAGCCTGAACTACTTGAGAATCTGTCTCAGAAAACCAAATAAAGAAGCAAAATATGCACTGCATGCTTTTCTTTCCTCCCTGTCCCTGCACGACAGGGTCTCCAATTCCGGCTGGCTCTGAACTCCTTATTTGCTGAGGATGTCACTGAGCTTCTGGACTCTCTACATCTCTGATACTGTGATGACAGGTGTATGCTGCTCTCTATACCTATACCTAGCTTATGAGGAGCCAGGGTCGAGCCAAGGGCCTCATACGTGTTACACCAGCACACTGTTCCAACTGCCCTCCAGCTCCAGTGGCCCCTCACCCTGTGAATTTCAAGTTCCTACTCACATGATCCTTGACAGCTTTTTCAGCTAATAACTTTCCTCGGCTCAAACACACCTGTAAGAAGAGCAAGAAAACAAACAGCTGTAGTACTCCGTTATAGAAGGTTGGAATTATGAAATGATTAAGTAGATAAATTTTGTTGAAATAAAGTCTCAATAGCTATGAACACTATAAATATATGGTCAAAAGTGACTGCATTACTCTCTAGGCAAGATGGAGTACTAAAAAACTCTTTTTCCTCTTTTTTTTCCAGTGAAGAACATCAACAAAACATACCAAGAACAACAACAAAAAAGGAAACTTAAAGAGACCCAAGAGGGTCAATTCTTTAGTAAATTTAACATAAAAATTAAAATAGCTAGCGTCTGCTGACATTTAAATCTACTCTTTTCAGGTTAACATTTTAGATTTCAGCCTTTTTTTTTTTTTTTTCCTTTGGTGGTATATTCTACTAGGCATTCTACAACTGAGCCACACTGCCAATGCTTCTAACCCTTCAGGTATGGTCTCACTAAACTGCCCAACTGGCCTTGAACTTGTAATCCTCTTGCTTCACATTCCCAAGGAGCTGGGATAACAGGCCTGGCTTAGCTTCATATTAACTGAAGTTTAAAAAAATAATAATAATAATACAATTTTTATTAGTTACCTTACTATATTTAAAGTAAGACAGTGCGAAAAGTAGCTGCAAGGCTACGTACAAATTAGCTTGTTGCTAGTATATTACCTTCTCACCAAACAGCACTAACCTGCCTAATTCTTTTTCTCATGTTTCCTGTTTTCTCTGCATTTAAACTGCTTTTCACATAAAACAGTAAGAAAGATGTGTTTCAAATGCCAATTTATATCTCAATCTAACAATTTAGATAGTGTTTTTATTTCTCACTATCTTCTCTAAGCATTTAAATCAATTAGTTTGTCCTTGTTTTTGTCTTCACCTTGACAAAAGTATATTGCTAGTAATTTTTTAACTTATTTTAAGTAATGAATTTATAACTTATTTTTATGCAAGGGGTCAAATAGTGTACCACTGTCGGTCTTGTATGCCTTATGATCTTTGTCACAAAGATTAAATTCTACCTTGCATGAAAGCAACCCTAACATTTATACAATTTACACATATATTTTCCACTTGTCATAAAGTAGTCATTTTATTTTTTTTCCACCAATCTCTTGGATATGTAAAAATATGTCCAACTTGTAGCCTGTGCAAAAACAGGCAGTAATCTGCAGTTCATCAATTTATCTCCCCTTGGGCACAACTTGACCATACTCTATTATTAAGGAAAAATAATCACCTTTCAAAAAGACAGCAACGTTAACAGTGAAAAAGCCACAGATCTTTGGCTTTATAACCATTCCATCTATGTGCTATAAGCCTGCTACTGAAAGCCCAGCATCAGGTGTGAGGGCAAGCATCTGTAACCACAACACCTGGGAGAATGTTGAGGTCAGTCTGGCTCAGTTCCAGACTAGTCTGAGAGGGCTACATAGTGAGACCTTGTCTTAAGACAAACACATGAGATTCACTTTCCTCTAATCTCAAAGCATATCCGACACACTTACTCTGTCTGGAGACTTAAAGGAACTTCCATCATGGCTGGGATGAGGTGAGGTGTTTTCTGCAGTATATGCAGATTCTGGACTTGGTACAGGAGAAATTCGACCCAATGTTTGTGCATACTTTGCTTCCTTTTTATTTGAAACAAGATAACTGATATCTTTGCTGAGAAATTCTTCAACTCGCTAGAAGAAAACAAAGTATTTAATAAAAGCTCCAAAACTATTTAAAAACCCTGCACACATTCTAGTTTCATGTAGTCTAATATCTTACAAATTGGTGCTTTTCATCCTGTATTTTTGAGCCCATAGTTCTGAGTAAGTATAATGGGAGTTCCACTAACAATATAATAATATCATGTGCTAAATATTATTAAGTACTCTATCCTACCTAATGTAGTCCATGTACTCTCATGCTGCGTATCTATGTATCTGGAAAGTAAACTGACTTGCTGGAGTCACATGGACATTTCTACAGAGATGAGCTGTTCTTTGCCTGTACTATGTAACACTGTGAAAACTTGCTATAGGTGCCTAGAAAGCACCTGTAATGAAACAGGTATAACCAGGCCATTGAATTCTAAATTTTACATCTTAATGAATTAACTACTACCTGACACATCACAGTTCTAAACCATTAAGTTTATAACATTTCCTAAGGCTTAAAGAGAATAGACAAGGAACCTTCACTCTCACAAGCATAAAATTGTTAGAAAAGGTGCTGCCCCCAGCATGCTTTGGTAATACATAAACCAAAGTCAATGTTACTAAAGATCACCCATGAGCCAGGGGAATGGGAATTAAACTAGTACTATTAAAATGCACACTATAAATACTAACAACTAAGCAGAAATGACTTTTAAAGCTCTGATTTCTACAGGATTCTCCCTATGAAAGGCAGGAACAAAGGTCTGTTAGCAAGATGACTTGATGGGCTGGTCTTTGTTTGATAAGCCTGATTATCTGAGTTTGATCACCTGGACTCACCTGGCAGATGGAGAAAACCAACTCCTACAAGTTCTGATTTCCATGTGAGAGTGCAGGTAAGTCAGTTTAAGCTACCATTAACTCAGAATCAGCTGCTGACAGGAGCAACCCTAGTGAAACACAAACTGTTGTGCTCCCAAGGGAGGGGTGCCTGCAGAGACAATACTCCAACCAAGGACCATGCATGGAGAGGACTTAGAACCCCTACACATATGTAACCCACTGGTTGCTCAGTTTCCAAGTGGGTTCCCTAGTAAGGAGAGGAGGGGCTGTCTCTGACATGAACTCAGTGGCTGGCTCTTTGATCTTACCAGGCTACAGAGTAAGATGATGCAGCCAGTTCTGATAAGACCTGATAAGCTAGGGTCAGATAGAAGGGGAGGAGGATCTCCCCTATCAGGGGACTAGGGAAAGGGCATAAGGGTAGAAGAGGGAGGGGGCTGCAGTGGGGATACAAAATGAATAAATTAAATAAATATATAATAAAATTAAATTAAAAACCCCTGTTGTGCTCCACCCCCATTCATTTTCATTGACCAGTTAGTGAAGTTTCCATATTTACTTATTCCAAAAATATGGGTCCTGTATAAAGGCAGACTGTAAATGATATATAATAGTGCCAGTAACTCCATATATACATGTGAGTATGTACATACACATATGCTAGTTCAGCTATTTTAAGTGTAACAATTCAAAGGCAATCACCACCTTTACAATGCTATATAATCACTATTATTATCCATTTCTAGAACGTGTTCACCCCCAGTTTTAACTCCTTTATTTGTCTATGTCTTCATGCTGATAACCTCTATTCTACTGTCTCAATGAAATTGACTATTCTGAGTACTTCACTGCTATGGTTTGAATGTTCGCACTTATACTGTTGAAATTTAATGCCAACTGTGCCCTTTTAAGCTGAAAATGGACTGAAGAGACCCATCAACAGGTAAGAGCACTGGTTGTTCCTCCAGAGGACAAGGTTCAATTCCCAGCACCCACAAGGAGGCTCACAACTATCTGTACCTTCACTTTCAGATCATCTGATGCCCTCTTCTGACTTCTCTAGGAACTGCAGACAGGTGGTACACACTCATATGCAGGCAAAACACTCATACACTTAAAAATAAATTCTTGCTGGGCATGGTGGTAAATGCCTTTAATCCCAGGATTCGGGAGGCAGAGGAAGACAGTTCTGAGTTGGAGGCCAGCTTGGTATATAGAGCAAGTTCAGGACAGCCAGAGCTGCACAGAGAAAAGCTGCCTTGAAAAAAACAAGAATAAGTTTTTTTTTTTAAGGTAAAAACTTACTTTGTGGCAGTGGTTCTCAACCTGAGGGTCATAACCCATTGAGGGGGGGGGGTCACAACAGATATTCTGCATGTCAGATATGTAGATTACGATTTGTAACAGTAGCAAAATACAGTTATGAAGTAGCAGGAAAAAAATTTATGGTTGGGGTCACCACAACATTAGGACAGTCTTTGGAGACTCTCTGGATGCTAAATGAGGTCACGCGGGTGGGTGGGAGGAAGACCTGGTGCTGCTCTGGCTATGCAAAGAGCTCCAAGACACGGTGATCCATCACGCACTGTAAGTTACCTTTCTCACTGGCCTAACAAAATACCTCACAAAAGCAACTTAAGGAGGAAAGAGTTTATGCTGGTTCAAGATTTGAGGGAATATAACCAGCCCAACATGGCAGAGACGGTAGACAGCAGGACGTGAAGAGGCCGATCACAATGTACCTGCAGCCAGGAAGAGACAGGCAAACCCCAGTGCTCTGCCAGCATTCTCATTTTCATTCAGTCCAGAACATCAGCTCGTAGTCTGCCTGTTGCCGCTGTGTTCAAAAACACTGACCAAAACCAGCCAGAAGGAGGAGCTCTGTTTGCAGGTAACAGGCCATCCACTAGGGCGGTGGTTCTCAACTTCCCTAATACTGCAACCCTATAATACAGTTCTTAATGTTGTGATGATCCTCAACCATAAAATTACTTTCATTGCTGCTTCATGACTTTAATTTTGATAGTTATGAACTGTAATATTAATACCTGTGTGTTCCGATGGTCTTAGAGGACTTCTATGAAAGGGTCGATCGAGTCCCCAGAGGGAATGAGACCCACAGGTTGAGAACCACTGATCTAGAAGCCAGGACAGGAGTTTGAAGCAACTGAAGACCACGGAGGAAAGCTGCTCACCAGCCTGCCCTCCATGGCTTGCTCAGCTTGCACAGGTTCACCTGTCTCTGATATCCTACTTTCCAAGATATACACCCTAAAGTAAATTGCTAAAGAGCTATTTTCTGAAACCACCCATACTGTTTGTAGTTGTTGCCTCGTTTTGCATTCCCAGCAACAGTGGACAATTAAATCTGTGAAAGTTAACACTTTTATTTTCCAGTTGACAGAACCTTCACCCATTATTTATTTATTTTTATGTGTGAGGGTTTTCGTGCATATATGCATTTGCATATGTGCCTGGTGCCTGCTGAGGCCAGCAGGGGTTATTATATCCCCTAGAAATAGTGAGCCACCAAGTGAGTGCTAGAAACTAGACCCAGGTCTTCTGTAAAAACTAATGCTTTTAATCATCTCTACAGCCCCCTTCACCCACTGGATTATCTTTCTGTTGAAATATAGGTCTTTACATACTCTGTATATTTCTCACTTATTAAATAAAGGATGTACAATTTTTCTTTGGAAACAAGTCTCATATAGCCTTGACTGGATTATCATGAATTTGATTCTTTTGCCTCTACTTCCTGAATGCTGGGATACTGTTTTGCGCCACTGTTGCTTTTATGCAATTGTTGGGACTGAACCCAGAGCTTCCTGTAGGCCCAGCAAGCACTCTGTCAATTGAGGGAACATGAATGATTTGCAAAATATTTTTTACCATTTAGTGGAATTCTTGTTAATGTCCCAGGAGACAGATGAGTTGTTAATTTTAATTAGGCTGAACTTACAAATCTTTTTAGTTTGTTGCCAATGATTACATATACTTATTATTGAAATCACTGCCAAACTCAGTGTTAGAATTACTTCTTCCAATATTTTCCAATTATTCAGCTTCTTACATTTCTCCCAGTTTCGTATAAACTGAGTTAAAACTCCATAATGTAAACTTAAAAAGGCAGAATGGGACGGCTAAGATGGCTCAGCAGATAGAGCCACTCTTTGCAGAAAACCCTGGGTATGTTCATTACATGTCCACAGCAGCTCACAGCTGCCCAGACCTCCAGATCCAGGGGTCTGGTGCCTTCTCCTTTCTTCCTTTTGGTACCTGCAATGCCTTTATACATACACAAACACAAAAACGTAAATTAAAATAAATAATAATAAAAACCCTTTTTGGTAGTTCTGGGCACAGTACAGTAAACAGGGAAACCCTGGCTCACTAGCCTCAAAATAACACCTCCATAAAACCAAAGAGAAACCAAACAAGAAATCCACTTCTTCTGGGTGTGGCTCAGGTCTCAGTTATTTCAGAACTGGGGAAATGAAGGCAGAAAGATTATAAAGTTCCAGGCCAACCTGAAATATAAAATAAGACCTAGCCTAAAAGCCCAACCCTACTCCTATATCCTGCATAACAAAGAAAAATGTCCTTTATAATCTGGTTTTAACAAAACTGGTTCCTGCCACTTCCATACCTAAATTTCACTCTCAAGGTAGTTTGTAGATCATCAAGTACACAAACACACCCATATAGGCAATATTTTAAGTATGTTCTTTCCAAAAAGTATGTACAGTTTACTAAGTACATTCCTAACAGACCTTCAAGATCCAGTTCAAATCTTAACTGTATTGATTTATAATGGATGGTAAGTGATAAGCATTCTTCCACAGGTAAAATGAGGTAATTCAAGACACCTTAAAGTATTTAAATGCAGTTTTTTGGGGAGCAGTTACTGGCAGGCTTACTGGTCCTAAGAAAAGGGGAAGTCACTATACAGGGAGAGACAGGAAAATGTAGGGGGAGGGAGGAGCGGGAGAGACTTAGGGAGAGAAGAGCCAAAATGTCTGTATTATATAGTAAAGAGCCTCGGGATGTGGCGGGGGGGGGGGGGGGGAGAAGCCCCCATCCCCAGACTGGAAAGTTCAGGGTAGAGGGTAGGGTATGCCAGCCATACATGTAACAGGTAGGGACTGAGGGACGCTGGGAGAAACTGGTTAAAAAGGCATCTCAGCCGCTTGTCTGGGCTCAAAACCCAAAAGGAAGCATTTTCATCTGTGTCCTAATAGCAATTTCTATTAAAGCACTTTGCGGGCCGTTCTGTAATTACTGGTTGTTGTGCCCACACAATGTCCTCTACAATTCTTGTGCTAGAAGTAGTCTCTCCTTCCTTCCA
This sequence comes from Meriones unguiculatus, assembly GCF_030254825.1. Taxonomy (NCBI): domain Eukaryota; kingdom Metazoa; phylum Chordata; class Mammalia; order Rodentia; family Muridae; genus Meriones; species Meriones unguiculatus. Next base: position 29,393,138 of record NC_083368.1, on the reverse strand, counting down.
CTTTCATATTACAATCTGCTGTACCCACGTGTTGTGTAAGAGTGTCCTGGAGGACCGAAACACACATCTTACAGTGAACTTTTTAAACAGGAGAGTAAATTCAAGGTTTTTAAGGAGTTCCTGAAACTGACCAGATTCACTAGGCCCCTCCTTGACAGAGGAAACAACATAAGCTGAGAACCCCTCTTAAGACAAAAAGATGAGGTAAAAAGAAAACCCACTGAGGAGAAAAGTTTCAAGGCTGTGCGACTAAACCAGATCAGACCAGACTAGACCAGCTGCTTGGAAGAGGGTTAGACCAGAATTACTTGAAAAGGATACTTTCCAACCTGCTGAGCTGCCTGAGGATGTGCAGTGTCAGTGTGCTTCAAGTTTTCCAGCTTCTGTGAGCTGTCTGGCACCCATGCTGTGGTGGGCCTTAGTATGTAGCTGTCTTTGAATCATTTCTGTTCCTGTAAGTAACCCCAATAAAATTCACTGGTTCACCAACTTAGACTTTGGTTGTATCCATACTTTGGTCTGTCATGGGATCCCTATCTGGGGTGAGGAAGGTGGTGTGTTTTCCCAGGTAAAGATCCAAGGGTAGAGTTGAGTGAGAATCCCGAGTGCTTGGGAGAAAACTCCAAGAAAACAAGATGGGTCTTGTGACCTCAGTTTTGTCAAAACATAGAATTGTTCTTGAAATGTGTTTCTGTGCCCTTTCCAGGTGTAGCGGATGGCAATGAGTTTGCTTCAGCTGTTGTTACTCACATACCTCTATGAAAACACAAGATTTTGCCAAGGGTGGTGACTGAACACTTTACTCAGGTGCTTCTTCGCTAATCCTCAGTGTATAAACAGCTTGATTCTTTGAATAAAGTTGGCTATTATGCACAGTCCACCTCACTTTTAGACCCTGCTCTCCCAGGGTCAAACCACCAACTAAAACAATAAGCACTGCCTTTATATTTTCCTTCTCCAATTGTTTTATTCTAAGCTGTTTGGAAATGGGCCTACCCTTCGTTTTGTTTTGTAAATAGGATCTTACTAAGTAGTCCGAGCCAGCATGAACTTCAACTCATGATCTCCAGCCTTAGGTCTCCTAAACCCTGAGATTATAAGTATGTATACCAGCAAGCCTGACTTCATATCCTTCTTAAGTAGTTTTGACTTAGCTATTTTTCTTAACAACTGACTGTTGTACAGTCAATAGCTGAATTATCACAAGTATTCTTTGCAAATAAATATAACATGGTTTCATTAAGACTAGAGGAAAACAAATATAGCTGGTGACTTAAACAATGACACTATTGGGGTGATCTGAAGCAAAAGTAAGTAACAGAAAGGATAGAAGGGTTATATAAAACTAAAAATCGGGGGAAACATAGCCTTTTAAGTAACTATTTGACAAAACTAGTGTTTCTTTAAATGTATTAAGAGACACCACGACGAGCTATAAAAACCAGAACTAAGTACTTTTTTTCCAACAAGATAGTGAATTGTGGACGTCAGCTCTCTTCACCATGTGAGTCCCGAGGACTACACTCAGGTCACCAGGTTTCCCAGCAAGTGCCCTCCCTTACTTGAAAGCTACCTCACTAGTAGCTTTTGCTTTCCTAAGGGGTAAGTGCAGATGCAATCCCCAATAACAAATTATGCAGCGGAGTTGTTTTTGCATTTGCAGAAATCACCGGGCTCGGTACATCTGGAGTGCTATGGATACACCTCACCTTAGGGGGAAAATCACCTTCGTGACCATGCTAACTCCAGTCACAATTATAAAACTTAGCTTTTAATACATCTACTGAGATACGTGAAAACATGAGGGTAAACTCTGACACACATAAAAGCAAAATGTTCGTTGATGACTATCTATGGTAGAAGTAACTCAAAAACTGTTTCTTAAAGGTATTTTAGGAAGTGCTGTGAGGATGGGTGAGAAAGAAAGGGACAGAGGATGTGATTCCTGTCCCAGTAGTCAAGGGCTCATTCAGTCAACATTCCTTTTCTATAGGTTTCGCAGACTGGACTTAGAACACAAATCCAAACATGAGTGACTTAGACCTAAAGTTGACAAATTAGTCAACATACTTAAGAGAGCTATCAACTAGTCCACAGCCACCGACAGCTAAGAGAATGGTGGTGGGCTGATGCCGTTACACATGCCTGAAGTCCCAGGACTTGGGGAAGCAGAAGCAGGTGGATCTCTGTGAGTTCTGAGCCAGCCTGGTGTACAGGACAGCCAAGGCTACACAGAGAAACTGTGTCTCAAAAAACAAAAAGAACAGCAGCATACCATGTCACTCTGGAATTAGAGACTAGCACATGGCACTTCATTCTAAATTAGAGGGGTCTTTACTTATATCTAAGGCCCTAAGCACATTAACATACCCTTGATAGGCAATACAGTCATGACAGGTCTATTGACCATGACCTTTAGAAGTGCAGCCATTTGGATCATTTTGATAAATGCTACCATAAATACATGATAATGAATCAACAAGATGACTAGTAAAAAAAGCAGGATGCTCATGGGAGTGGGAAGGGACTTAGTTATGAAGAAGGGTGTGAGCAAGAGTGGGAGGATAAGGAAATGTAATAAAAGTAACAGGTTGCAATACAATTTGTAGATGAATGTAACTGACAAAAAAAAGGGAAAAAAATTAAACTTCACATTCTTTTCATATTCAAAGTAAAAGTCTATCTACCCCGACCCCACTTTCTAAAGTAGACAAATTTCAAAGGCAGGTAAGTAAAACATCACATTAACAAGAGGTTCTAAGGAATCTGTGACATATTCTTGTGAATTACCAGACTGGGAACAAAATATTCAAAAATGTTTCTTTTCACCCAAGCAGAAAACTTTGAAATAGTAAAAACCACAATAACCTCATTTGCTAGAATTTAGGTAATACTAACATTATGTTTAAAAAAAAATCTTTAGGCTTTTGCTTCACTTTTTTAATCACCTAAGTAATGTATAACAGTAAAGACAGCTTAACTATCACTCCATGTGTTCCCCCAACTGGTGAATGTTGCCTCAGTAGTTCTCTCCTCAAATACATGTGTGAGTAAGTCTCACACACACACTTATTTTATAAGTCTCTCTCTTACACACACACACACACACACCACTAAAGAACTATTTTAACACAGAACAGGTCCCCCCGCCAGTCATCAGCCAAGCAGCTCCTGCTATTCTGGAAGGAAGTTCAACTAGGACAAAGGAGTCTCATTCCTTTGTACTGAGCCACTAGTCACAGAAACTTGAACATTTTGTCCAGCTACAAAAGGCTTAAAACATGGTTTCTTAGCCAGGAACTGGTGGTGCATGCCTGTAATCCTAGCACTCAGGGAGGCAGTGGCATGCCTGTGAGTTCGAGGCCAGCCTGGTCTACAAAGCAAGTCCAGGACAGCCACGGCTACACAGAGAAACCCTGTTTCAAACAAACAAACACAAATCAACAACAACAAAAAAGTGTGTTCTTTGTCCCTTAGTATTGGGATTTGAGCACAGAAAATCTTGTGTCAGTAGGTGCTAAACCACTGGGTTATACTCCCAATCCACAAATGATTCACTAATACCAAACAACTCACAGTTTATAAGGCTGCTATTGATAAAGGGCCACCATTTCTTAAAATGAAATTCTTTAATGATTCCACACTATAAAGTACTGGTCTAGGTTTTCCCCACTCTTTGTGGGTTTGTAGTTTCACTTACCCCTCCAAGGTCCTTTATATCTTTTTGTAGTTTTTCACATACAGTGATAGAAGGCAAGTCAAGGTAAAATATTTTTCCCCAAAGCGGCTTATATTTGGACTTTTCCAGTCTATTATCAGTTTTCAGGGATTTCAAAGATGGTCTGTTCTTTTCATTTTTGTCTTGGATGCCACCTGTGATTAAAAAAAGCATCAGGTAAATGTTTCAGATGCAGAGAAAAATTTAACTGCTTAAAAATATTCAACAACTAAACCTAAACTACACAAAGAAAAAACTGTTAATCATAACAAGTCGTTAGAATCTAAATATATCCCTGAATATTACCACTTAGGATGAAGGTAAACTGCCCTGTATGCTTCCACAAATTTTATATTGGAGAACAGGCAGGAAATGCTCATTATTTATTCCTGTTCCATGGATGAAGTCAGGAAACTCATTAAAGCCTTTTGAAAAATCTTTATCAGGATGTAAACTTCGTGTGGGTTATTAACAGTTCTGTGAAAACCCAACACAGGCGTTTCGTATTTTAAAAGCTTATATACCTAGGCGCACACACACACAGAAAAGTATCTAGAATAAACTTAATCATCAAGGTTTCCTAGGTGCTCAAATTTTGGTTTCATAATTAGCCTAGTACCAAAAGAACTAGATTATGCAGTTCACGCACTTTTGTTTACCTACTGAAGAACTCAGGCCCACTAGGAAAGACATCGCCATTCCTCTTACTTTTACAAGCAGATGTAGAAAGAAGCAAGGAACTTCTTTCAAGTTTTCGAACACACCGTGCACTGTCCAATTAACAGTCACACAGGCATCTATCTCTTGGAAGGTTTCCTTATAACGAATTTCTACTTTTACACGAGATAACGAGGCTGAAACGTAGATCTGTTTTTGTCTTGTCTCTGAGGCTGAAAACACACGCGCACACACACACCGGCTCGCTCGGTTTTTAATTATAGCCACAAACGGGACCCGCGCATTGTCTGAAGCCTTGCAGCCCCGAGAATGCGGGCTCGCAGCCGCGGCGGGGAGGGAGCACGAGGGGCCCGGGCAGCGCCGTCCTCTCACGGAGACCATCCCCGAGCGCCTCCGGGGCGCCGAGAACCCAGAGATGCCAAAGCAGCCGGGGACCCCTCGCGGGAAGCCTCCCCAGAACCCGCCGCGGGACGGGCGAAGCAGGAAAGGATGAAAGGGTGGGCGGCGGGGAGGGGCTTCCTACCGGACAGAGGTGCTTTGCTGTGGATCCTCATGGTCTCGAGGCTCATGGTAGCCGCCAGGCACCTACATGCTGGGGCCGCGGCGGGGGCCGCATGGGACGGCGGCCAACACCCGGCTCCGAGGCTCGCCCGGCCTCGGCCTCCGGGCCGCGGGGCGGGGCGGAGTCCGCTGGCTGAGTCTTCGGGGCCGGTTCCGGCGCCGATGCTCGGAGCAGGAAGGGGCCGAAGCTCGGACGTGGGAGCCGCGGCGGTTAAAGATTTGAAAACGCGTCACGCGACCGCGGCGCCCAGACGCGCTCCCCGCCCTTCCTACGCCGGGGCCGGGCCCGTGCAAGCTCCGCCTGCCCGTCCGCGCGGGCCCCGCCCCCTGTGGGCGACTCCGCCCCCGGCGCGCGGGCCCCGCCCTCGCTCCGCCCCCCCCCCCCGGCGTGCGGGCCCGCCTCGCCGCAGACCCCGGCTCCCTGGCGTCCTGTCCTTTCGAGTTCCGGCGCCGCTCTGCAGCTCGGGGCGCGTAGCAATCGGGGCAGTAGACCCCGTCAGCCTCGGAGGCCGGCCGACCCGTCGTGTGGCCATTACCACCTGCTAGCTTTGCTGCGACCCGCGCCTTGCAGTCGCCTAGCCACCAGGTACGCCAGTTAGCCGCGTGTGGGACGCGGGGCCGGGCTCTGCGCTCCCGCCGACCTGCAAGCAGGCCGCAGAGGTCCCGGGCGGCCAAGGTGGCAGGGTCCACCCGCCCGACCCCACTCTCGTAGCCCTTAGGGTACTTTTGTTCAGTATAGACCTCTTCTTTCTCGCATATATATATATATATATATAGATAGATAGATATATGTATATTTATTTTTTTGCAACAATAAAAGCGTGGGAAGTGAATCTCGGTATTTTTCATCTGATAAAACGGGAATGATAGGATTACGATCAAGACGAAATCTACGTTTTTTATTTGTTTCAGTTTTGCTTTATAAGCGAGAAAGTGCCTCACACGACGTGTTTTGCGTGTGCTTCTGCTCGCACCCTTACAAACGTTATGTTTTTTACTGTTTTGCATTTCTTAGCTCCCGGCCTTGATAGACGCTCCTCACAGTATTGGTTTTTGATGTAGTAGCTCAAGACAGTCAGTGCAGATTAAGTCTAGGTGAATGGTGAGACTGTTAGCCAAAGACATTATCAGGGTGGGTTAGAATTCCTAAAAGAAATGATTTTGTTTTGAATAGGTTAAGGTTGGAGTCCGGAGCAATAATCAGGGGGCTGTCTGTCGTTATTAAACGATCTGTTAGACACTTGGGATCATTTGTTTTCACGAGACATACCTGGGAGGGAGCCAGGAAGAGAAGTATGCGTTAAGAGATAGTGTACTGGTGGATTTGAGTTTAGATACACGTGCTTAACAGGTCTTGAGAAGGAGGAGATACAATATGAGCAAACTTTTTTTTTTTTTAAATATTGGGGAGAAAACTAAAAAATGTAAGCTACAGAAAGAACTCAGAATCTCCATGTTCGTGAAATGATTTAAATGTTTGAGAAATACTAATGGAATAGAGTTAAAGCCTTGAGGGTGGGTGGATTGCCCTGGAGCAGAGTTTGTGAGCTAAAAGTAGAGATTCTGAGGATAAGGAAATGAGAGTGAAGCCGCAGGGACAGCAGGCTGAGATGTCGGAAGAGAAGTGAGAACAAACCTTAATGGTGTGGAGTCATGGGATTTTCCTACAGAATTCAGGTGGTTCCAGCTTTTAGAAACTATAGGAAATGGGTAATGTTGAGGCTAAATTTTAGTCTGAAAAGGTGGCGGGAGGGGAGCCAATAGTTATGGAGATTAATTGGAATGTTCTTGAAAGCATAGTACTGTGCCTGGAACAGTAAGAGCCCTGTAATTGCTGTCATCCCGCTGAGCCTTGCACAACTCACAGTAAGAACCCTGTAATTGCTGTCATTCCGTTGCACAACTCAGTTTCCAAGAGAGTTCAAGGTGGCTAAAACCTGAATACTAAGTACATCTACGGTTTTTGTCATGGAAGATGTCTTTCATTTCCTTAGAGATAGTTTGAATGATAACATAGGCAAGTGTAATTTGAATGGTAATATAGCTAAGTACTAGATAAAAAACAGTGATTTTTGAAGTCACAGGTTGAGCACACCGAAATAAAAAAAATGGCCAGTAAGGAAGGAATGATAGAAGAGAAGATTGGGTTTTTTGAAGTTTTCTGGATATGGGAAGGATATAATCATCTTTCTTTTGAAAAATAGTGAAAATGAAAGTCCATTTTATGCTTTTGTGACGGACGATTTATATTTCTTATGAGATAGGACAGTGAAAGAGTTGGAACTATGCTGTTAGACTCGCCCTTATGTGTTACATAGGTGATAATTCGAAGCTATGAACAAGCAAAAAAATCTGCTCACTATACAGTTAGTAATTTTTCAGTCTACCACCCAATGTCATGTGGAACCCAAATCATATTAGCCACAGGAAGGAGGAGGACTTGGTCATAGAAAGATAGAAATGTCCTTACCTGTGAATAATCAGGTCTGTAAAAGAATGTGGTTTTTGTTAAAGCAGACCTTGTTCTTCTCATTCCTCTTTTTGAAACGGCCTCTGCCTGTACCCAACCTAGCCTGGGACTTACTGTGTGGCCTAGACTGACCTGGAAGTCAATAGACAGCCTCTTGCATCAGCCTCCCAAGTACTGAAATTACAGGCGTGACCACCACACCCAGCCTAAAGTAGATCTTGAAAATGTACTTGGAGTCCTTCAGATGAAGAATAAATGAATGGGGCCTCTGCCTCCCAAATTCTGGGATTAAAACTGGGAGCTAGCTTGTGGCCCATAAACTAAATGCATTCTAGGATAGCTATGAATGTGACACATGTGTAGATGACATCATGTCACAATGTCAAAAGTTGGGACACGCTCGGGACTCAGTGAATGTTTATTTGGCCATAAATCAAGAGACGCTAATTCATTTAGAACTGATCTAGCCTTAAGACAATTTTATGACCTTGGACAAATAAATTCTGTGTGTGTGTGTGTGTATGTACGTGTATGTGTGTGTGTTTTGTTCTGGGCACTGAACTTGTTACCTCATGCTTTACCACTGAGTTGTATCTGCAGCTGAATAGTAACCCTTTTATTCAGTAATTTCCTTGTCTGCTAATGAAGTTAATATTTGGTTAATCTACTTGACCAATATACATTGTATATTCTTTGAGTTTAGACAATTTTTGTAATACCTATCACTTCACTGTTTTATTTCTTCCACCTAAACCTTCCTTGCCAAAAGGTGTTTTCTTTTGTTCCTGTTCACAGTAAATCTGACTTAGACCCAACCCTTATCTGCTCACTTGAGGCCTCTGATACTAATTATTTGTATTGAACTCATTTTCTAGCTGTTGGTGTGCAATATTGTGGCAGAAGTGTATAGGGGAGCAGAGAGGTTCAGCTCCTGACATCCAGGAAGCAGAGGACAGGGAGAGTGCGGTTAACATGTCTCTCATGTTAAGAGAGACAGGGTTTGTGAACATGCGAGTGACTGGAATGACATACTGCCAGCCAAAGTGTGCTTGTGTCTGTCTTTCAGGAAAGGAAGTTTATGTCCAAATCTGCCTGTCGTAAAGTCCAGACTGGTTTGCAACCTTCCGTCCTTGTATCTCCGCTTCCTCAGACGTGGGATTGCAGCTGCTTACCAGCACTCCATGCTTTGTAGTGAAGGGGGTTTAGTCGGTTGCTTGGTTTTGTTTTGTTTGAGACTGGGTCCCCCTGTGTATTCTGGCTGTCCTGGAAATACTCTGTAGACCAGGCTGGCCTTGTACTCAGAGATCCTCCTGTCTTTGCCTCCTGAGTGCTGGGATTAAAGGAATGTGTCACCGTGCCCCACTGTGTATTAAGTTTTTAAATATTTTAGCCTAACTGTGTTAGTTTCCCAAGGTAAGTGTAGGAAGACTACGAAGAGATACATGAATAAGATATTATATCAAAATGGTTTGCCATTGAGAATTCAACAGCCTAAGTATAAGAGATCATTTAAGCATAATTATATACTCTGCAAACATTATAAATGAAATGAACATTTGTTATGTTTGTGTTATATCCATAACAGAGTACTAACTAAACATAAATAGAATTTACTGTTTTTTAAAACAGCATGTACACATGTATCAATGTCTATATGTGTTTATATATGTTTATAATTATATATATGCATATATGACTGCCAAAAGGTAATAAATATTGTCTGTTTCATGAAGTTTTTATAAGAAAATGATTAAGGCCGTGTGTTTTTCTTTTATAACTATACACCAACTATTGGTATGCAATAAAATTTGTGTCCTATTGAATGGTAGTCTGTTCCAGAATAAAGAAGATATCTAAGTAATGTTTTCTGTAAACAACAGATTTTGTAAATCCTTGTCTCTTACTGCTTTTGTTCTGACTCTTGGTCAGGATGTTTTCATACCTTTTGGTTACCTGTCCTGCAAATGTAATGTTACTCATACAGCTTAATCAAACACATTCTTATCAGAGGGCGTGAGCTAGTAATGGCAGTTGCACACTAGCTTTCATTTATAGCTTATTTACTTTTGGCAGTGATAAGAACTTGCTTTCTGTAAATTTTATTCTGCTGTATTTTGCTTTATTTTTGTAGTGCTGAGAATCAAACCCAAGACTTGGGCATGTTGGGCAAGCACTCCTGATTATTGTTGTCATAACTTAACAACAATAAATTAACAGGTAATTTTGAAAGTCTTTTCCATTCAGCTTTATTACATATGTACATATATGTAGTATATATGTGCCACATACTCTTAATTTTTTGCTTTAACAGATTTATTTTTCAACGACTTAGAAATATGGAATCTGAAACCGAGGGGCCACCACCAGCAGTGCAAGTGACACCTCTTCAGCAAATGTTCGCCTCTTGTACTGGAGCTGTACTGACATCGCTAATGGGTAACATTATGCAACCAGTACAGGTTACTTAGCTTTGAATATTCTAGAGTTTGTTATCTGTGAAGTAATAATATTATTTTGAAGGGATGTGTGTATTGGATGTACGTATGTGTACATACTTGTGTGCATGTGGCAGCCGGGAGTCAGTGTCAACATCTTCTGTTGCTGTTTTTGGTGTGTATATGCCTGTGTGTGTGTGTGTGTGCGCGCATACACATGCTTGGATATGTATATGCAAGTGTGTGTTCGATGCTGGATGTTCAGACAGGGTCTCCCAATGAATCCAGAGCCGAATGACTGGCTAGAAAACCCCATGGATCCTCTTGTCTTTACTTTCCTGTGCTGGGATTACAGTCCAGTGCCACAGGGCCCAATGTTTAACATGGGTGCTGGGATTCAAACTCTAGTCTACGTGCTTGTGTGGAAGGCACTTTGCTGAGCCATAATATATATTATAATATATATTATCATTATAGTCTCGATAATGATATATATACTATTATGATATATTATTTATATATATGATATATATATATCATATATATAATCCATTAGTCTGGATTCCAGTATTTTATCAGGGTAATATGAAAAGAATAGAAAATGAAGAGATCCATTATAGATGGTTGGGAGCCACCATGTGGTTGCTGGGGATTGAACTCAGGACCTCTGGGAGAACAGCCAATGCTCTTAACCTCTGAGCCATCTCTCCAGTCCCCTGAGTGAGCTATCCCAGAAGCAGAAAGATATACATGGTATATACTTACTCATATAGACATATAATATAGAATAAACCTACTAAAATCTGTACACCTAAAGAAACTAATCAAGAGGGAGGACTCTTGCTAAAATGCTCAACTCCTATCCAGAGGGCAAAGAGTGGACATCAGAAGAAGGAAAAAAAGAGGGAACAAGTCAGGAGCCTGACACCGAGGGCCTCTGAAAGGCTCTGCCCTGCAGACTATCAATGCAGATGCTGAGACTTATGGGCAACCTTTGGGCAGAGTGCAGGGAATCTTATGAAAGAAGTGCGAAATAGTAAGATCTGGAGAGGACAGGAACTCCACAAGGATAGCAACAGAACCAAAAAATCTGAGCACAGGGGTCTTTCCTGAGACTGATACTCCAACCAAGGACCATGCATGGAGATAACCTAAGACCCCTGCACAGATGAGCCCACGGCAGTTCAGTATCCAAGTGGTTTCCATTGTAATAGGAACAGGGACTGTCTCTGACATGAACTGATTGGCCTGCTCTTTAATTACCTCCCCCTGAGGGGGAAGCAGCATTACCAGGCCACAGAAGAAGAAAATGCAGACACTCCTGATGAGACCTAATTTACTAGGATCAGAAGGAAGGAAAAGAAGACCTCCCCTATCAGTGGACTTGGGGAGGGGTATGCACGCAGACGGTGGAGGAAGGGAGGGATTGGGACAGGAGGAGGGAGGGAACTAGAGGGGGGATACAAAGTGAATAAAGTGTAATTAACAAAAAAAGAAAATAAAAAGAAAATGAAGAGAATGGAATTCTATCCATGCTTGTTCACTCACAAGTTACTGCTACGCTTGGGGACAGTACCTATTTTTCTGATGTTTATCTTTTCACTGAAAAGAAGGGGTCTCTGGAGAGTACAGGAGTGCCACAAGGACCAAATATACCAGGGCACAGGGGTCTTTCACGAGACTGTTTCTCCAACCAAGGACCATGTATGGATATAACCTAGAACCCCTGCTCGGATATAGCCCATGGTAGCTCAGTGTCCAAATGGGTTCTCTACTAAGGGGAACAGGGACTATTTCTGACATGAACTCATTAGCGAGCTCTTCCACTCCCCTCCCACAAGGGAAGAGCAGCCTGGCTAGGCCACAGAAGAGGACATTGCAACCAGTCCTGAGGAGACTTGATAAGCTAGGGTCAGATGGAGGGGGAGGAGCTCTCCCCCCCCCCCCCCCGTTAATGGACTTGGATAGGGGCAGGGAGAAGACGAGGGAGGGTGGGATTTGGAGGGAATGAGGGAGGGGGCTACGGCTGGGATACAAAGTAAATAACCTGTGATTAATATTAAAAAATAAAAATAAAAAAAGGGGGTCTCAGCTGGGTGTAGTGGTACATACCTTTAATCCCAGGACCTGGGAAGGAAAGTGGATCTTTGCAGGGCAGCCAAGAAGGCTACAGAATAGAGAGACTCAAAAAAACAATGGGATGGGCCAGAAATATTAGTTTTAAAATAAGAATTCTTGGAGGTCTCTATCAACATGATTAAACTTTTACAGTTCTTTTAGGTCTTTTAAAGTAGAAAAAGGAATTTTAGTATGTTTATCCTATGCTATTTGACTAATATCCACTTATAAGGGAGTATATACCATGTGTGTCTTTCTGCTTCTGGGATATCTCACTCAGGCTGATCTTTTCTAGTTCTCACCATTTGCCTGCAAATTTCATGATTTCCTTGTTTTCAATTGCTGAGTGGTATTTCATTGTGTAAATGTATCACAATTTGTGTATCCATTCCTCTGTTGAGGGACATCTAGGTTGTTTCCAGTTTCTAGCTATTACAAATAAAGCTGCTATGAACATAGTTGAGCAAATGTCCTTAATGAATGGTGGGGCATCTTTCGGGTATATGCCTAGGACTGGTATAGCTGGATCTTGAGGAAGTGCTATTCCTAAATGTCTGAGAAAATGCCAGATTGATTCCCAAAGTGGTTGTACAACATTGCATTCCCACAAGCAGTGGAGGTGGGTTCCCCTTTCTCTACAACCTCTCCAGCATGTGTTATCCTTTGAGTTTTTAATCTTAGCCATTCTCATGAGTGTGAGGTGGAATCTCAGGGTTGTTTTGATTTGTATTTCTCAAATGGCTAAGGACAGTGAGCATTTCTTTAAGATTAAAATTTATAGTCCTAATGAAGCTAAACAACAAGGAGGACCTGAGGAAAGAGGCTGAAACCTCACTCAGGAGGGCAAACAGGATAGACATTGGAAGTAGGAAAAGACAAGGAACAGGACAGGAGCTTTCCACAGAGGACTTCTGAAAGACTACCCTCCAGGGTATCAAAGGAGATACTGAGACTCATAGCCAAACTTTGGGCAGAGTGCCAGAAATCTTATGGAAGAAGAGGGAGATAGAAAGACCAGGAGCTCCACCAGGGAAAGCAACAGAGCCAAAATACCTGGGTCTAGGGGGTCCTGCAGAGAATGATACTACAACCAAGGACCGTGCATGGAGAGGACCTAGAACCCCTGCATAAATGTAGCGCATGGCAGTTCAGTGTCCAAGTGGGTACCTTAGTAAGGGGAACAGGGGCTGTCTCTGCCATGAACTCAGTGGCTGGCTCTTTGATCACCTCCCCCTGTGGGGTGCAGCCTTGCCAGACCACAGAGGAAGACAATGCAGCCAGCCTTGATGAGACCTCCTGATAGGCTAGGGTCAGATAGAAGGGGAGGAGGACTTCCCCTATCAAGGGACTAGGGAAAAGGCATAGAGGGAAAAAAGGGTGGCAGGGAGGGACTAGGAGGAGACAGGGAGTTGGCTACAGCAGGGATACAAAGTGAATAAATTGTAGTAAACAAAGAAAAGAAAGAAAGAAAGAAAGGTAGAAAAGAAATAAAATATTTGCATATAGAATAACATAATTTGGGGCAACTTAGCAGTTTCTCAAGTTTCTCTGGGTTTCCTCTTTATGTTTCATGTAGTGGGTTTCTTACAGGAATAACCAAATGGCATAGATGATAGCTGAACATTTGAATGATTTTAAGTTGACTAGTTTAATTAAGATAGCAAGTGATTAGAATATCAACCAATTAATTTATGGTGTATCTTTATGTTGGCTTGAAGTTTATTCTAGTTCATAAGCCTTACAAATTATTATTATTTATACAACATTCTGTCTGTACACCACATCTTACTAGAGATGGTTATGAGCCACCATGTGGTTGCTGGGAATTGAACTTAGGACCTTTGGAAGAACATCAAGTGTTCTAAACTCTGAACCATCTCTCCAGCCCTACAAATTATTTTTTAAACATACATCTATTTATTTGTTTGTTTGTTTGTTTGTTTATTTTTCATGTGCATTGGTGTTTGGCTGCGTATATTGCTCTGTGAGGGTGTCAGATCCTCTGGAACAGGAGCAGGAGTACAGACAGTTGTGAGCTGCCATGTGGATGCTGGGAATTGAACCCGGATTCTCTAGAAGAGCAGTCAGTGCTCTTAACCACTGAGCCATTTCTCCAGCCCTGGCCTTACAAATTATTTAACTTGACTTTCTTGTTCTCTGATGAGGAATAATTTTCTTGAAACCACAATTTGATACCTTTTTCTTATTTTCAAGAAGTAGAGTATGAAAATGAAAATAAGATGCAAATTTACTTTGTTGTTCCCAGATGGATGGCATAATCTAATGCTGGAGATGATTTATGGCTAGCCTACCCCAAATTCCATTTCCTACAAGCTTTGATACAGATAAATTAATCAGATTGGGAAGGCTAATACTGGCTGATTTTTAGTTAGTTGTAATACGAAGTTTTTCTCAAATATTAGACTTTTAGAACTTTGGTAGATTGCTTTAAAGAACGTATTTTCTAAACTTGTAGTGCATTAGTTGTAATACTAATGGAGTTGTAGATGTAGGTAGAAATAACTTGTGCTGTGAGAAGTGATTTGCAGTCAGTCTTCAGTAGCTGAGGACAAAAGTGCAGAGGACCGTACTAGGAGCAGTAGGACCCCTCAGTGGTGGGACACATGCAGCACTGTTATTAAATAGCGTACTCAGGGCATAGCAATGAGGGAAAGTGTGAATTGATGTAGAGCTCTCTAAATGACCTCTTAGAGATTTAGAGATACCATATCTTAACTGAAACTTCTATATTCATAGTGACACCCCTGGACGTTGTTAAAATTCGACTCCAAGTCCAGAACAACCCATTCCCTAAAGGTATGTATATTAGATACTCTGATAGTATTATTAGATTTTTTAAAATGTTACTGTACTCATTTTTGTTTGGATAGTATTTTGTAAATTTAATTAGCATTAGAATTAATGCCTCATCTAGAAATATTTTTCACCTTTTAATTATATCTAGTGAAGTGTAGGCAGAAAAAAATGTATGGTATCTACCCCTATTTATTTGTCATATATACCTACACACACACATATACATACATACATACAACCCCTCTTTATTTGTCATGCATACATACGTATATATATATGTACATGCACCTAGTCATATGTATTTTAACATTTTTACGGATCTTCTAATTAAAATAGAGAATATATTTGACTATATGCTATTCATTCTTTCTCTCATTAGAAAGGAGCAGGCTTCTAAGAGATAACAACAAAGCATAACAAAATAAAATAAAAGACAAAACAAAAACCATCACATCGAATATGGACAAAGCAAACCGGAAAAGAGCCCTAGAAGGCACAAAATCAGAGACCCAGGCATTCCCACACTTGGGAGTTCCATAAACACACTATAAGCTGGAAACCACAATACTCACACAAAGGTCCTGGTACAGACCTGAGCAGGCTCTGTGCATGCTGTTTCCTCTGTGGAGGGAGGTACAGCTAGAGGCTTCCAGTTTCTGGCTGTGGTGAGTAGACCAGCAATGGAAGTGGTGGAGCAGGTAACTCCCTGTGGTGGGGTGAGGTGTCTTCTGGGTACATGCCCAAGAGTAGGATAGTTAGATCTGGAGATGTACCAACTCCTGTCTTACTGAGGAACTGCCACACTGATTCCCACCGTGACTGTAAATGTGCACTCCCACCAGCAATGGAGGAGGGTTCCCTTTACTCCATGTCCTCACCAGCATGAGCTGCCACTTGCTTTATTGATCCTAACCATACTAACAGATATAAGATGAAATCTCAAAGTGATTTCGATTTGCATTTCCCTGATAACTAAGGATGTTGAACATTTAAGTTCTTTAATGGCGTTGGTTTTCTTGATTTCAGCCCTGAGTTTGATTATTTCTTGCCATCTGTTCCTTTTTGATGTGATTTCTTTTTATTCTAGAGCTTTCAGGTATGCTGTTATTAGTATTGAGAGGTTTTTGTGTTTTGTTTTGTTTTTTTTTTTAATGTCGATACCTAATGCTATGAACTTGCTTCTTAGAACCACCTTCATTGTGTCCCATGAGTTTGCGTATATTGTGTGTTCATTTTCACTCATTTCTAGAAAGTCTTTCATGTTTGTCTTGATTCATTTTTCATTCAGTAATGAGTTGCTCATTTTCCATGAATTTGTAGGCTTTCTTCTGTTTCTGCTGTTGATACGCACTTTAAGTCTGTGCTGATCAGAAACAACATAGGGTTTAAGTTTTCCTGTATCTGTTGAGACTTGCCTTGTGTCAGAGTGTGTGGTCTATTTTGGAGACAAATCCATGACATACAGAGAGGAAGGTATATTCTTTTGTATTGGGTGAAAGGTTTTGTATCTGTTAGGCCCATTTGGTTTATAACAGCAGTTAGCTCTAGCATTTTTCTGTTTAGTTTTTGTCTGGACCCACTGTTTATTGGTGAGAATGGGACATTGATGGCTTTCACTGTTAGTATGGGAGGATCAATACGTGATTTAAACTATAGTAGAGTTTCTTTCCTGCATTTGGGTGCCCTGATGTTTGGTGCATAGATGTTAAGAATCGAAATCTCTTCTTGGTGGATTTTTTTCTTTGACTATGTAGTGTTCTTCCCTATCTATGTCATAATGCTTGTACATTATGACACGCAAAGTTATATGTAGTTGACAGAGAGGACAATCTTGTCAGCAACTATGAATCCACTAGGACAAGTTTTGGTAAATTAGGTAGAGCTGACAGCTGGCTAGACAGAACAGGACAAATAGAGAGAGGGACAAGCATTGCAGTACTTAAATTAATAACATTTATTCTGCTTATTTTAACATGAGTTTCCCTTGTGTGCAAGAGTTGACATATAAACATTTTTCTGATTAGTTTTGAAGTCTGTTTTGTCAGATATTAAAATGAATACACTAGCTTGCTTCATATGTCCATCTGCTTGGAATATCTTTTTCCATTTTTTAACCCTGAGATGATGTCTATTCTTGATGTTAAGGTGTGTTTCTTGGATGCAGCAGAATGATGAACCCTGTTTTCACATTCATTCTGTTAGTTTGGGTCTTTTTATTGTGTTATTTGTTGAGCACTTGAAACAGATGTTGAAACATATCAATGAGCAGTGTTTGTTGATTCCTGTTAGTTTGTTGTTATGGGATGTGTGTCTGTGTTTTCCCTCTTAATTTGCTGCCGTGGGATTATTTATTCCTTGTGGGAGGTATTTGGGTGTGATTAGCCTCTTTAGATTGGGTTTCCTTCCTGGCACCTTCTCCAGGGCTGGATTTGTAGGCAGATATTGCTTAAATTTGGTTTTATCTTGGAATCTCATATTTCTCCATTTACTGTAATGCAGAATTTTGCTGGGTATAGTAGTGTGGGCTGATATCTGTGGTTTCTTACAGTTTGTAGAACATCAGACCCCCTTCTGGCTTTCACAGTCTCTGTTAAGAAGTGCTATTTTAATAGGACTCCTTTTATATGTTACATGGCCTTTTCCCTTTGCAGCTTTTAATATTCTTTCATTGTTCTGTCTGTTTAGTGTTCCAGAGAAAGCCTGCTAGAGTTGGGCCTAGAATAACAGCATAAATGGGGAGGGAGGTTGGAGGAGAAGCTCTGCTTGATCAGCTAGATGTGGGGCAGAGAGGAGTGGGAGGCTGCAGCACAGAGTCTCCTGGAGAGATGGGGGTGAGACTAGGGGGTTGGATTTGGAGAGGAGGGGGAGGTGTAGATCCGCAGTTAGTCTACCATTTCTCTGTTATTTCACAATGCAGGGCTGTTCATCTTGACTCTGGAACTTGATATAAAGTAATTCTGTATTATATCAGATAGACAGGAATACCAATACTGTCATCAACCTTTGGAACTATATAAAGATAGTGTAGAAGTTGGCCAAGCTTATTTGAATCCTCTATGGTCTGAGGAGGTAGCTCAGTGGGTGGCATCAGTACAGAGGAGAAAAAAATGAAGGAATAATCAAGATTTTAAATAAAGCTTTTCCTACTTAGAAATAAAGTGAGATGAGCAGTCATATTTCAGGTAAGGATAAACGTATAGTAGAAAGAAACTGAAAGGTTACTCTTGCACGTGAAAGCACAGGAGATGCTTGTACATTATGACATGCAAAGTTATATGTAGTTGACAGAGAGGACAATCTTGTCAGCAACTATGAATCCACTAGGACAAGTTTTGGTAAATTAGGTAGAGTTGACAGCTGGCTAGACAGAACAGGACAAATAGAGAGAGGGACAAGCATTGCACTACTTAAATTAATAACATTTGTTCTGCTTTTGTAACATGAGTTTCCCTTGTGTACAAGAGTTGACATGTAAACATGTTTCTCTTTTTATCTTCCATCTCCACCCATCCCTTAGGTAGCTTAAAAAAGCTTCTGTGCACATTGTTTTTTAAGCCATGGTTCTGCAAATAAATAGAAAACCCACTGATTCATGTTGTCACTTTTCACAGTGGAGTTTAAAGGCCTGTGCTGACTTACCTTGAGCAAATTGAGCTAATTATGTGTGTTCCATCCTAGAATTTGTCCTTCCGTACTTTCCTATTCTCACTGTACTTGCAGTGTGTCTGTAAAAATGATACAATTATGTGAAATAACTGCTGGTTGTTGGACTCTTCCTTTATTAGGAAAGTGTTTTCTATACAGTAATGGCCTCATGGATCACATGTGTATCTGTGAAGATGGGAGCAAGAAAGCATGGTATAAGAAGCCAGGAAATTTCAAGGGAACCTTGGTAAAGACATGCTTTTATTTGGAATCTTTGTATGTTTTCTATTCTTATTTTTATTCTTATATATGACTTTGTAATTATAAGGGATTTAAAAGTCTATCATACAGAATCATGGTAAAGAAAAGTATGTCTTTTATAATTTGTTAACTTTCATTTGTTCATCCTGTTTATATAGGAAAAAGAAGTAGCTTTTTAAAGTTTTTTTGAGAATTGTAGATCTCCCTTATTTCAAAACAAAACATACAGACACGTGTGTTTGTCCCCGTGTCCTTGGTTGTGCTCACATTAGCGCACTGTGAGCACGAGAGCACTGTGAGGATTTTTCTTGTCCTTAGAAGAACAATACCCATTTCTTTGCTCTCATCCACCCTAGAGCCCCTGGCAACTTCTACTCTGTTCTTAATTTAGAAAATGTTGTCACGTGAAGAATGCTGTATAAATGGAATCATGGCATATGCCGCCTCTAGAGGTTAGAGTTTTATCACTTTGCATAATAGTCTGGAGATTTATCCAGGCTGTTGTATGAGTCCGTTATTTGCTTCTGTTTTATTGCTCAAAAGTTTGCTGTGGGTGTGCCACATTTCCATTCAGGACTGTTTGCAGCTTTTAGTTACCGTGAATAGACGCTACTATAGACATTCATTTTGTCAGTGTGTGAGATAAAGTTATTCTTTATTATTTCTGAGAATTTTAGAGGAATCCTATTCCACTTCTATCCCTGCGTAGAGTGAAATGACATCTTTACTATGTTGGGTCTTGCAGTGCATGTTGTTTTGGTTTGGTTTTTGAAATAGCATCAGTCTGTGTAGCCCTGGAACTGGCCTGGAACTTGATATGTAGACCAAGCTGGTCTCGAACCCATAGAGATCAGCCTCCAACTGCTGGGATTAAAGTTGTGTGCCATCATGCCTGGCTTCAGGTAAATTTCAGATCTACTTGTAACACTATAATTGGAACATTTCTTCTTATAGATAGGTTTTAAATTCAGTCAGTTTTGTCATTTAATTAATAGACAAATTATATTAATGTAGTTATAGATATAAGGGCTTACACTTGCCTTTTCTGGTTATTTTTTGGTTTTGTTTCTTTATTTCTGTTATTTTTCATACATTCCTTTTTGTTACGTTTTATCATTCCATTTTTATCTGTCATACTTTTGTGTATATATTTCTTAGCTAAAACAGTCTGATTTTTTTTTTCTTGCTTCAAGTATGTTGATTATTCAGTATTTTTGTTTTGTTTTTAATGTTGGCTGATTTGAAATCTTTGTCAGAGAACTTGGACAGCTTTGCTCAATTTCAGTGTTTATTATTGTCTCTCTTCATTAAGTATCACACCTTCCTAGTCCTTAGAATGGTAAATGGACTATACCCTGGGCATTTCGAGTGCTGTTTTTAAATTCTAAATTCCAGTTAAATAGTTCGTTTAACCTTAAAACAAAACAAAACAAAACAAAACAAAACAAAAAACAGAAAGAAAGAAACACTGTTCCACAAAAGAAACGGCAGTGTCGCATGGTTAATGCAGCTCAGCTTTAGACATTTAGGTTCTCCACTGGCATCCTTTGGCAGCGAGTTTGAGGGAAAACTTTACTGTTGGGCAGGGCAGGAGTAGGAATTCTGGCTCTTTCTACTGGTTCTGAGGTGGAGTGGCCCCATTACAGTCAGATATGGCAAAAGTCTTTCTCTCTGCTATTTTCTGACAGCACCTTAGTGCAGTAGGCAGAAATGTTATCCAGGGATTGGAAGTTTCATCTTGTTGGTCTTCTGTAACACTGACACACAGAAAGTGTGTTACAGCGCCTCATGGCAGCCTGACAGGGGGAACCTAGACAACCTCCTTGGCTTTTGCCAGTAAGGGTCTGAGCAATGATGGTTGGCTGGGGCAGAACAAATGTATCTTAAAAGTTATCTCTCCTACCAAGCCTCCTCTCTCCTGCTTGTGAGTGGCTTCTTTTCTTTTCTTTTTTTTCTTTTAATTTTTTTTATTAATTACACTTTATTTACTTTGTATCTCCCCTGTAGTTCCCTCCCTCCTCCTTTTTCTCCATGCATGCCCTTCGTCAAGTCCCTCGTCAAGTCCACTGGTAGGATCCTAGTCTGTTAGGTCTCCTCAGGAGTGGCTGCATTGTCTTCCTCTGTGGCCTGGTAAGGCTGCTCCCCCCTCAGGGGGAAGTGATCAAAGAGCAGTCCAATCAGTTCATGTCAGAGACAGTCGCTGTTCCCATTACTATGGAACCCACTAGGAGACTGAACTGTCATGGGCTACATCTGTGCAGGGGTTCTGAGTTATCTCTATGCATGCTACTTGGTTGGACTACCAGTTTCAAGGAAGACCCATGTGCCCAGAATTTTTGGATCTGTTGCTCTCCTTGTGGAGCTCCTGTCCCCTCTGGGTCTTACTAACTCCCACATCTTTCATAAGATTCCCTGCACTCTCCTCAAAGTTTGGCCATAAGTCTCAGCATCTGCTTTGATAGTCTGCAGGGCAGAGCCTTTCAGAGGCCCTCTGTGGCAGGCTCCTAACTTGTTCCCTGTTTTGTCCTTTTTCTGATATCCATCCTTTTTGCTTTCTGGATGGGGATTGATCATCTTAGTGGCTTCTTTTCTTAACGCAGTATTTTAAGGTACAACAGTGTTGTGATTTGTGTGCATATATTTTTAGTCCTGTGTATAATACCATTTTATGAATACTTTGTTTTGTTCCTCTGTTTATTAGTTGATGGACATTTAGGTTATCCTCTTTTAGAAGTGAATAATGCAGTTATAAACATTTAAATTTTTGTGTGAACACATGTTTTAATATCTTATGCAAGTATATCCAGAATTTAAATTTTGGGTTGTATGGTACTAATTTATTTAACTTCTTGAGAGACTGCTAAACTGTTTTCCAAAGTGGGAATACCATTTTACTTTCCCATAAGCAATATATGAAGCTCCCAATTTCTTCAGTCCTCACTTGGACCTATTTTCTCTTTTTCCCTCTCCTCCCTCCCCCCCTTCCTGCTTTCTTCCCTTCCTCTTTCCTCCCCTTTTTTCCCTTCTTTCAAGGAGAAGGTTTCAGTATGTTGCCTTGGCTAGCCTTGGATTTTCAGTCTTCTGGCTGATTCCCACAGGTAGCTGGGGTTACAGGCATGCACTACTGCAAGTAATGTGCCTTTTTATTTTAATCTGCCTAGAGTGTTCGAAGTGGTCCTGCTTTTTACCTCCACAATGATTAATGACCTTGAACATATTTTTCATGGTGAAATTTCTCTTCTATTGTTTGGCTTTTAAGTTTTTATTAGTAAGTTGTAATAGTTTGTTAACAGCAGGCTTTGCTTTAGTTTCTGACTGCTTTTGATTCCTCTCCAGGTACTTCAGAAAGTGGTCTTTAATGACACTTTCTCGGATTTCATACTTAGAAGAGTTTCTGTGATCAATTCTATGCTTCTTTTTTATAGTAATCTTCTAAAAATTTTTATTAAAAATTTTTAACTTATGTATATGTATCTGTGTGAGTCTGTGCCCACATGTGTGCGACTGAGGCCAGAAGAGGGCATCAGATCCTTTAGAGTTGACTTTCCGGCACTTGTCAGCCACCTAAAATGAGTGTTAGGATCTGAATTCAGGTCTTCTGAAAGAGCAAGCATAACTAACTACTAAGCTATCCCTCCAACCGCTCAAAAGCTTGTCAGATAGAAACAAAGTAAAACGAGTTAAAAAAGCAAAACAAAACAAAAAAGCCAAAACAAGTAATGGAGACTTCAGTTTTTGAGAGTACTGTCTGGAAACATTTTATCTTATGTGTTTGAAATAGTTTCTTGTTTTTTTCTGAATGGGTGTCCATAAATCCAAGAAACTTATATTGTAAAAATTAATGTTTAAAATATTCAAATTACCAGTTATGCATTTTTATCAGGTTTAAGGTATATTTTGTTTACCTTTCTATTTATAATTTTAGGATGCTTTTGTAAAAATTATCCAAAATGAGGGCATTAAATCCCTGT
Source organism: Meriones unguiculatus (assembly GCF_030254825.1). Taxonomy (NCBI): domain Eukaryota; kingdom Metazoa; phylum Chordata; class Mammalia; order Rodentia; family Muridae; genus Meriones; species Meriones unguiculatus. The sequence continues at coordinate 29,370,464 of NC_083368.1, read as the reverse complement.
GGAGTGGCCTCCCTCCTACTCTGTAAGTTGAAATTTACTGTTTTCTACTAAGTATGGTTGTAATCAGCATGGTTGAATAAAGCCTTGCATTTTTTATGTTAGAACTCTTTACTTCCTGAAGTATTGTTTTATAAGTTTCACATTTGATGTTGTAGAAGGATTCACAGAGCCCAAGGAAGGTTATAGTCATGTATATGGTTTGTTACAGTTAGAACATACCGAGTATAATAGTATCACTTTCTAAAACTCTTTTCCTGGCATAGCACAGGATGGACTTACTTTGGCAACGGGTGACTGAAATGTGTGAAGTGGCTCTGCCATCGAAAACTCACCTGAGTTTCAGAACATACATTTTATTGCTTGTTGGCTACACGGAGATTCGTATCCCAGAAGGAAGGTAGTAACTGTGTGGCCCTAGTCGCCCCCAAGAGTCAGTCTTGACAAATTGTCTCAGAGCATCACACAGAGCTAACGTGCAATCCTCAGGTGTCTAAAGGTTACAGATAGGCTCTTGTGATGTTACAGAAAATTTAAGCAACCAAGCCCACTGTGTTAAGTTTTTGCTGTCCATATAGTTTTTGTTTGAAAACAAGTAATTCGATGTTTTCTTTTTGTTGTACCACTGTAAGGCATATTGAATGTTTATATATCCAATTCTAGTTCTCTACTAAGTACAAATTTGTGAATGAACAATACTCAAAAACTGAATGTAAAAGCTCTATCAGATGTTTTGGCTTCCTCTGCTTCACCACTTCCTTCTGTCTTTCGTGTGGCAGGGATTACTCAGTCTTGAGGCGTATTTGAGGCACGTATTTAAATGTCTACGATGACACTGTTAGTGGCAGCTCTGGGTTCAGTCCTATTTCTAAATTCTTAGCATTGAAAATCTCTACAGAATAAAGCATTCCAAGCTATGGGCATTCACTGTGACTGTTATGATACACCAGAAACATAAAATGATTTTTCGTGACACTTATCTGTATGACACACTGGTGCCTGAAATTTTTACTGAATTTAATTAATGATTCCCTTTGATATTTCCATGTTAAGGGTCATCAGAACTTCCTCACAATTAACGTTTGTAGTCCTGGCAGTGGAGTTGTAATTCACTTCTACCTGCGAGCAGCTGTGCTGTATGAGCTGTGGTTTAACACTGTTACAGTTCTTGAGCTTTTAAGAAAATGGCAGTCAGAAAGATGGCTCAAATGGTGGAAGGGTGCATTTCACGGACACCTGACGCCCTCAGTTGTGGTCCCCAGCATGCACTTTAAAATGTCAGGCACCTCAGTGAGCACCTGTAATCCTACCACAGGGAGGTAGAGACAGACATGTCCTGCTGTTCGCTGGCCAGGCAGTTTAGTGACCCAGGAGAGATCCTATCTCGAAAAGAAAGAAGGTGGAAAGCAACTGAGCAAGACACCCCAACCTTTGGCCTCGTCTCTCTGTGCATGCTTTCACACAAATCTACATAGGTGCATAATCACACGTACACACATTCCCCTCGTGGGGTAATTATAATTTTTAGTTTATCCCATACTTGTAATGTGTGGACTTAACACTATAGCTGAGGCCTTTTGATAATTATGAACATATTTTGTATGTATTTCTAACAGCGTGATGGCAATTCCTGCCACAGTTATTTATTTTACCTGCTATGACCAATTAAGCACTTTTCTGAGATCTAAATTAGGAGAAAATGAAACCCGAATACCAATAGTTGCTGGGATTGTCGCCAGATGTAAGTAATGAGTTTATTTTTATTTATATTTCCTTAGAACATCTAAATTCTGGTATTTACAGAGAATCTGTATAATATACAAAATACTGATATGATGTGTTTTCCATTCTATTTTGTAATAATGGTTGATGTCTTCACTCCAGAAGTCATGTAGTAAATAGATGATTGCCATCAGAATGAGATAGGATTATCTCATTTTCATTGAATTTCAGATAGTCATTAAAGGTTCTGTCAGAATTGATTCTTACCTACATTTCAAATATATCTGAATCCATACATGACTCAAGCCAAGGCATTAATAACATTTCTTAAAACTTTAGGATTCAGAGCTTAGTCAGAGGAAGGTTGCCTCTGTGCAGGACATTCTGTGTTAAATAGGCTTATGCTGAGCATGGTAGCACATGATAATCCCAGCACCTAGGAGACAGAATTGCCGATCTCTGAAGGCTGGTTTTGTATAGAGTTCTGTGCCAGCCAGGGCTACATAGTGAGACCCTTCATCGAAAGAAGAGGAGAAATAGTTGTCGTTTATTTGCAAGTACTAACAGGAATTTTTACTATTACCCTTGAAAGAGCTGAAATCAAGAAGGTATATGTTTATTTTGACGTACTTATGAGCAAAAGCTTTTGACGTCATTAGCTATTCTATTTCAGTGTTTACAAACATCAAGAATAAGTGAGGATAACATAGCCATATGAAATATTAATGTAGGAAGGGAGAATACTGGGGGCAGAAGGATGCAGGGAGAAAGGGTCCATGTGGAAATGAGGGAACAGGAACAAATGTCATAAGGAACCTTTTACTTTGTCAGCAAATTACATTTTTTAAAAATACAAAACTTAGATTTAACCTGGCAGTAGAGCTACCGTGATCAAAGGTGGTTTGCCCAGGGTGAGACTCACCCACTGGATTCTGGTGTGCTAACCTTTGCAGTTTCCCCACATGCGGGAAACTTGAGTGCATAATTGATGGTGCTGGTGGCGGGGTGGGGGTGGGATGGAGGGAACGTGTTAAAAAAAAACAAAACATAAACATTAACTTTTGCTCCCATCATATCTGCTTTACTTTTTGTGCTGTTTGTATTAGTTGGTGCAGTAACAGTGATAAGTCCGTTGGAACTGATCAGAACTAAGATGCAGTCTAAGAAGTTTTCTTACAAGGAGCTGCATCGCTTCGTGAGTGTCAAAGTGTCTCAAGACGGCTGGATTTCCCTTTGGAAAGGCTGGGCTCCCACCATTCTCAGAGACGTGCCTTTCTCAGGTGGGATTTGTCTTACGAGTAGAGGCTAATTTTAGGCAGCTTGTTCTTAGATCGTGTATTGATTTTACCAGGTTTTAAATGCTTTATCATTAAAAGTAATTTTCTGTAGTGACCAAAGATTTGTAGTTCATTATTCATTATTCAGATCCTAACTAGCCTTTATGGACTGAACAGTTTCTAATTTAGGTCCTTATGGTTTTTCTTTGTTTATTCATCAGATAATACAAAGTACCTTAACATTACCCTAAATAAATCACAATCAATAGGACAATTAAAATACAAATCAAAATATTATAGGATGTACTTCAGACCATCTTTAAATTAACTGAATTCTGTTTTTTTAGTAATTAAAAGTGAAAATTTTGGGGCTGGAAAGATGGCTCAGAGGTTCAGAACACTGCCTACTCTTCCAAAGGTCCTGAGTTCAATTCCCAGCAACCACATGGTGGCTCACAGCCATCTATAATGAGCCCTGGTGCCCTCTTCTGGCCTGCCTGCAGGCACATATGCAGTTAGTACACTGTATAAATAATAAATCTAAAAAATAAAAACAAAATTTCCAAATAAGTATTCCGTAAAAGGCTGTTATAAATCAAATGATTGTGTTCACTTACACTACAGAGACATAAAGTAATCGTAGGCTCCTATGCCAATTAACTCTTAAGAATATATTCTGTTACATAAAAAGAAACATATATATTTATAGTTTGAACAGCTGTGAACTTGCCACGTCACTGAATGAGCTTGAGCGCTCAGTGAGTTAGATCATGACGCCATTGATGTGCCTGTGCGCTGCTGCTCAACACCCTAATCCAGCGGTGACCTCCATACTAGCTTTTAAAGACCGCCGTGAAGTCAGTATAGGAGTTGGTTCTCTCCTTCAACTGCGTGGGCTCTGGATTGAACACCCAAATCCAGGTTGTCAGACAAAGCAGCAAGTGCCCCACCCACCGAGCCATCACACTGGCCCCACACTGGATTTTATCAGTGCACTTGATTATAAAATGTTTTCCGTCTTATCCTTAAAAATACATTGTTTAGTTTCGATCTCTAAAACCACCTTCCACCTACTCCTTTCATAAGATACATTGTAATTCTGTAGGTAACTGTTTTCTTACTTTTTTACTCTAGTATATTGTCTTAGTTAGGGTTTTAGTGCTGTGAAGAGACACCATACCCACAGCAACTCTAATAAAGGAAAACATTTCATTGGGGCTGGCTTACAGTTGCAGCGGTTTCCTGTATTATTGTCATGGCGAGAAGCACAATGGCAGGCAGACATGGTGCTGGGGGAGTTGCTGAGAGTTCTACATCTTGATGCACAGGCAGCAAGGAGGGACTTACACTAGCCAGACGTGAGCTTGTAAGACCTCAAAGCCCGTCCCCAGTGATACCCTTCCTCCAAGAAGGCCACATCTCCTCTAATAGTGCCACTCTCCACAGGCCAAACATTCACACAGAGTCAGTGGGGGCCATTCCTATTCAAACCCCCACATGTGTGTCTAGAGGAGTACTGCTGTGAAAAAAGTGTGTGCTGTTCCTTACTGTGCCTACCAACAGTTTTCCCATATTGGACTTGCCGATTCTTCTAAATATCTTAAGTAGATTTTTAGTTTTGCTAGTTAAAAGTGCACTTTTGTTTTGTTTGTTTGTTGAGACAGAGTTCCTCCAAGTAACCCTGGCTGGCCTGGAATTTGATATATAGACCAAACCGGCCCCAAATTCAGAGGTCTGCCTGCCTCAAGTTTAGAATTAAAGGTGTGTGCCACCACGTCCAACTAAAATTGACCCTTTTAAAAAAGTGATTATAACCAGGTGTGGTGGCTTATGTCTATAATAGCAACACTTGAGACATGAGGAGCACCATGAGTTTGAGGTCAGGCTACACTATGCAGTTTCCTGTATGAAAACAAACAAAAACCTCAAAAGCAAGACCAAAGAAGTAGCTCAACGATGAAGAGCACTTACCACATTTGCCTTCTTGCGGAAGGCCTGGCCTTAGTTCCCAGCACCCACATGGCAGCTCACAACTCCATCCTAACTCCTAACAGATCTGACACCCTCTTCTTACCTCTGTTGGCACCTGGCATGCCAGACATGTATGCATGCATGTAATTAAAATTTTAAATCTTCTAAAACAAAATAAGGAACAAGAATAGGGCCAGAAGGATGATTCAGCAGTGCTTGCTGTCAATCCTCATGACCTGAGTTCAGTCTCCAGGTTCCACAAAGTAAGAGAGCAACAGCTCCTGTGAGGTGTTTTCAGACCTGCACGTGTGCACACACCCACATGTGGTAATTAGTTGTTGTAAAAAAAAAAAAAATTAAGTGATTTTATGGATGTATACATTTATTATCAATTATGATGCTTTCTACTGCCTTGTACTTTTATAAGCTCTTCATGGTCAAGGTCCTTAAATTGTGTTTATTTGGTCACTTAAAGTGTCTCACTTTGAATTGCATTTCACTGACAACTTACAAAGATTGGCATTGTTTCATTGACCATTTGTGTAGAGATGATTGATTTGGGGATATGACTCAAAAAAGAGGTCATTGTCAACATCATTCACTGAGTAACTTTAATTGGTAAAGATTTTCATGTATAGATGAATTTTGTCTTAATTGATTCATTTGCGTGATACTAATTTGCCAATAATACTCTCCAAATCACTAGTGCATTATAAGGTGTTCCAGTAACTATTTAAATTTTTTTCATAAATGTTATGTATATTCTTTTTATATATTTTATAAATCTACTTCACTTTCCAGGTTTTGGTAGCATTGTTTGTTGGGTAATGGGGGCTGAACCCAGGACATTATATATGCTAGGTCAGTGCTGTCCCCTGAGCTGCTTCACCAGCCCTTGCTGGTTCTTTTTTCGCCTGTATTTTTATAATAAATATGTTTTCATTAAAGCCTTATGGGTAATATAGCTGAAATTGAGTTTTGCCTATTAGCTGATATCTAGCTACCTTTTAAAAAAAATGAATAAATTCTAATTAACCTAAATATCTTTTGAGCTTCTGTGTAGATAATGTATTTTAAGGCTTTAATATTTTAATTTTTATTTATCCTAACTTTTTTCTTCCTATGTATTAGTAGTCACTTTTGCTACAAGTTTTTAGAACATATCTTTTATCAGAAACACTGTTTATCTCTATATTTCCAAGAAATTTGAATTTGCTTTAAATGGAAGTGTGAATTTTATGAGATGTTTTGCATCATCCGTAGGCTCTTCCTATAGTTTTATTAGTGCAATGTGTTACATGAATCATGTTAAATACCCTTGTATTTCTGGGCTGCTTCGTCTAGCCAGTGTGCCCTCTTTCGGCACTTGGCTTTGGTGTACCTTGTCTTTGTCTTGGTTCTTGTCAGTACATCACCCTTTATACATCTTTTCCCCTACTTACCCTGTCAGGTATTTAATTATATTTCAGCTGTATTGATGTAAAAGTTTCTGTTTTCTTAAAATATTTCTTAGAATTTTAATCCCCTGTTCTAATCCCACCTAGTTTTAAACATAAAGGACAGTGTATCAATCCTAGCGTCCTGCTTTACTTTGATTTGTAATGTCATAGCTTTTTTCTCTGAAGTCTATGGTTTGTTTTTTTTTTATTTTTCTGAATTTGTGCTCATTTCATTCTCTGTTTTATAGCAATGTACTGGTATAACTATGAAATTTTAAAGAAGTGGTTGTGTGAGGAATCTGGTTTATATGAACCGACATTTATGATCAACTTTACATCAGGGGCATTGTCTGGTTCTGTAAGTTTTGTTTTGTTTTATTTTGTTTTTTGTTGTTGTTGTTGTTAATATTCCAGAAAACTGCTAATTAGTACTAAAACAGAACAAGATCTTATCTAGCATTTCATGAATATTGAAAAGATACTTTTCAGGAAGTAAATTGTTAGCCATTAAACTATATGAGAACTATATTATTTTTATTCTACACACATTGGTTTTGAACAGACTAATCTTGGTTAGGTATCATGATTGTGTGATACAGCACTATTTTTTTGCAGAGTATTTTACAGTACATTAATTCAATGAATGATAGTAGATACAGTTCTACCTAGTAGTCATGAACTTTCGTCTAGTATGTATCATCAGATCAAACAGGCAGTGTTCTATTCTCTGATGCTGTGGCTCTTTGGAAACATTATGGCTATTTAGAAATTTCTAAAGGAATTTTGAGAAACATTGACACCAGAAGACAGGAACTACAAAGGACCATTTCTGGGTAATAGGAAGCTCATCCTTCCTCACGCTCCAACTAGTGCAGAGTTGTCTTACCACACCTTGGGCCAGAGAAAGTTTCCTTAGGTCCACATACTTCCAAAATTAGTATATAACCATTTGCCACCAGACACAGACAGATAATAGCTACAGGGCAACAAGACTTTAAGTCGCACTCACTGCTGGAGAGGTGGGAGCAGGAACCTTGGGCTCGGGGCCAGCCTGGACTATGCGATGACATCCTTTGTTCTTAAAGCAAAACAAGCAAGACTTAAAGGGCCGAGTGAAGAGGTGGAAAGTGGCAGAAAAGTTGGAATAATATGTCAGCAATCTAGGATAAGATGTAGGTGCAAGAGTTAGAAAAACAACAGATCTAATGGCAGTCAGTGGTAAAATAATTAGCAGTGAGAGTGCACCAGCTGTATAGGAATGGGAAGGTCTCCAGTTTAATGTTGCTATTTAACATAAAAAAAACATTGATTTATTTTTTTGGTTTAGGAATTATTCGTAGTATTAAAAACTTTCTTGTAAAGATTTGTCTGTGCAGTGGAAAAAGCGCATGAATGTGATGCTGCCACGAAGAACTGTTTTGTTTTTAACTGTTATTTAGAAGCTGTGGGAGCAGCCTGTGGTTTCTCCATGGTTGATTGTTGAGATTAGACTATGGCAGCGTATTTCACGGTCTCTGCAGTCTTTGCAGCTGATGTCACAACATATGGTTGAGATAAATGTGATTTTTAGGAGGCACTTCATGAATGTTTTTATTCAAATGTGAGCTAGGAAACACATGTATATGGACATGTCTCATAACATCAGATGTTATGAGAACATTCTTAAAAGAATTTACTTATCTGTTTAAATCTCACTTAAGGCACTATGGAAAAAGGTGTTAAATTACTATGAGACAAGCTTAGAAAATGTGATTTTTTTTTTCAACCATTGCAACTATATATATGTTAAAAACCATTAAAGGGTATATAGAACCAACTTTTGAAGTACATTTTCATTAACTTTTCAATTTAATTTTTCTAATTATTTGAAAAATGTTTGCTGGAACTTTTCATATGCTAAATACATAGGAGAGAATTTCTGCTTTAAGAACTGTTGAAAAGCTCTGAGTGTAGTGGCTCGTGCCTGTCATCCCAACACTTGCCTAGCCAGGCTGCAGTGTCAGGACTTCAAGGTAGTCCTTGACCACACAGTTGACTCAAGGTCAGACAGAGCATATGACACCTCCCTCTGAGATGGTTTCCGTGGGAGCTTTTTGATGAATACTGTAGGTGTAACCCGTTTTCATCATTAAAAACTTTAAATATAGCCAGGCGCAGTGGCACACGCCTGTAATCCCAGCCGTCAGGGAGGTAGAGATAAGTCCAGGACAGCCAAGGCTACACAGAGAAACCCTGTCTCGAAAAATCAAAAAAGAAAAGAAAAGAAAAGCCCAAAACTTTAAATATATCTGGTTTATTTTAAATTTCAGTGTGATTTTGTCATTATCCATATAAAATAATGTGCTAATAAGTTTTTTAAATATTTTTTTAAAAAAATTAAGCGTCTAAATTAACTTTATTTTTTGATAGTTTGCAGCTGTTGCAACGTTACCATTTGATGTGGTGAAAACGCAGAAACAGACACAACTTTGGGCATATGAAAGTGGCAAAAGTAAGTTTAATTTAAAGTGTTTTAAGATGCTGTTGTTTCCCTTTTGTTATTTGATTAGGAATACATAAAAATCTGGAAACACTTTTGTTTCTCTTAGTCCTTAATCTTCTTTAATGAAACTGATAAAGATATTTTACTAGAATGGAAAACTTAGAAAAATACTAAGGAAGTTTCAGACTTATTTATGTCTTTATTTTTTGAGACAGGATTTCTCCATGTAGCCTTGTTTGTCCTTGAACTCAGTCTGTAGAGCAGGCGGGCCTCGAACTCAGCGAGATCCACCTGTTTCTGCCTCCGAAGTGCTGGGATTAAAGATGTGCACCTCCACCACCCCGAAGTTTTAGGAATCTTACAGCTTGTTTTTTGTCTTCTGTCATTTAAGCCTCTTAACTGCTGTGAAAAAGAAGAAAAAAAACTACTTTTATCATGAAAAGCTATGTTGTTACAAATCTTCTTGTTTGTTTTAAAATCTATTTCAAATTTGTGTTTATTTACTATGTGCTCTTTGAAATAAATCAATAACATTTTAATCAACAAATCAGTATAAAAGTTAAAAAACAAACAAACAACAATAACAACAACAAAAACAAAAAACGACCATCCAGGGCTATATGTCAAGACCAGATCTCTAAAGAGACGACTTTTTCTTCTCAAGTTGATTAGCTTCCTTATTCTTACTGTTTTTCCCTACCTGTTTCTTCACCTTTTTTTTTTTTTTTTTTTTTTACTTCCTAAGAGTGAAACTACATCTATGTCCTTCTACCAGCCCCCAGCCACATACACCATCATTTATTTTGGTTTAGAAATATAGCAGACCTGGCTGTTACTGTGCATGCCTGTAACCCAGCATTTGGGAAGCAGGGACAGGATCATGAGTTCAGAATCTTCCTAGTGTATGACTAGGTGAGACCCTTCTTGAAAAGCAAGGGAGAGAAGCAAAGAAAAAAGAAACATGGTATAACAAGCCTAAAAGAATTAGCCATTATGAAAGTGTTTTGTATAAGCGCCATGATAGCATATTTTAATAGAAATAATATTTTCTAACCTATTGTTTTTGCCTGAGTTAGGCGTTATAATGTTAAAGAACTGTTGTTTACAGACCATTGTAAATTAATCTGAATGGCTTTATCTTTGACCTACTAAATACCAAGTTTCCTCTAATATTGGACACTAACAAAGCCAGGGAGGTAGTTATATTTTTATTCTGTCAATTTGGATAAGTTATTTATAGGCTTTATATTTAAATGTACTGGTATCCCCTTTTAGCAAGGTTTTTAAATTTTTCCCCTCTATCATTTGAAGGAAATACTACAGATCTAATTAAATTAGAAAGGTTGTAAATGAAGCAGAATATTAGGGAGGAAAAATAACCTGTCCTCAGAACCATTCTTAGGGAAAAAATATTTTTTTTTTCTTCTATTAACCTTTGGATAATAAAGTTGAAATGAAAATGCTTTTGTGGACTTGTCTAAGATTAGAAGAGATATAGTAGGTGCATTTTCTATATCTTGCAGTTTTCATTGTGAAAGACTTTTAACATGAAAGAAAGTATGAAGAATAATAATACACTGAATTTAAAGCAGCTCCTGCCATCTCTACTGTGCCATCTCTACTGCATCTCTACTACATGCTCCTCCTTGTTTGCTTACAGGTGTATGCATGTAGCACTGCCTTCTTTTTAAGGAAGCCAGGCATTAAAAATTGAACTTGGATCTGGTGTGTTCCCCAGCACTGAGAAGGCTGGGGCAGGAAGATTGTGAGTGTGAGGGCTACTTCAGCAAGGGAACAGGTAGCTGGTCAGGCTAGGCAATGTAGTCAGACCAGATTTGAGCATGACAAAACAAAAAATGAATGACAGTAACTCCTGGATAAACAAATCTTTTCTTATTGCAGTTAAATATTATAATACCAAAGATAATAAGCACCGTTATTTATGTATGATCTTGTAAGGCTTTGAATGAGAATGGCCCCCATAGGTTCATATATTTGAATGCTTGGTCCCAGTTAGTGGAACTATTTGGAAAGGATTAAGAGGTGTGGCCTTGCTAAAAGAGGTATGGCATGCTGGAGGAGTTATGTCACTGGGGGTGGGCTTTGAGGTTTAGTCCAGGCCCAGTGTCTCTCTGCCTGCTGCCTGAGCATCAGGATGCAAAGCTCTCAGCTACCACTCCAGCACAGTGTATGTCTGCTCCCTACCATGCTGATCATGGACTAACTCTCCAAAACTAAGCAAACCCCCAATTAGGTGCTTTTTGCTTTTTGCTTAAAAAAACAAAACAAAACAAAACCCTAGAATTGTCTTGGTCATGGTGTCTTGTCACAGCAATAGACAAATCTGTAATATAAATTATTAACTTGTGTGCTGGAGAGATGGCTCAGCAGTTAGGAGCGCTGTCTGCTCTTCCAGAGGTCCTGAGTTCAATTCCCAACAACCACATGGTGGCTCATAACCATCTATACTGGGATCTGATGCCCTCTTCTGGCTTGCAGGGGTACATGCAGTTAGAGCACTCCTACACAAAATAAATGAACACATTTTTTTTAAAAATTACTAACTTGTGTTTTATGATGCTATTTTTTTTAACATTTCTAGTTCCTGTGCCTTTGCATATGTCAACTTGGACTATAATGAAGAACATTGTTGCTAAAAATGGGTTTTCTGGGTTGTTTACAGGTAAAAATCCTTGCTTTATAGTCTTTGGACACAGTCATTATTTTAATATTTCCTTTTACAATTAGCTTCTAGAAAAAAAATGATAGGTGAAATTTTATATTTATTATTTTCTCCTAAATATTACTATAAATTAAAGTAAATAATTATGTAAATTATTATGTTCAATAATAGATTTATTATTATGAGGAAAATTTGAATCTGAGGTTGGGATTGAGTAATTTGATCTAATCTTTGCTGCCTGTTTATGATATAGAATTTGATAATTGCAATTCATTTAATTTGGTGATTATGAAGCCAAATGCTACATTTTTAATAAATAAGGTAAATTGAGGTGTTTTTTTTTGCCTATTCTCTTTTCAGGTATAATTCCTCGAGTAGTTAAAATTGCTCCTGCTTGTGCCATTATGATCAGTACATATGAATTTGGAAAGGCTTTTTTCAAGAAACAAAATGTTGAAAGGCAGTAATTCTCTTGATGGACTTTTGATTTGAAATAACCAGAGCCAACTAGGATAAAGACTTGTAGACATGGTGGTTTTTTTCAACATTATTCTATTACCGGGTAACTTTGTCTGTCTTCCCTATGATTTAAATGAATAATAATTCCTAAATCTACCTCTAAACCATAATCCTACTTTTAATGTTTTGATATTTTAAAAACTAATCCAGAAACTGCAGCCATTGAGGACTCTTGCAAAGAAAATTACTCCTTAGCAGAGAAAGTAGTTTCCTGAGTGCATATACCATTACCTCTTTCAGTGTAAGTTAATGCTGCGAGTGTGGGGTGCATCAGAACGTTTGGATTGTGTGCTGAATGACACAGTCTAGAGAATTAACTCTTACGCACATTCAGATCGTACACATTAGCGTTTCCGTAGAGAGTGGGTTGATTTCCTCAGTTCAGGTGCATTGCATTTTCTCACTGCTGTTACTACTCTAAGGCCTGCCTCCTGTAGCTTAGAATCTGCTGAAGGTATAGCCACTTTATCTGTAGGAACCAAAGTATAATCATTTGCATGATGTAAAGGACTGACATCAGTGACTCACAACCCTTACCTAATGTTGCTGTGGGGGGCGTCTTTTCACTGATGAGAGTAAGTGTGTATTCACTTGAATTTGGATCTGCAGTAGAAAACCATGCTGTACTTAGACTGGTGAAGATAAATAGTTCGAGCACAGGCATGGCTTCTGCTTTTAACTAGCTTGTATTCTAAGTGTCGATGTTTGTAGAGTTCTTTAGTCGGTTCTGCAACTTTTCCTAATAAAGTCAATATTCCCTAACCTAAAAAGACCAAAATATTAAATGCTCCAAAAAGTTCAACTCTTCTATGTGATGTCCCAATATGATGCTGCTAGAGGGGAAAATCCCACACCTTCCCTCAAGTGACACTATACAGAATGCAGGCACATAAAAACATATAAGTTGCCTTCAGGCTGTTTGTATGAATTGTACATGAAACACATGAATATATTTATCACTCTAAGTAGGAATGAGGTTTTTAAAAATTACACGTATTTATTTTTTTTGTTTATGTTTATGTGTATACTGAAGGTCAGAGGAAACTTTCAGGAGTTAGGTCTTACCTTCCACCGTGTAGGTCTTGGGATTTGGACTCAGATGGTCAAGCTTAGCAACAAGTGCCTGTACCCACTGAGCCCAGGAGTGAGATTTTAAAGTATGATTGGAATGAAGTTCAGGGGTAGAATGTGAAACTCTTGAGTTTTATCTGTAGCACAGATGATAAATAATTTAAATCAATAAGATGGCAATGTAAGAGATGCTGTTCTGTTTTATCTCAGTAAAGCAAAAGCACTTTATTATGTCTGTGTGTATCCTATGAAGTACCCCTCTCTGCCCCAACAGCATAATGTATTTTGGTGACAGATCTCTAGTTGGTTGGTAGAACAAGTGCATTTTGTACCATAGTAGAAAGTGTTTGTATATTTCATCAGAAATAAATGATACAGGAGTTATTGTACCATGGTATTCTACATTACAATCCTGTGTTGATTTACATTAAAATTTTAATATGTCCACATATGGATGTGTGATGTTTTCTTTTCACTAATATTATATGCTTGCTTAAAAGTACCATTGTTCTCTGTAATGGTTTTTATATACAATCATTACATATTGCTAGGAAATAACATACATGAAAGTTGATTATTAAAATTAACTTTTACCTTAGTTTTGTTACATTTCTTTTTATTGTTAAAAAAAAGGGCAGGGAACTGAGTACAGAAACATGTTTAAAATACTATTACCTGTTAATGTGGGGAAAATTTCCCCTGTTCTTCTCAGTACTGCACTTGCGAAAAAGGATTACCACAGAGTAAGTTAAATAAGTCTCATTTTATGGTATTGTTTTTAACACATTACATTCACTGTAGCCAGATTAAAAAAGAAGAAGTGTAAATTTGGACTTGGCAGATGGCTCAGGGTAAGAGCACCGGCTGCTCTTCCACAGGACTTGGTTCACAGTTCACTGTGGCGTCAGTTCCGGGTGCTCCACCGCCCTGTCTGGCTTCCACGGCCCTGCACACACATGATGTGCTTACATATGTGTAGGCAGAGCACCCATCCATAATAAGCTAAAGAAATATATATGTAAGTTGACATTTTTCTCTACATTTAACTCATAAAGTAACACTAACACTTTGTGTTTGTTTCATTTTTGTTTTTCAAGACGGGGTTTCTCTGTAGCTCTGGCTGTGCTGTACTTGCTTTGTAGACCAGGCTGGCCTCAACGTCACAGAGATCCTCCTGCCTCTGCCTCCCAAGTGCTGGGATTAAAGGGCATTAACACTTTTAAAATAACGTGGTTTTTTTTTTTTTTATTATATGAGTTTCAATAAAATTATTCCATGAAATAAATATTGCACTTTCAATTTTCTCCAAAAGTTTTGTCTTCTAAAATAATGGAACCATTATTGGCTTGAATATCCTCAGATAACACATTAGTTGACGGACTAAGCTTTTGACCCTGTGTGCTTCTCAGGCTCAGGCACACGTGCTGTAGGATTTGCAGTCTTTGCAAGCACAGCCTATGTGCGTGTTCTTTGGTAATGTGGTTGGTTGTTGTCATCGGAATGTGAAACTTCTGTGTAGGCTCATGTTTGAACACTCAGTCCACAGAGACTTGTTTTAGAAGTTGCGGATCCTTTCGGAGCTAGAGCCTTGATGTCATGGGGTGGGGCCTCAGGTGTGATAGCTTGGCACCAATTCTGTCACTGTCTCCTGACCAGCAGTGCGCTGTACCCAGACTACTCAGGGAACAAGTCAAAGCTTATGGCCCAAGTACTTACTCATAAATAGTAAGTCGGAGTCCTTGTTTCAGAAACTAGAAACAAGTTTCAGAGGAAAACCTGTGGTTACCAATGGTTACAAATGGCAGATACGAGATTTACTCATAATCACTCGAAAATGTGTATCAAAACCTAAGATGGTAACAACAACAACAACAAAAAAAACTGATTTGTTTTATTATTTTTTAAAATTTCTGCAAACTATAATCACTACCAGCTTGCATTTTGCAGTGATCTGTTTAGAACTTGTGAAAGTGGTCAGAGCCAAAATTAATAGCTTCTCTCAACCCTTGCCAAAAAAAAAAAAAAATGGTTGTATGAAGGATTCTCACACGCAGCTCATAACTTCCATAAAAGAACTATGGCCTTAAACAAAAAATACTTCACAATGACATCTGCCCAGCAACGTCCCTCACCTTGGTCTGACATATGCTTTTCATTATGCCTTGTGGCTTAATCTTGTTTGAAAATAGGTACTCTGTCCTATATTCCCTTGGAGAATTTTTCCCTTTCAAAAAGCCAAAATCTTTCTCTTAAGATGTGGCATAAGACAGGAATCACTCTCTCACTACTGTTACTCAACAGGACAGTCGGACAAAGGGAAGAGTTTCCACACTGAAAGAGAAGTTTTTTCAGTTCATATACCAAAGATCCACCCCAAACTTTAGAACCAGTAGGTGAATTTAAGAAAGTTGCCAGATAGAAGATGAACAGTAGCGTTCTTACATGCCAAGAGCGAATTATCTGAAATAAAAACCAATAAAGCAAACCTGATTACAATAGATGCACTCACATCTATGAACATGTTGATTCCTAGGAATAAGTTTATTAGCTACAGAAGGGGCTTCTTGATAAGAGTTATAAAATATGAAAATTTTGAAGGAAAAGAAAGATGAAATATATGCTCTTAGATTAGGGGAAAAAAACAACTTTCACTTATATTTACATAGCATGGTCAGATACCTGAGAGGCACCTCAACAAGAGGAAAGACAGGTTGACCTATAGCTTCCGGAGTTCGTCTGAAGCGGTGGGCGGGATTGAAGGATGGTGGGGAGGTGGTAGATTGGCTTCCTCACCTAGGCAGACAGAAGAGCAGCTCACACCATGGTGAGCAAAAATCTGCATTAAGAGAGCCTGGGCAACACACAGTCTCCAGCCTCCCTAGTTCTGGTACCTTCCAGATGCCATTCGAATGTTAGACTCTTCAGTGAGTTAACTCTTCCTTTGGGCCAGAGCCCTCACTATCTAATTGTGTCTGGAAATGCTCACCCAGGGTGTGCTTCATCAGTTTCCCAGGTATTTCTTAGTCCAGCCTCGTTGACAAGATAAACTATCTCACTAAGCAAATTTCATCATAGATTCAATGTGGTATCCCTGTTTCTCCTTCCCTACCTCAGTTACCTTTCAGAGATGTGTAACCTGTTTTCCACCCACGGCCACTTTTAGTGGCTCACTAAAGGTGATGTGGTGTAAGACAAGACTCACTCACTACTGTTACTGCTTTCCTCCCAACCTTCTGGGTGGGAAATGGCCTAGGAAACTTCTTCAATTCTATTACCAGTTTTAAAAATCAAGTAAATTAAAGACTTAAATGTAGGACTGAAACTATGAACTCATGAAGAACACAGGAAGTGGCAAGATACTGGAAAGGAAAGGATCGTTTTGGACAAGGCCATAGAAACAGAGGCAACAAAAGCAAAACCAGACAAATGCAGTAAATGAAAAGCTGGTAGACAGCAAAGGATCTTAAGAGTAAAGAGTCAACCCAAAGGAAAGGGAGAAGTTACGAACTATACCTGTGAAAAGGTGTTCTAATCCAGACTACATAAACCCCAAAATCTCAACAGCTAAAAATAAAACCCCTAAAAATAGGAGACAGAGCAACAAGGACATTTGCTCAACCATGTTTGTAGCAGCTTTATTTGTAATAGCCAGAACCTGGAAACAACCCAGATGTACATCAATAGAGGAATGGATACAGAAATTGTGGTATTTTTACACAATGGAATACTACTCAGCAATCAAAAAGGAGGAAATCATGAAATTTGCAGGCAAATGGTGGGATCTAGAAAAGATCATTCTGAGTGAAGTATCCCAGAAGGAGAAAGACACACATGGTATATATTCGCTTATATAGACCTACAAGATATGATAAACATAATGAAGCCTATACACCTAAAGAAGATAAACAAGAAAGGGGACACGGAGTAAGATGATCAATCCTCACTTAGAAAGACAAATGGGATGTGCATTGGACATATGACAGGAGTCTACCGCAGAAGGCATCTGAAAGACCCTACCAAGCAGCGTTTCAAAACAGATACTAAGACTCATAACCAAACCTTCAGCAGAAGGGGGAGTTAGTATGACGTGGAAAGGATAGGAGCTCCACAAGGACCAAATATATCTGGGCACAGGGGCCTTTTCTGAGACTGATACTCCACCAAGGACCATGTATGGATATAACCTAGAAAACCTCTGCTCAGATGAAGCCTGTGGTAGCTCAGTAACCAATTGGTTTCCCATAGTAAGGGGAACAGAGACTATTTCTGACAGGAACTCAATGTCAGGCTCTTTGACCTCCCCACCCACCAAGGGAGGAGCAGTCCTGCTAGGCCACAGAGGAGGACTTTGCAGCCAGTCCTGAAGATACCTGATAAGCTAGAGTCAGATGAAAGGGGAGGAGGTCATCCCCAATCCGTGGACTTGGAAAGGGGCAGGGAGAAGCTGAGGGAGGGAGGGTGGGCTTGGGAGGAAATAAGGGAGCGGGATACAGCTGGGATACAGAGTTAATAAAATGTAACTAATAATAAAAATAAATTTAATTTAATTTAAAAAAAGATAGGTGATAGAAGCTTTCAGGATGGCTCACTGGGCAAAGGTGTTTGATGCCAGGGCTGATGCCCTGAGCTTGATCCCTAGGAACCACAGAGCAAGAACTAGTCCCACAAGTTAATCTCTGACACAAACACATGCACTCATGCACAAAAAAATAAATACAGTGTTGTTCTAAGCAAGGGATATATATACAAATTTAAAACTACATTTCTCAAAAGAACATGCAGATAGACGAGTACTTATATAATAGTCATCTTTTTATATAATTTTTTTATTTTTAATTTATTGTTAAATTTATTACAATTTATTCACTTTATATCCCAACTGTAGTCCCCTCCTTTGTCCCCTCCCAATCCTACCTTCCTTCTCTCTTCTCCCATGCCTCTCCCCAAGTCCACTGATAGGGGAGGTCCTCCTTCCCTTCCATCTGACCCTAGCTTATCCAGTCTCATCAGGACTGTCTGCCTTATCTTCCTCTTTTAATACATCACTAATTATCAGGAAAACCCAAATCAAAAATCACAGTGATGTGTTACCTCACCCAGTAAAAATCGTTAACAAGCGCTGGACATGAAGAGGAGAGTAAGAAAACCGTTGCCTACCATTGTTGCTGCTGGTCACCAAACAGGCGTTAGGAAAATTTGTGGCAGAGATTCCTCAAAAACTAAAAATTGCACATAATAAGTGCCACTACTTATTTTATTTCTAGTTGTGTTGAAAAGACATCTGGACTCCCATTCCCATTACAGCACTATTCAGAATAACCACAAAATGTAAACCATTTGAGTGTCCATCAAACAATGAGTTCCTGAGAGAAACACTGTACGTGACAGAACAGAATCGTGCCATTCTCTGCAACACAGGTACAACTGGAGATAATGTTAAGGGAAGTAAGCCAAGCTCAAAAAGAAAAGAGCCACATAATCTCACACACAGTGCTGAAGAGCTAATCTTACAGATCTTAAGAGTTGAATGCTGGCTGACAGATACAGAGGAGAGGAAGAGGAGGAAGAGAAAGAAAAGATGGGGAAGTGGGTCAACAAGCACTAAAAATTAAAAGAAAGAAAGTCTAATGTGCTATTGCAGAATGGAGCAACTGAATAACAGCGGTATATGACATTAACCCCAGAAGAAAGAGTTTCATTATAAAGCGTCGGTACATGTTTGAGGAGATAAATATGTTTAGACAGATTTAAATATTTTCTGATGTATGCAGCTATTGAAACATCATACAGCTCTCCATTACACACACACACACACACACACACACACACACACACACACACATATATATATGTATGTACTTTTTATATTTTTTAAAAAGTTAAATTTTGTTTTTAAGTTGTTTGAGAATTTTATACATGCATGTAATGTTTTATTATTAGATTTTCCCCCAGTTCCTCCTCTATTGCCCCATTCTTTTCTCCTCCTAACTTCATGTGCAAACCCTCTCTTAGTTAGTATTTCTATTTGCTGTGATAAAACACTGTTATCAAATGCAACTTGGAGAGGAAAGGGTGCATTTCATCTTATAGGTCCAAGTCAGGGAAGGAAGTCAGGCAGGAACTCAAATGGGATAGGAACCTGGAGGCAGGAGCTTATGCAGGGGCTGTGGAGGGATGCTGCTTCCTGACCGGCTTTCTCCCTCTGGCCTACTCAGACTGCTTTATCTGTACACCCAGGACCACCTGCTGAGGACTTGCCCTACCCACAATGGGCTGGTGTTTAAATCTGCATGACAGCCTTTCTACAGGTAAATCCTATGGAGGCATTGGCTCGATTCAGAGTACTTCCCAATAACTCTGACACGTGTCAAGTTCAAATTGACAATAACCTAGCTAGGACAAAGCCTGAGTCTGATTATTGCTGCCTGTGGGTAGGACCATCTACTGGAGCCTGGGTAGCCTCTCAGTGGCCACCTTCCTGAAGAAAACCGAATCTCCTTTCCCCAGAAGCCATCAGTGGGCAATAGTTCCTCCTTTAGGTGTGGGACTTCATGAGACCCTCCCCCATTCACTCTTTGGCTGGCTTGTTCCTGCGCATAAAGGCACAGCCACTGTGAGTGCATGTGTGTAATGGTGCTGTGATGTCTGGCTAATACTGTCTCGGGGTAGATATCCACTACCATTGGCTCTTACAACCTTTCTGCCCATTCTTCCCCAAGATCTCTGAATCTTGGCAGGGAGAAGGATAATATAATCTAGATGGAAGCACTCAGCAGTCTCTTATTCTCTGCACACTGGCCAGTTGTGGCTCTCTCTATTAATTGTTATCTACTGCGAAAAGAATCTAACGAGGTTTGGATGTGTGCTAATCTGAGGATGGGGGTGGTTTTCTAAGTCCACTTGGCAAAACAGTATTAGATTCTCCCTTAGGGTCTATGACCTAGCCAGCTATGAATTTTTGATCCTGTTGATGCTAACAAGCATGAGTTCTTGTAAAACAAGCTTCAAATCCAACCAGGAAGTCATTGGTCATCCACGTAACACCTGCGCCACTGTTGCACCAACGCCATGCCTCGCTGGGACAGCTCTTACTGTAGCTCTCAGCGTTAATAGCTGGGTAAAGACTGCTGATTGCTTTTCTACTCCATTAGCATGCACAGAAACTTCCAGCACTAGGCAAGCATGCCAGTAGGAACAAACCTTCCAGGTTAGTAGCAGCTTCATTTCTTTATGTTCTACTATACCTGTGGTACAAGTTCTGGAAGGTAAATCAGTGCAATGGCGATGTCCTGCAATGTTTGGGTAAAGGTGTTTATGAGGTTCCCCCTGGCCAACAAATTGAAACGAGGTAACCCATTCCTGGGCCTGAGCCTTTTATTTGATAGCCTATGACATCTAGAGGAGGTATTGTCCCGTAGAAACTCTTATTTGAATGTTTGTGTGTGTGCGTGTGTGTGTGTGTGCTTTTAAAGGAAGTTTCTACACTAGCAGGATATACAGTAATAGGTTTCCATATGACATTTTCAAATGTCATTTAGTGTTATTCCCTCCTCATATTCTTGGGAAGTCCACTTTTAATTTAGACCACACCTTCTACTTGGAGACTATATAGGGACATGGAAGGAGGAAGCTCTCATTGCCTGCTTGTTCTTTTGCTAGCCGGTCTATCCCTGTACTGACATTAGAGCATCCTTCTTGGGGATTCTGGCACATACTGAAGACATCTATCCTCATGGACTTGGTAACTACTGGATTCTTTTTTTAATTTTTATTTTTTATATTAATTACAGTTTATTCACTTTGTATCCCAGCTCTAGCCCCCTCCTTCATTCCCTCCCAATCATACCCTCCCTCCCTCATCTCCTCTCATGCCCCTCTCCAAGTCCACTGATAGGGGTGCCCCTCCTCCCCTTCTGTCTGATCCCAGCCTATCAGGTCTCATCAGGACTGGCTGCTTTGCCTTCCTCTGTGGCCTGGTAAGGCTGCTTCTCCATCAGGGGGAGGTGATCAAAGAGCCAGCCACTGAGTTCATGTCAGAGATGGTCCCTGTTCCCATTACTAGGGAACCCACTTGGATACTGAGCTGCCACGGGGTACATCTGAGCAGGGGTTCTAGGTTATCTCCATTCATGGTCCTTGGTTGGAGTATCAGTATCAGAAAAGACCCCTGTGCCCAGATGTTTTGGATCTGTTGCTCTTCTTGTGGAGCTCTTGTCCCCTCCAGGTCTTTCTATCTCCCTGTTCTTTCATAAGATTCCCTGTACTCTGCCCAAAGTCTGGTTATGAATCTCATCATCTGCTTTGATATACTGCTGGGTAAAGTCTTTCAGAGGCCCTCTGTGGTAGGCTCCTGTCCTATTTCCTGTTTTCTCCTTCTTCCAATGTCTGTCCCATTTGACTTTCTGAGTGAGGACTGATCATCTTACCCAGGGTCCTCCTTCTTGCTTTGCTTCTATAGGTGTACATATTTTAGTATGTTTATCCTATATTATATGTCTAATATCCATTTATAAGTGAGTATATATGTGTGTGTCTTTCTGCTTCTGGGATACCTCACTCAGGCTGATCTTTTCTAGATCTCACCATTTGCCTGCAAATTTCATGATTTCCTTGTTTTTAATTTCTGAGTACTACTGGATTCTTGAACCTTCCATTCATAGGTATCTGTAAGTGCCTGTGCTTACTTTCCAGGCTGAGTTCTTTGGTTCACTTGACCTTGAGTTTTGTGCAAGGTGGTAAATATGGATCTATTTGCATTCTTCTACATGCAGAAAACCAGTTAAACCAGCACAATTTGTTAAAAAAGCTCTCTTGCTTTCATTGTATGGTTTTGGCTTCTTTGTCAAAAATCAAGTGTCCATGTTTATTTCTGGGTCTTCAGTTTGATTCCATGTATCAACCTGTCTGTTTTTATGCCAGTACCATGCATTTTCTACTTACTATTGCTCTGTAGTACAGAATGAAATCAGGGAGAGTGATTCTTCCAGAAATTATTTTCTTTTAGCTATCGTGGGCTTTTTATTTTTCCATATGAAGTTGCTCTTTAAAGTTCTGTAAAGAATTGTTTTGGAATTTCGATGTTAATTGCATTGAATCTGTAGATTGCTTTCAGTAAGATGACCCTTTTTACTATATTAATCCTACTGAATCATGAGCATGAAAGATCTTTCCACCTTCTGATATCTTCTTCAATTTCTTTCTCCAGAGACCTCTCACTTGCTTGGTTAGAGTTACTCCATGATATTTTATATTATTGTGGCTATTGTGAAGGGTGTTGTTTCCCTAATTTCTTTCTCAGGCCATTTGTTTTTTGTATATAGGAGAGCTAATGATTTGAGTTAGTCTTATATTTCACCACTTAGCTGAAGGTGTTTATGAGCTATAGGAGTTCCTTGCTAGAATTTTTGGGGTCGCTTATGTATACTATCATATCAATTGCAAATAGTCATACTTTGACTTCTTCCTTCAAATTTGTATCCCCTTGATCTCTTTCAGTTGTCTTATTGCACTAGCTAGAACTTCAAGTACTATGTTGAATAGTTATGGAGAAACTGGACAGTCTTGTCTTGTCCCTGATTTTAGTGGGATTGCTTTAAATTTCTCTCCATTTAATTTGATGTTGGCTATAGGCTTGCTGTATATTGCCTTTATTATGGTTAGGTATGGACCTTGCATTCCTAATCTCTCCAAGACTTTCATCATGAAGGGGTTTTGGATTTTGCCAAAGGCTTTTTCAGCATCTGATGAGATGATCATGTGTTGTTTGTTTGTTTCTTTCTTTCTTTCAGTTTGTTTATATGGTAGATACATTGGTGGGTTTTTGTATGTCAAAACATCCCTAGATCACAGGGGTTGAGCCTACTTGGTCATGGAGGATGATGTTTTCGATGTGTTCTTGGATTCAGTTTGTGAATATTTTATTGAGTATTTTTGCTCATGAGGGAAATTGTTCTGAAATTCTCTTTCTTGGTTGAGTCTTAGTGTGGTTTAGGTATCAAGGTGACTCTAGCTTCATAGATTGAGTTTGGCAATGTTCCTTCTATTTTGTAAAATAGTTTGTGGAGAATTGATATTAGCTCTTTTTTGAAAGTTTGGTAGAATTCTGCACTAAAACCATCTGGCCCTGCGTTTTTTTGTTTTGTTTTGTTTTTTGGTTGGAAGACTGCTAATGACTGCTTCTATTTCCTTCGGGGTTATAGGACTATTCAGATTGTTAATCTGATCTTGATTTAACTTTGATAAGTGGAATCTATCAAGAAAAATCTTTTAGATTTTCCAGTTTTGTGGAGGACAGGGTTTTGAAGTAAGACTTAATGATTCTTTGGATTTCCTAAGTGTCTGTTGTTACACCCTGCTTTTCATTTCCGATTTTGTTAATTTGGATTTTATGTCTCTGCCTTTTAGTTAGTCTAGCTAACTAAACTATCTTGTTGATTTTTTTTGAAGCACCAGCTTTTAGTTTCGTTGATTCTTTGCCTTGTTCTCATTGTTTCTAAGTTATTGGTTTCTGCTCTGAGTTTGATTATTTCCTGCCAACTGCTCCTCTCTGGTGTGTTTGCTTCTTTTTGTTCTTTGGATAAAATATACTTCCAAGAAAAGTATGCCTCTTTCCTGGAGACTGCTGTCCCCAGAAGTGGCACAAGAAAAAGTATAAGTGTGAGAGAGGAATATAAGCTGAACAGCTACCAAGTTCAAGGTCACTGCTCAGCTTACCTTTTCCCTAAAGAGTGCATTTCTGCTTCCCTGTTGGCTAAGAGCAACCCTTTGACTGTCCACTCTATTGCTTTGCCTGCTTAGGAGAGAGAGTGCTGCTGGTATGAAGACCAGTGAGGCTGACTTGTCTGGAACAACTGTGTCTGCTACATTACCGCACTGGAAGTGGCATTTAGGGCAGTCTGCATCTAGTTTTCTCCACAATAAACCACCTCCTAATCCCTTTGAGATGAGACTTTGCATCCACAAGGTAGAAAGTAGACAAGTATTAATCAGCCCCGTCCACCACCTCAGTTTGCACAGCTTGCCCAGGAAGGGGAAGCCTTGCCTGTAGTCATTCTGTGAGTACTGCGTGCCTGGAGGCTCCAGATCAGAGCCTTGGTGAACCCAGTATACATGTGTGGCTTCATCTCTGCCCATTGTCCCAATAAGGTCAGAGTGTCCACAGGGCTTCAGTCCCCACGGCACTCCTGTCACCCTGGCGAGGCAGCGCAGCTTGCTCTGGAGGCCGCAGTGCTGTCACTCTGGTAAAGTCATGGCAGACCTGAGGTTCCAGCCGCGTGCCTTCCACCCTGTGGTAATAAACTAGTGCACATATACCTGGTGCACAGTATATGCCCTTGCTCTGAGAGCATAAAAGCGAGTTAAAATAAAGAAGAATTAAATGAATCCAACCAATAACCTCACTCATATTACTGAGAAAAAGCACAGTAATATGAAAATTGAGGCACCTTAACACCTCCAAAATGTATCAGTTCCACAGTAATGGCCTCCAGGGATGGGAATTGGATGCAATACCAGAAAAAAGAACTTGGAAACACTGTAAAAGTGTTCAAAGAACTTAAAAATGAAAACAAACTCTTCAAAGAATCCCAAGAGCTGAGTGCATAAAAAGATTGATGGTATGAAAGATCTCTAAAGAGCTGGGAGTACTGAAGATAAGCCAGACCTCTCACAGGAAATGAAAAACAAGTCCAGATTCAAAAAAGTCTTGTGGACAGCCTCACCAGTGCAACAGTTCAAGGTGGGGACAGAATACCCAAGCTTAAAGACAAGGTAGAAAGACTGGGACATTCCAACATGTCAAAGACATTAATTAAAGAACGTGGGCTGGGCTTTTAAGGTATTTAGGACACAGTGAAAAGATCAAATCTAAGAATCATGGGTATAAAAAATGTGAAGAATCCCTTTCCAAAGGCAAAAAAACCATTTTCAACCCAATCATAGCAGAAAAATTCCCCAACATGAGCAAAGGGATGCCTCTGCAGACACAGACCAAGGACTTACAAGGCACTTAGAGGACCAAGAAGACAATGCCAGAAAAGAATTTCTCGTCATAGTGTAATTAGAATTTTAGAACCAAGAGAATATATTGATGGGAATTTAAGAAAACAGAAACTATATTGGAAGTAGCAAGAGAGAAGCACCGAGTCACGTGTGAACACAGGGCCTTCAGAACCAATGTCTGAACAAAGTCTTGAAAGGCGGATGCTGAGACTCATAGCCAAACTTTGGGCAGAATGCAGGGAATCGTATGAAAGAAGAGGGAGATAGAAAGACCTGGAGGGGACAGGAGCTCCACAAGGAGAGCAACAGAACCAAAAAATCTGGGCCCAGGGGTCTTTTCTGAGACTGATACTCCAACTAAGGACCATGCATAGAGATAACCTAGAACTGAACAATCACTCTACATATTAATGGTCTCAGCCCGGTGGTGGTGCATGCCTTTAACCCCAGCACTTCGGATGCGGAGGCAGGGGAATCTCTGTGAGTTCGAGGCCAGCCTACTCTACAGAGTGAGTTGCAGAACATCCAGGGCTACACAGAGAAAACTTGTCTTGGAAAAAAGTTTCCCCTACTGAAAAGACACAGATTAATAGATTGTATTAAAATACAGGCCCCATCTTGTATGTGTGTGTGTGTGTGTGTGTGTGTGTGTGTGTGTGTTCAAGAACCCCACTTCATTATAAAAGACAGACAGAGAAAGCAAATGCTACCTTAGGGCGACAGGGTACAAAATGTATTCCAGGCAAATGAAAGTAAGAGTCAAACAGGAGTCATTGTTTTAACATGACAAAATAGACTTTAAGCCAAACCTAGTTAAAAGAGATAAACGACACTTCTCACTGATTAAGTAAACAATCCACCAAGAAGATATTCTAAACATGTACATATCAAATGTGGGTGCCTCTGATTTCATAAAACAGATACTAGTGATGATAAAGTCAGGAGCGTAATAGTGGGGATTGTGATAGCCAATTTTAACCAACTGAGAGACTGTCCAGGCAAAAAAAAAAAAAAAAAAAAAAAAACCCACAAAAAAAGTAAAACAGTGCATATGAATCAAACAAGATCACATATCAGATGGATTTAACAGACATCTGTCTAACATTCTACCTGACCACTGCAGAGTACACATTTTTCTCAGTAGCCCACAGAACTTGATCTAAAATAGGTATTAGGAAAGAAAATATGTCTCAAGAAATGGAGGGAAACTGAAAGCTTTTTCCTGTATTCTATCAGACCACAACTGCAAATCAACAGCCAAAGGAACTATAGAACACTCACATACTCATGGAGACTGAACAATGGATTGGTCAATGAAGAGATCAAAAAGGCTATCTCGAAGTTTCTAGAAATAAAAGAAAAAAAACACAATAACAAAAACTTAATGACAAATCCGAGGGACTTGAAAAACAAACAAACAAACAAACAAACAAACAGAAAGGCTGAACTCAAAATCAGGTTGAAAGAAATAATTAAATCAGGGCAGAAATTGATGAAATGGAAATGAAAAATTGCAAAGAACCAATGAAACAAAGTTGTTTGATCAGTTAAGATTAACTAAATTTGCAAAAGAATGAAAAGACCCAGATTAATAAAATTAGAGATGAAAAGAGAGCCATTATAATAGATACAAATGGAAGTACTAGGACTAGGAGATATCTTAAAAAAATATATTCTGCTAACTTGGGAAAACCTAAAAGGAATGTATGTATGTATATATATATATATATATATATATATATATATATATGATGTACAAAAATTAATCCAAGATAAACAATTGTACAACAATTAATAGAGTTATGCAGTAACAAAAAATGCCTGGATTAAAATCTTGGCAAATTGAACCTTCCCCTGTACAAACATATCACATAGACATCAGAACTCAGGAAATACTTAATGGAATTAATTTCTTTTTGGCAAAGTTAAGCACTAAATAAAGGAGTAAGAGAAAGCACCAAGCTGAAGCTTCTGGAATAAAGCCTGGATCAGGTCTCTGGACACAAAAACACACTAGGACAAATATATAAAAATCAGTTGAAGCTGAGCCTGGCGGTGCCTGCCTTTAATCCCAGTACTTGAGAGGCAGAGGCAGGCATATCTCTGTGAGTTCAAGCCGAGCCTAGTCTACAGAGTGAGTTCTAGGACAGCCAACACAGAGAAACACTAACTCAAAACACACACACACACACAACCCAACAAAATATGATGTAGTTTACAAAGGATTCAGACAATCTTTGTACTATTTTTTAAAGAATCTATTTACTACTAGACTACCAGCTCTTCAAAGAACTAACCTAAGTCATCTCAAACTTTTCCAAAAAGTAATGACAGAACACTACAAAACTCATCTTACAAAGCCACAATTATCCTAATAGCCAAACTGCATGAAGACACAACAAAAAAGAAAATTATAGACCAATCTCCTTAAATAAATATAAATCTAAAAATCTTCAGAAAATATTTGCAAAACCATCCCTTGGCTTATAATTCATGTTACAGAAAGAACACTTAGCCAGATTGTTTTGATTTGCATGTCACTGGACTCTGAGGGCTGCCACCCGCTGCTTGGTTCAAGGAAAAGAGCTTACACACAGATGAGACCCGAGTTTGGCGCGCACACACACACACACACACACACACACAAAGCTTCACTCTGCCTTGCCTGTATTACAACACAGTGGGGAACAGCCAGGAAACACACTCAGGTAGATATACAGACTAACCCACACTGTGATGAGAGGATTTTTTGGTGGGAATGAGTCCCTTATACTTCAGTCCTGGTGTTTCCGGAAAGTTCCAAAAAATGTCCTAGAGGGGATCAAGGAGAAACTTGTCCTATGTTCTGTGAAATTTAACATTACTTTTACTAGAGCCCGCAAATCCAACTTTTTTTTCCAGTACACTTTTTTCTTTTTTTTTATTATTATCATTTATTACAATTTATTCAATTTGTATCCTGGCTGTGGCCCCCTCCCTTGTCTCCTTCCAAACCTGCCTTTTCTCCCTGTTCTCCCCCTATGCCCCTCCACTGATATCGAGGTCCTCCTCCCCTTCTAATTGACCCTAGCCTATCAGGTCTCATCAGGACTGCCTGCATTGTCCCCCTCTATAGACTGGCAAGGCTGTACCCCCGCCCCAGGGGGAGGTGATCAGAGAGCATGTCACTGAGTTCATGCCAGAGACAGCCCCTGTTCTTCTTACTAGGCCCCATTTGGAGTCTGAGTCTACGGGCTGCATCTGAGCAGGGGTTTTAGGTTCTCTCCATGCATTGTCTTTGGTTGGGGTATCATTCTCTTCAGGGCCCCCAGGGCTCAGTTTTTATGGTTCTGTTGGTCTCCCTTTGGAGCCCCGGTCCCCTCCAGGTCTTTATATCTCCCCCCTTTTTCCTAAGATTCCCTGCATTCTGTACAAAGTCTGGGTATGAGTCTCAGCATCTGCTTCGATATCACAACAGTGGTCTTTCAGAGGCCAGCTGTGGTAGGCTCCTGTCCTGTACATCACATGGCCACACGGTGGCAACATGTCAACATATTTTCAGGCCCATGACTATAATTTTGTTGTGGTTTTGCCTGTAAGCTGCTGATTGATTTAACTTTCCTTATCTTTTCTTTACCCTTTAGTTCTGAAATTAGAATAAATTTAGAGTATATTAGAATTTTTTATATTAGGAGAGTTGTGATGTCACTAAGGGAACATTAACAATTATTTGGAACCACTGCCCTATATGCAGTCAATAACTCTCAAAGCCTTTAATGGCTGAGCCATCTCTCCAGCCCTATTTTTTAAAGTAAATATATAATTTGACTTGATTAAAAGGATTTCTTCAAATCATATTGATTAGTATTTTATGTTTGATTAATCTCCATTATTTACTATATTTGCTGAAATACAAGTTCAGTGAACACTTAAATCAGGTAACTTTTTGCCAAGGAAAAAGACCATTACTGGATGGTTAAAAAAAAATCTTTAATATACATGCAACAATTATAATACATCAAGGCAACAAAATACACATGGAAAGATAGACATAAGCCAGCATTCTTTGTGGGATTCTGAAAAATAAACATTACCAGTGAAAATTAAAGATTGAGACATACACTGTTTACTCATGCAAACATTTACAAACTGTGTCAAGTTTGAAATGAACTGTAGACACCTGGATTTCATAGTGGCAGGTGAATTTTATTAGAGCTCCAAGTATGGAGGGAAAGCCGTAATTCTCCGGTGTCATTTCTCAGTCTGCGGTTTTCAGCGGGGATACGTGCACGAACTAGTGTTTCTGTCAGACAAATCTGAAAAAGTGTACCAATAAGGGAATCCTGTATTCCCCTCTACTTTATAAAAATGTATGAAAAGATCCTAATAAGGTTTTAATATATGAAAGAATCATAGATGTCAGGCGAGAGCAGGTCAGGATGATAAAGCATTAAACATTTTGATAGTTCTTAGGAAGGTAGAGGCTCCCATGACCAGTGTAAAATTCCTGAAGTTCTCCTGATCCTATTTCCTCATGGATCCTCCTGCAGGCCCTGCTCTCTTCATTTGCCATCCCTCACACTAAATAAAAGTGGCTTTGGGCACTGTATTCTAAATACGGTGTACATAATTCAGAGCAGATGGAGGTGCTACTTCTCAAGAGTGTACGCATTTGTACAAGTATTAAAGCCTTCATCTTTAATACTTCAGCTAAGGGAAAAGCTCTCAGTATGTTGCAACCCATTCAGTGCTACATCCACCACAAACCCCCAGGCCTCCTTCATCCCTGAACTGACTCTCTGCATTGCCTCACAGGTAAGACTGGTCACACTATTGATTATATTCTGCATCATGAGCCTAAGCTCCAAGCATTTCTGAGAACCTTCCACCCCTACTTTGGACACAGGAATGAACGAGTGAGTTCAGCGCCCCTCGGGCAGCTGTTTTAGGAGGAATACACTTCCTACATGTCACAGCTTCTAGGTTTAAATATAAAAATTTCAAAACAAAACTACCGCATGAAGTCCCCAGTAAGTATTGTGACCTCTTCATGTAAACAACATATAAAACTTCTTTGGCACACCTGTTTTCCTCAGATCACTCACTATCGAAAACATACGTCCTACATTTTCATATTCAATATGGTGGAATTTTTAGGGACACGTGTAGCTGTTTCAAATGATGCAAAAAGCTTTGCGCCATGGCTATTTAAAGAAAACCAGCTTTCCTGTGGAAGTACAGGGTTTTTTTAAACACTAAGATCAATTTGTTAAATGAGGTCACGGCGTAATGGGAATGGCTGGGAGACATCCAGATATAATTCACTGTTGCACACACAGAAAAAAAAATAGCACTGTAGCTCAGGCATATACTCACACTCAGATATGCTGGTTACTCAGGAGTTCTTCATGTAAGAGCTTCTCGAATCCTCAATTAAACTTGAAACTTCTGGTGTAAGTAACACATTTCCAACACTTGCTCTCTATTTTGAACTGTTTCCAACTTCTCAGGCACACTTGATCAACATTTTAAAACTGATAATTTTAAAAGAAAATCTTGGGAAAATAAGTCTAAGAAATGTATTCATGTTCTTAGATATAAAATGCTTTTTCTGCATACCCTACAAATTAAGTCAGCAACTGCCTAAAAAGGCACATTTCTACAAAATTTATTATGAAATGCTAAAAGTTGGTAGCAAATGAGAAACAACAGAAGGAGAACTGAAAGAGCCACTGTGCTTGCTGCTGCAGCTGAGAGCCTTCCCCCTTACGAGCATATTACGTAGACATCAGAGCTCAGAAAGTTCTTAATGAAATTATTTAGTTGTCTTTTGTGCAAATGTAACCACCAAATAAAGGAGTTAAAAAAAAAAAATCACTAAGCTTAAGTCTCTGGAATAAAACCTGGACCCAGTCTCTGGACACCAAGACACATTTAAACAAATATATAAAAATCAGTTGAATAACAACTATGTACAGTTTATAATGGATTCAGACAATCTTTGTGAGATTTTTTTTTTAAAGCCTATTCAATTTTAAACATCCTCAAAGACAAATGTAAGATTTTAGAAAAGAAAAATAGCAGGACTACTATGCTTTTCCCCCAGAACTTTACATGGGCTGGACTGAAATCTCCAAACAACAAAAACGCCACGTAAGTACCCGAATATAAAATTTCAAAGATCTCTCCAGCAGCCAAACTTATGTAAACAGAATATTTACAATACGGAAACTTTGGGTTTTCATTTGTCTTTCAGGATGGAGTCAGGCCTGGACTTGTCATGTCCGTGGTGGGGCTTGCAAGGCAGTCATTGGACTTTAGGCTTGTTAGGGACTTGTAACTTGCCACCGACGTCAGCGACCCACAAAGACCAAGCAGTGAGGGGGTGTCTTCTTTACCTAGAAAGGACGATAAAACCACACAAAATGAATCACAGCAAGACCATCAAAACCACGAGAAAACACTGCTAGTTAGAGTCTTTCAGATGCGCTCAGTAGACTCCTGTCTTACAATCAATGCTCATCCCATCTGTCTTTCTAAATGAGGATTGATCATCTTACCCCATGTCTGTTCAATTGATTATCTTTTTTAGGTGTATAGATTTCATTATGTTTATCATATCTTATAGGTCTATATAAGTGAGTATATCCCATGTTTGTCTTTCTCCTTCTGGGATATTTCACTCAGAATGATCTTTTCTAGATCCCACCATTTGCCTGCAAATTTCATGATTTCCTCCTTTTTGATTGCTGAGTAGTATTCCATTGTATAAAAATACCACAATTTCTGTACCCATTCCACCGTTGATGGACATCTGGGTTGTTCATGACCAAACCTTTGGCAGAGTACAGGGAATCATAAGAAAGAAGGGGAGTTAGTCTGATGGGGAAAGGATAGGAGCTCCACAAGGACCAAATATGTCTGGGCACAGGGTCTTTTCTGAGACTGACATTCAACCAAGGACCATGTATGGATATAATCTAGAACCTCCACTCAGATGTAGCCTGTGGTAGCTCAGTAACCAATTGGTTTCCCAAAGTGAGGGGAACAGGGACTATTTCTAACAGGAACTCAATGACTGGCTCTTTGGTCTCCCCACCCCCGAAGGGAGGAGCAGTCCTGTTAGGCCACAGAGGAGGGCTTTGCAGCCAGTCCTGAAGATACCTGATAAAACAGGATCAGATGAATGGGGAGGAGGTCCCCCCTATCAGTGGACTTGGAAAGGGGCACGGTGGAGATGAGGGAGGGAGGGAGGGACTGGGAGGGAATGAGGGATCGGGACATGGCTGGGATACAGAGTTAATAAAATGTAACTGATAAAAAAAAATAAAAATAAATTAAAAAAAAAAAAAAAAAAAAACCACGAGAAACTCCCACAGCTTCTAAGGCACAGAAAACGTATCCATAAAGCTAAACACATTTCTCCTTTAAGCAGTGTTTAATATCACCTTTAAAAGCAGTAGAGTATTTGTGCTTCTCTTCAAACGTCTTGGTGTAGAAGCTTGAGGTAATGCATTTTAGAGCCAAAATGGAGAGTTTACCTTTTATTTGCTTCTTATTTATTGAGGTAGGTCTTTTCATGTCACCCTGGGTGTCCTGGAGCTCACAATGTAGACCAGGCTGGCCTCAACCTCAGAGATCCTCCTACCTCTACCTCCTGTACCACCATGCCTGTACCCTTTGTTTTTGAGAATATATTCACGCTTAGTCATCCAGTAAAGAGAGAAGAACACTCAACTAAACAACGGTAACTGGCCAAGCCAGAGAGGACATGGCGCTTACAGTAGGAAGTGCAGTAGAGGCACACTTATCCGGATCATCTGCACGGTCTGCTGGGCACTAGGATCTGAGTTTTTATCGGAGCTTTGTTTCGTGTTTTTCTTTCAGGTGTGTGGTGCCATAGAATGTGTGAAAAGACAACTTTCAGGAGCTGGTTTTCACCTTCCACTAAACATCCCCAGTGAGGAGCTGAACACAAAGTAGCTCTGAAATTAAACATTCATGACTAGCCTAGGCAAGTGACATGGTAAGTTCTCAGCAGCCTGGGCTTTTTGAGACCCTGACTTAAAAAAAATAAAAGAGTCTGAGAATACTATGAGCAACTAAAGTCACTTTAATTCTTTTTTACAGGTAGACAGGGAAAAAGGGTAATTTTAAAAGTATGCTTAATATCTAAAAGAAGCAAGAAAATCTGAAAAAAAAAGAAAGTGAAGAAATAATTTGTTTAATAATATAATCCAAAAGAATGGCATACTTAGAAACAAATTATGAAATAATTATATATTTAAAAGTTCCTAGCATGTGTCGTCTATTCTAGAGAGATGATATAGACAAAGGCTCTCAGGCTTAATGAGAGAAACCCCCTAACAGTGAATGGGAGTAATACAGAGACCTGCAATGGTACAAGATGCTGAGAATAAAAAGAAGTAAGAGCTCAGCCCTGATTAAGACATTAATCCCAGCTCGTAAAGGCTCACGTAGCATTTACAGATGGGGAGCAGAAAGTGTAAGAACCAGAAGACGGAGAGAAGGCCTGGGAAATGCCAGCTCCTAAGCACACCATGGTCGAAGCAAGCATGAACTCTGAGCAGACATGTCTGCTGTCACTGGGTCCACACAGGTCGGGACTCCGTAACAGTCGCAGTGAAGAAGGAGCTCACAGTGCCCTACCTGAGCTCATCTATTGGCAACTAGTGGATTCTAGGAGATGAGGGGATACTGGTAGGGGTGGGCATAGCATCCAGTTGTATAGCCCCTGGTGAAGATTCTAACACAGGATCTAAACACAGGGTCACACAGACAGCCCCAGTTAAACTCCGTGGGACACAAAACAAGATTAATGAATATGGGGGAATACTTGTAAGAAAGAGGGAGGGCTCTTGCTTGCGGGTATGGAAGGGAAATGAGAGGCTGAAGGGGTAGCCGGAATGCATTAAAACACGGAGAAAATGTCAACGAACATAATCTATTAGTTAATAATAAAATTTAATTGCACTTAATGTTTATTTATTTGCATATATGCACGTGGGTGGGACATGTCTGTAATCCCAGACTCCAGAGCTAGAGCAAAGAAGAGTACAAGTTTAAAGCCAGTGTGGGCTACAAAAGAACACTTTGTTCTTAAAGCCTAAATACATTAAACTACTTACAAATACCAAAGCCATTACCCTACTGTCTTAGTTAGGGTCTCTATTGTTGTGATGAAACACCGTGATCAAAAGCAAGTTGGGGAGGAAAGGGTTTATTTGGTTTATACTTCTACATCACAGTTCATCACTGAAGGAGACCAGGACAGACACTCAAACAGGGCAGAAACCTAGAGGCAGGAGTTAATGCAGAGGCCATGGAGGGGTGCTGCTTACTGGCTTGCTCAGCTTGCTTTCTTATAGAACTCAGGACCACCAGTCCAGGGATGGCACTGCCCACAATGGGCGGGGCCCTCCCCCATCAGTCACTAATTAATAAAATGACCCACAGACTTGCCCACTGTAACTTTTTCCCCTTTTTTCCTTAATTTATTTATTTAATCACTTTACAGCCTGATCTCAGGCCCTTCCCTCCTCTCCCAGTCCCAGCTTACCCCCTCTTCCAAACACCTCCCCTTCTACTCAGAGAAGGGGAGGCCCCCCCCATGGGTACCAACCCACCCTGACACAACTTAGCTGCAGTTCTCTCCTCTCCAGTGTCTTTAGCTTGTGTCAAGTTGACATAAAACCAGCCAGCACGCTTACCTTCACCGATGAAATTCAAAGACTCTTGTTTCCCATCTCCTTCTTGTGAGTGGCTGGGGTCCAGCGAGGCCTGAGAAAGGCTGACTTCTGCTGACAACTGGTCAAGGCTTTGGTAACTTTTACTGAAAATACGGGAAAAAAACATTAATAAAACTTCTTCTCACAAAAGAGATCATCTTTTGACAGGCAGTCCTCACTGGTTTGTAATGCATTCAAATTGTGAGTCATTTTCTCACATCTCCCCACATTTTGCCTTTATCATGATTTCTGTGTGGTTTCCATTATACTTTTTTCCCTACCTACTTTGAAATCTTATCTATTTTGCTCATTGAAAAACAGAAAAGAAGCCAACATGGTGGCACACCTGTAATCCCAGCACTCAAGAAGGTAGAGGCCGGCAGATCTCTTTGAGTTCGAGGCCAGCCTGGTCTACAAAGCAAGAAAACCTGCCTCAAAAAACCAAAAACCAAAACCAAACAAACAAAAAAAATCAAAAACAAAAAAACAACAAAAAAAACCCCACTAAAGAATATTAATTTTGAAGCAAATTAACACTATCAAGTTAATTATCTATTATCTAGACAATTAAAATACAAACTTCTAATCGGGCTATTATAATTTTAAAATAGGAACAGAAAACCAAACAATGTTACCAATACAGAAACCATTGGCATAATTTAACAATGACCTATCATTTCCAGCACTTTAGGAGTTATTCAGTGCCTTAAAATCCTCACTGACAGCTGCTATGCAACAAAACAATTATCATACATTCCTGTAATTTAAGTTATATATCTACTGTATTAATACATGATCAAGATAATTAACCCTCTTCCCTCATTCAGTTGTTTTAAGGCCCTTTGTATTATGCTAGTTCCTTAGAAATTAATTATATCAGAGGATTTTTCAGTTAGAGATGAAAAGTCAATGAAAGCTTATTATTAACGTTTCTTCAAATTTAGTTTTTAGGAGAAGGCCAATAAAAAGATATATTGAGGTTTGGTGTCCTTTGCAATTCATGTGAAAATTAGAATTGATCATCATTTATGAATTGATCATCATTTATGAAGGTAGACTAAGAAAACTAGGTTTTTTCAAGCTGAAAGTCATAAGGTAGTCAGATCCCACATAAAATCCACAAATACATATTTTATTATAATATTTACAGGAAAGCACATATGAATTAAATGATGTCTTCTGTAGTTGCCTGCATGTATGTAACATGGGTTGACCCCGGTCACAGATCTGACAAAGGTACAAATATTAAGAATGTTTCAAAATGCTGGGTATAGTGGTACATTGCCCTTAATCAGCACTGGGGAGGCAGAAGCAAGTGGATTTCTTTGAGTTCAAGGCAGCTTGATCTACGTTGCAGGTCCACCTACAGCTATACAGAGAGATCCTCTCAAGGAAAAAGTTTTGGATACTTATGTGCAGATATTGTGCTAGCCGGTACTCAACTAAAATGAGAAGGATATGGAAAAGTATTTCTTTACTAAAAGTAGATTGTATGTTAATAATAACAATTTGAATGAAGATTACATTAATAATAACAACAAAATAATAATAACAACAAAAGCATAGACTGGTAACTTTCTAAAACAGTAATTACTTTAAATTGGTTGGTATTTATTTCCCATCAATCTTATTAGGATAAAATTTTATAGGCTGCCATAGAGATGGAATACATTTATCAGGAATCCATTTTCCTCTCTCTCAGAAATGAATGAGATGGCAGGATGACTTTACTAACTTACAATGCAAACAGTACTCTCAATTTATAATATGATGACTTCTTAAATGTTTGTGTGTGAAAGTCCTTAATTACTATTTTAAATCAGGAAATCGCTGGTATAGTGGATAATGCTTTTAAAAGCTTTATGCTCTACAATAAAATGAAATCCAGTATTTATAAAGCACTTGGTACATGCTAAAACAGTGCTATACATTTAAATTATAAACAAACATGCTACATATATGCACATAATGCTACATACATAAGCATATATGATGCACATATAGATTTATTCAATACTGAAAGTATCTTAGGAAGTTAGTCTATTAATACTTCTATTTTGTTGAAACAGGCTCACACAGAAAGTAAACAGTTTGGCCTTGGACCAAGCGATTCCCGTAGCTATTGTCAGCTCCACTCTAACATCAGAAGGAAAGATCTGTCTTCCTTCTTTATTAGATCTTCTCAAAGAGCAGTTTCATTTGCTAAGACAGATCCTGAGAACTGTATTTAACTATCAATCTGTCCCTGCAGATTTCACTTGGTTTTCATTAAAACTGTATTTCCTTAGCTATAAAGGATGGTGAAAACATGGAGTCTTGTGCGTGTGTGTGCACCTGAGCACATATGTTTCTCTTATATTTATGGTTGTGAACCTCTTCTTTAATGGCTGAGCCGTCTCTCCACCCCTGGTATTTCTCTACAAGCCTCTCTATATTACTTGAGACTAGGTATCTCCTTGAAATGGGGGCTTGCTATTACAGCAGAGCTGACACCTGCCCCACCCTATGCCTGAGATTACAGATATGAGCAGCTCTGTCCAGGTTTCAACATGGGTGCTGAGGATTCAAACTCAGGCCTCCATGCTTACATATCAAGCATGTTAACCCACTAAGCCATTTCCCAGCCTTAGAATACAAGACTCTACTGAGTAATTGTAGACATTTCTTCACAAATTATTTTCCATGTTCAACTTGTAGAATTCTTGCTTTTAAACTGGTGGCTTAAGATGACTTTCTCACACTTTATTTGTTATAAGGAATGTGCTGATTTTTTTAGGCTAAAAATTGTATGAGGAAACACTGAAAAATAAAATACTCATAGGCAAAAGATAGGAATTTATTGAATACTGTAATAATTGAGCTTGGCAGCTCATATTTCTCCTTTTTTAACTTAATTTTTATTTCATGTGCATTGGTATAAGGGTGTCAGATCCTTTGGAACTGGAGTTAGAGTCGGTTGTGAGCTGCCATGTGGGTGCTGGGAACTGAACCCGGGTCCTTTGGAAGAGCAGACAGTGCTCTTAACCACTGATCCATCTCTCCAGTCCTCTTTTTTTTAATTATTTTTTTTTAGATTTATTTATTTATTGTTTATAGTTATGCTGCCTGCATATGTGCCTGCAGGCCAGAAGAGGGCACCAGATCTCACTACAGATGGTTATGAGCCACCATGTGGTTGCTAGGAATTGAACTGAGGACGTTTGGAAAAAGAGTCAGTGGTCTTAACCTCTGAGCCATCTCTGGCAGCACGTATTTACAATAATCCTCAAGCCTGCAGCTTACTAGAGGGAGGAAACATTGTTATTCCTGAGAATAACAATGCCAGATGAGTTTTCCACATAGCTGAAGTTGAGAGGGACACTTGCAAATCCAAACTTGATGTTAAACCTTTTTCTTTAAGTTTTCAGTTAGTAATATACTTAGTCAAATGAAATGAGTTTCTTAAAATGAAACAACCTGGAAGTAGAGATGCTTTAAAACAACAACTAATTCTTCAGAGTGAAATTAAGTCTTTATTCGTAAGACATTCGTAGCAGTGCCTCGCTTTACAAAACTCTACCTCTCTTACTGAAGATGAGAACAAACCCTCCAGCAGGAAGGAGACTTCAGCTTCAGATGACAAAGAATGGGGGTTAGGTTATGTAATCCTACCTGATTTCTAGTAAGACTCGTTCTCATAAACATTTGTAGGTTTGCAGTGAACTACATATGGGAACTCTGTCTTTAAAAGGACATAGTTAAGCCCTGAGAATCCTAGACTCATTAATGAGATTTAAATGCATCCAGAGACACATAAACTAATACATATTTCTGCTTCTCAGAACAGAATTTTTAAAAGGTAAGCAGTTTATGTTCACAAAAATGAGAAACCAAAACAGCGAGAAGCATATATTCTGACAACACAGAACAACTTGTAGTTTAATACACATCACTATGTTAAATATAATTTAAACTTGTAAGAATGGTATTGTATGTTGTGGATAGTCTCATCTCAGTCAATGATTAGAAATAATAATATTGCTTTTAATATTATATATTTGTCCAAAAGATGTTCGAAAGTCAGTAATTCCTATTATCTGGCAGTCACTGCACATCACTGTATGATGCACAAGTATTATCCACGGGGGTGGGCCAGGAGTCATGTGCATGTTCAGGACAATCCACACACTCAGAGAGGCTGAGTTACAAGGAGCCTCAAGGGGGGCCATGGATCTTCCTGGAAAGGGAAATGGAGTAGATTTTGCAGGTGGCCTGGGGCCAGGTGGGCATGGGAACAGGAGGCATGGAGTGGGGAAAGGAGGGAGGACTGCAGGATCTGCAGGGCATTTGGGGGGTGATGTGGAAACTTCCTGGAACTTAGGAGGGTGATCCTAGCTAGGACTCCTAGTAACAGCGGATAGAGAGCCTGAACCAGCTGTCTTCTGTAACCAGGCAGGGTTTCCAGTGGTGGGGCTGGAACATCAGCCAAGCCACAAAAACCTTTGACCTACAACCTGCTCTGCCTGCAAGATGTGCTAGGGCAATGGTAGCTCGGAACTTGTGTGCGTGGTCAACCAATGACTGGTCTAACTTGAGGCCCAGGCCACAAGAGGAAGCCCATGCCTGACACTGCCTGGATAGCCAAGGACTGAAAGCTTGATATCCCAGAGACTTAAAGGTAAAACCAAACACGATAGGAAAAAACCAAAACCACCACCACCACCAAAACAAAGTCAATGAAATGATGCCTAATGATATTCTACTATACTCATAGATTGGTGCCTAGCCCACTTGTCATCAGAGAGGCTTCCTCCTGCAGCTGATGGGAGCCAAAGCCATACATTTGGTGGAGCTTGAGGAACCCTGTGGAAGAGGGGGCGGGAGGATTGTAGGAGCCAGAGGGGTGAAGGACACCAGGAGAAATGGCCCATAGAATCAACTAAGCAGGACTCATGGGGGCTCACAGAGACTAAAGTGGGAAGCACAGAGCCTGGATGGCTCTCCAGTAGGTCCTCTGCATGTACAGTGTGGCTGTTTAGCTTAGGGTGTTCATGGGACTCCTAACAGTGGGAATGGGGGTTGTCTCTGACTATGTTGCCTGCTCTCGGGACTCCTTTCCTTCTACTGGTTTGTCTTGCCTAGCCATTACACGAGGGTTTGTGCCTACTCCTGCTGCATCTTATTATGCCATGTATGGTTAATATCCCTGGGAACTGTTCTTTTAAGGGTAATGGAGGAGCAGTGGATCTGGGGGAGAGGGAAGGTCATGGGCAGGGGGACTTGGAAGAGTAGAGGGAGGGTGGGCTGTGGTTGGAATGTACTGAATGAGAGAATAAAGGAAAAAGGGAAGAAGCAAGTGCATGATATTCACAGGTGTATGCGTGCACTTGGAGGCAGAGAAGCTATTTTTAAGTCTTGCTTTTCACAGGGATATATTTAACAATACATTGTCAGGGCTGGAGAGATGCTCAGCTGTTAAGAGCACTGGCTACTCTTCCAGAAGATCCAGGTTCAATTCCTGGCACCCACATGGCAACTCGCAAGTGTCGGTAAACTCCAGTTCCAAGGGATCTGGCACCCTCACATGGACATACAGGCACATAATACACACAAAAAAAGTAAATTAAATAATATTTATAAAAATGCAATAGTCATTTCCTATAGCAGAGTACTTACGGTCTCTTAACTCTACTCAAAATAACACAGGGATGTGGGGAAAGCTTGATGGGAAACAATCCATATATGTTGAGTTGCTCAACACACAAGGTCTGAAGTATTTTTGCAGCCTCAGTGCCTTAGAAATCATAACTCCACAAATATTCGAAAAACACTCATGGGAAGAATCTAAAACATGTAAAGTAAGAGTTCTCAAGAAAAACTACAAACCTAATTATGTCATGAAAAGCATATGTAGTCAGGACTTAGTAACTTTGCAATCTGAGAGGCAACCAAATTGAGAGCCAATGATACATTTAAAGGGTTAAAAATAGTTTACATAGAGGCAGGTGAATATGGCTGAGCAGATAAAGGTACTTGCCACAAAGCCTGAAAACCTGGGTTTGATAACAGGAGCCTGCCTGCTGGGAAGAGAGACTCAATTCCCACATGCATACCCACACAAGCTAAAGAAATGCTAAACAAACAAACAAATAAATAAATAGATGTTAAAAAGCTTAAGAGAAAAACAAAAATACAATGCTGATGAATCTGAACTTTTGGAGTAAGATTGACTGAGGTGGGTCACACTTTAACAAAGTGTAGTAACTGATAATATGGGAAGGTCAGGAGACAGACTTCATTTATAAAAAGGACAGTAAAACAAAACTTAAAGAAAACGAAAAGCCAATGTTTACTCTATGTTGTGTTAAGAAAACATACCTAATATACTTAGTTCTTATTGAGGTTTTACTGTAAACCTAATGTCTTTACTTTTTTTTTTAGACACTATGCAGGATTGGCTGGCCTGGAGCTCACATGAATGAGCTCTGCCTGATGCTCCCTACCCTGGAAATCCAGACCTTTATGTTTAAACGATGTATGAGGAATTGCATACTCAGAACTACTAAGAATAAATAAAATTTCTCTAAGACTCAGAAAGCAGGTCTTGGAATATGAAACAGGCACACACTTCTTTGTATGTAAGATTAAATGAGGAAAAAGATCATGTCAGCTATTAATACTTGCTGAGCAAGACAATACTCGCTGAGCCAGACAATGCGCTTGACTGTTAGGTGGGCCCTACTCTTGGTATTATACCTATAGAAAGAGAGCATTAAGGGAAGGAAGCATCCTTCACCCAGTGTCACACAGTCAATTAGTGGTAGGTATTGACAACCACAGAGTTTTTTAAAAAGGACCAAAGGCTTACCAATTAGGCTGGGATGGTTGGCCAGTGAGACCCAGGGATCCATCTGACTCTGCTTCCCCAAGGCTGGGGTTACAAGACCTCGCCACCACATCCGGCTTTTTACAAGGAAAGTAGGGATCAAATATAGGCCTCATGCTGGCGCATCCAACACGTTAATGAATGAGCTCTGCCTGCTGCTCCTGTCACAATGAGAGCATGTGCGCATGACACATGCATGTCTATATGTCCATGTATGCACTTCTAGGTTCCTGTGCATATTTTTGAGGCAGGGTCTCTCACTGAAGCTGGAGCTTTTGGATTGGACAACACTAACTGGTCAGGGGGGTCCGAGATCTTCCTGTGTTTGCCTCCCCAGTGTTAGGATTGCAGGTATGTACTACTACTGACTTTTTATATGAGTGAGAGGGATCCAAATCTGGGTCCTCACTCTTTAACATGAATTTATCGACCTAGCCATATCCCTGGATTGTGTCTATAAACTTAAGAGCCTCTCGTGTGTCACATATAAAGTATAGAATATATTTCTGTGAATTATGTTTTAACCATAAATTTGAAGTACAAATATGGTTTTATCAATTCAGTATGACACAGAAAGGTACAGTTATACTCTGCATTGAATATAGCTTCTGTACACACTTATATGAGGATATAAAGGAACTCTATGCAAATCTATGGAAGGACCAAAGCCAACACCTTGACTCATACTAAGAAATAATTTAATAGATGAAAACATTTTCTGATTTATTCCATAAAGAGTCTGCTCACCTCTACTTATCTCGAAAAATCAATGAGACAAGAAAAGGCTGGACTCTAGTACTATTTTTAATAACAAAGGGTCAAATTTAATTTGTATCCTACCTTTGATAAACAACAACATCATAAGAGT
This sequence comes from Meriones unguiculatus, assembly GCF_030254825.1. Taxonomy (NCBI): domain Eukaryota; kingdom Metazoa; phylum Chordata; class Mammalia; order Rodentia; family Muridae; genus Meriones; species Meriones unguiculatus. The sequence goes on along the minus strand of NC_083368.1, from coordinate 29,327,842 downwards.
AAAGAATATGGAAATCAGGCTTTTGCTAAAACAGGTCTGTTCGAGTAACTAGTCGAGAAGCAGAAAATCTTGAAAGCCAGCCAGCCAGAGATTCAAGGTGACTCGTTACCTAGCATGGTACCTAAGAAGCACAGAGGTAATTCTGCCAGTGACCTGAGCACAAGGACTCTAAAAAAGTAGATAAAAGAAGAGGGCAGGAGAAGGAGGGGAGTGAAGGAGGGAGAAAGAAAAAGTGTAAATGGAGAAACAGAAGGAAAAGAGATGAAAATAAAAGGGGCTAAGAGGGAATATGTTAGGGAGAAAAGTGAGAAATTTAACTCAAGAAAAAATACAGTGGAAACAAATGATCAAGATGGAGAAGGGTTAAAACCCAAAAGATGCTAATATAACTTGATTTTCAAAATGATTTCGCAGTTCATTCAAAACTGAGATATTCAGACCAAATGGAACTCTGAACATTAGGACAAAGAAGCTATAGCCCAGAGGTAGAATGACTGTATTATAACTTCTAAAAATTAGGTTAAGCGAGATGAACAAAATTCAAATCCACTGAGAATTTTAGACTGCAATATACTTTTGGCAGATAGAATATGATCGAAGCAGACTCACAGCCAAACTTTGGACAGCGCTTAGAGAGTCTTATGGAAGAAGGGGGAGATAGAAGGATCTGGAGGGAACAGGAGCCCACAAGAAGACCGACAAAGTAAAAAAAAAAAAAAAAAAAAAAATCTGGGCCCAGGAGGGATTACAGAGACTGAAATAGCAACCAAAGACCATGCCTAGAGAGGACCTAGACCTCCTGCCCAGATGTAGCCCATAGACAGCTCTGTCTCCATGTGTGATCCCTCGTAAGGAGAGGAGAGACAGTCTCTGACATGAACTCAGTTGCCTGCTCCGTGATCACTTCACCCTGGTGGGGTGACCTAGCCAGCCCACAGAGGAAGAAGATGCAGATAGTCCTGATGGAACCTGACAGGCTAGGGTCAGACCGTAGGGGAGGAGGACTTCCCCTATCAGTGGACTAGGGAAGAGGCATAGGGGAGAAGAGGGAGGGAAGGTGGGACTGGGAGGAGATGAGGGAGGGGGCTACAACTGGGATACAAAGTGAATAAATTATAAATAATGATAATTAATAATAATAATAATAAATATATTCAGTTAAAAAAGAATATGGTATTTTTTTAAGAATCTGGGAAAAAAAATTAATTCCAGGCTAGTACATCCTAAAGCTAAAATTTAAAAATAGATGCCTCATGAAAAACAAGTGCATAGATACAATTACTGGAATGTCTATAAATATAACAGAACAGGAGACAGCTGGTCTGATAATATTACCTAGGAATTCTTCAGATATTTTACTTCCCCAGGGTGCCTTGGCTTCAAATGTTCAGACATCTGACTCTTAAGGGAATCTCATCAAAGCAGTCCTAAAGCCTATCTTGGCTAAGAATAAGTTGAGAAAAACAACTAAGATGTCAGAGTGGATAGCCACATGTTTCGGTACTAGTAAATATGTAATTAGTTGGAAAAAAATATTCCACTTACTCATACCACTGTTTATTGTGTTTTCGGTAAAGCAAGGTATCCAAGGCAACAGCATTGACATCCAGAGCTCCTGGGGAAGGCCACTGGTTGGTGAGGTGGGCAGTTAACTCTTGTCTTGATCTTAAATCATTATTCTTTAGCACAGTCCTGTGGATATTAAGATGGTGAGTGCTTTTGTTTTTACTCTTTTTTTTTCTCAATGGCAGAGGAACCTAACTGGTATTTAGTTCCCAAAGTAATTGTTTACAAATGGTATGTCAACAGACTGAGGGGAACCACAGCAGGGCTGGCTGGGACTCACTGTGCCATCTCTTGCAAGCAGGTGCCTTTCAGACTCTCTCTGCTGGCTAGGGTCAATCACTACAATTGAAAATCAGACTTTCTGTCTTCACCACAGAGGTGTTACTGAAGGATTAAAGGGCCCAACAGAAGTTTAAACCTAAACCAAAAGCAATGGTATCCTAGACATAGAGTATCAGACGCTAGCTAAAACATAAGATTCCATGGCTATGATTTCCTGGTTCAAAAACTCAGAAAAATTGAAAGTAATTTAACTCAAGTAGAAAGATCAATTTAAAAAATAAAAATATATAAAAATTTAAAATCCATGCAACAAAATTTTAAAGGATGTTTTATTTAAAAAATCATTTATTTACTTTTTAATTTTAATTTAAAATTTTTAATTGTCTGTACGTGTGTGTGCGCCTGTGGTATGTACACATAAATACAGTGCCCCTGGAGGCCAGCAGAGGGCGTCAGATCCCCCGGAACTGCCTCACGTGGCCAGCGAGAACTAAACACAGATCACCTACCCAGCAGGACGTGCTGCTTTTAACTGCTCAGCCATCTCTCAAGACCTAAAAAACTGTTTTCGACAGAAATGACTACCAACAAAGTCTCATGAAAAATAAATAAATCAGTGTCAACTCTACTAAATGCTGTAGCCAACTGGCAATGTTTCACCAAGCTTTTCGTTCCTTATAGAATTGTTACTTGGTAGGAACAACTTGCAAAAGAATTAAAGTTTTGGCAAATTTTCAGTTCACACGGAAAAACTGACTATTGTCATAAGATTAATTCAACGTTTGAATTGACTATTAAAAAAATGTAAAAGCAAAGGTCTTACTATAGCTCTAAAAACCTTAACAAACATCTGGGCAACCCATGCTCTCAAGCAGGGGCCTATGACCTCTGTGTGCACTAAGACTCTGGCTCGCCGTGTCAGGGAGCTGATGGATACCTACTAAACTCTGCAGTCCACAGGCCCGTACTGGATGCAGGAGAGGGGCCCAGTGAGTAGCTGGCAGCACAGTCTTACACTATAAACAACCAGCTAGCACAGCCTTTGACTGAACAGCGGTGTTTACATGTCTCAAGTGTGCTCTGGAATAGTTCTGATTCTACATTCTGTATTACAACTGTCTGCTAAAAATGTGTGTTCTGCTATACAAAGAGAGAAACACCATCTAATACAGACACTGAATTTTGTCTCATAATATTGAACTAAAAAGTCAGTGAGAATGAATCTTACTAAGATACACTTTTTTCCCCCACCTAGACAGTTGCCACAATTCTTTTCACAGGAAAAAGATGTAAAATTGATTTAAAAGACTTTCATTGATTTAAAAGACTTAAATTAACATTGTATATTTAATGAAAACAAAACTTTACAGAAATTTTAAGGTTGTTAGAAAAGGAAGAAATAAGGATTATTGGCCTGGAAATCTACCACACTGTAATGCTGTTATTTTGGGTTATCATAGTAAATTTTTCTCTATTACATATTCCCTCCCTTGGAGGTTTCTGGTGAATATAAATGGAAAACTCAGCTTCAATGACATGAGTAGATCTCAGGCAACATTCCCACGAGGACGGAAGAAATACAATTGTGCATCTGTGAATAACTGACCCTGGCAGACTCTGTTAAGAACGAGTGCCAGCACAATCTCCTACCTACCTACCTACCTACCTACCTACCTACCTACCTACCTACCTATATTTATTTATTTATTTTTTGAGACAGAGTTTCTCTGTGTAGCCCAGGCTGTCCAGGAACTCATTCTGTAGACTTGGCTGGCCTGGAACTCACAGAGATCAGCCTGCCTCTGCCTTTGCCTCCCAAGTGCTGAGATTAAAGGCATGCACCACCACTGCCCAGCTACAATTTCCAATTTATAATGGAGTTTCTTTTTGTCATCAGTTTTGGTAGCAAGTACCTTTGACAACGGAGCCTCTCTCCAGCCCTGTGTGTTATCTTTAGACCTCTGTCCTTAGAAATCCTAATGATACTGTTTCCTAATGACAGCTGATTGGACCTTCAAAATGATATAAGAGACTTCAGTGTGTGAAACAGACATGCAACACATACTTTCCATTTTTCACAAGAAGTGTGCAAACAGGAAATCCCAGCATTTGTCCTCCTGTGGAGCAAAGAGGTTCCTAGAGAACTCCCCTCTCAGGACACCACAGAACATGCAAGTGAGTTAAGTCAGATCAAAAATTCCATTCTGTATTTTAGATATTGACAAGAATCTAAGTTGGGCTATTAATCTACTTAAGAAGTGGGGCCGTGACCAAGGTCAGCAGAGAACTTCCTACAGTCCCTACTTCCAGCTGTCCTCTCTCCACATCCACTTCTCCACTCTATTATCCTGCAAACTACAGCTTTCCAGTAAATTCTACTGAGGCCAAGAATTAACTGAAGTTGCTTTCAAACTGAACATTCTCATCATTTACCTTCCAATGATACCAAGTTTATAGCAAGACCTATTCAAAATGACTTAACAAAGGTTAGTGAAAACAAGAATGTTTTTCTTTCTTTTTCGAAGGTTTTTTTCCTTTTTATTTATTCTTCTCTCATATATTACATCCCAACTGTAGTCTTCCCTCCCCTCCTTCTCCCGAGTCTCCACCCAGCTTCACCTCTCCTCAGAAAAGAGTAGGCCTTCCAGGGGCATCAACCAAATACAACATAACAAGCCAAAATAAGACCAGGCACATACTCTCAACATCAAGGCTGGATGAGGCAACCCAGGAGGTGAAAAGGGGTACCAAAGGCAGGCAAAAGAGTCAGAAATAGCCGTTGTTCCCATTGTTAGGAATCTCATAAGAACATTGAGCTACACAACCATACATATATGCAGAAGACCTAGGTCAGATCCAGACAGGCTCCCTGTGAACTCTGAGCTCTCTGGAGTCTCAGTCATTAATTCTGTGGGCTGTGGAGAACATTTTTCTTATTGGTGCCTAGCCTCAAAGTAACTTTACCTTAAATCACCAAATAATTGTTATTTAATCATGTTAAACAAGTGACTAAAGATAAATATTCACTATTTCACATTTTACTTAAAACTCTAATTAATGCTGAAATTAGTCAGCTAATCTAGATGTGGAATCATTCTATGTGATGGAAATACATCATTTTTTCACTCTTACACAAAGAGAAAGATTCTACAGAAAGCTTCATTAAACAAAATTATTTAACCAACTGAGTAACAGTACTAAATATATATATTATTTGTGCCTTGTTTATTGGTTTTTAATTTTCATTTCATTTTATTTTATTTTTTGAGACAGGGTTTCTCTGTGTAGTCTTGGCTATCCTGTAAGCAGGCTGGCTTCAAATTCAGAAATCCACCTGTCTCATCCTCCCAAGTACTGGGATTAAAGGTGTGTGCCACCACTGCCCAGAAAGAATAATATACTTATTGGTTATTTCTGAAAACTTTTCTGTGATACTTATCTCTATATTAATAAAAGCTCTTTTCTTTTTGGATTCTTAATAGAAATTATTCAGGAATTTCATCCTTCAAAAATAACATAATTCAGTCTTTATGAATATAAAGATCACTAAATAAATAACTTCTGTATGTGGATTTTAAGCTAAATTAATTCCATCAAGCTTAAGCATAATCTGACACATCTTAAAGTAGAGACAAGTTAGGTACAAAGGCTATGCAGGAAGGAAATATGTCCAAAATATAAATTTCCTTGACTGATGAAACATTATCATCTCCTTGCCGATGTTCTTTAAACACTGATCATTTCTCAACCATATTTCAAAAATTTCAAATTCTTGGCTTGGTGCTTAGAAGTACTTGTTGCTCTTCCAGGAGAATCAAATTGGGTTCCCAGAACCCATGTGGGTGGTCCACAGTCAATTGTAATCTAACTCCAGGGCAATAGCTCGTGTGGCATTCCTCACACAGATACACATATACCCATAAAAATCAAATCTGTCCTTTTCTCAAGATCCATTTCACTTTCTGATTCCTTCACGGAGATTTTCAGACACCTTATTTGACCATTGTGATGCACTGTAAGAATTCTAAGAGGTCTTCCTCTCTCCTTTGCTATGCTTCTTTCTCAGATCAGACGCCATCCTTGTGTTCATGATGAACTCACACTTCTATTTGTTGGAGACATATTATAAAGTTTATGATCCTTAGCACCTAGGGAGTGAAAATCTGTGGTTCCAAGTACTCATAAACTGTCCAAAGGGTCCAAGATGGGAAACAATCTTTAATTTTGATAATATAATATACTGGAATCATGGGAGCCAAGATGTAAGTTTTATAAGTGAGTATCAAGTTGTACCAGGACTGGCTAGTTTTTGAATTCCAAAAGCATTTACTGGAAACTTACTCCTAAAGGCAAAAGTATTGCAAACGATATCTTTGGGAGGTGTTCAAGTAATGAGGATTTCACTATCACAAACTAATATCCTAGTACCAATTAATCCACACATGGATGACTCAAGGACTCGAGGACAGACTTAGATATCTTACTTGATCTTACTTGTGTCCCTTTGTCTTTTACTGTGGGGTGACAGCACAAGAAGGACTTTCATTACATGCTTTTTGACATCATGACTCGAAACTGTGTTTTTTACAAGTTATAGTTTCGGGTATGCTGTTAAAGTATCAGAAAATGAACCAAGACATCACTACAGCAAGCCAGTGATTTTCCACCTACTGTCTGATGCGCATCTGATGTTCTTCATGTATTCGAGTACTCTGGGACATGGTACACTGAGAAAAAATCCTTACGAAATTAAAAAAATCTAATCTATTAAAACTATGGTAAGGCAGAACTTTATGTATTTAATGCATGGCATCTCGGTAAAAAGAACTAAAGTTCAAAGAAAGATTAAGTCATCAGGATGAGGTAACTTCATTAGGAATTACTACTACAGGAGAGAAACAGAACCATTGCCAGATACTGCCTGACTACTGTTAGTGACTGCTCTGAGCCAATGGAAACCCTGTGAAGACAGAGGCTGTTTTACTCAATCTTTCAGCATCAGCATCTAGAAGTAAGCTGACTTATTTTATTTTCAATTAATGTTTATCAAGTGAATGAATGAGCATTAAAAAGACAAACATTTAATACAAACAAGAGTGACGAGAATTAATATATCTTTATCCATGGAATGTTTTATAAAGGTCAAAGAGCCTAAACCAGTAAATTAAAGTTCCACATATACAATTCTAGCCAGTAAGTATGGAAGGACTAACAATTAGGTAGCACCACTGTGTAAACCCTACTTAATCAGTGAATTAATTACTTTAGGTATTGCTCGCTCATGGCCTGAGCCATCAGATGAAGGGCTGACATGAAGTCAGGCTGTCACCATCTGAATCCAGCGTTCATTCTTATAATCCCTAAAACTGAGACAATCATTGTGCTTCCCAATACGCCACATTATCAACTGAAATACACAGAGCATATAAAATATTCTTGTCTAAAAGCTCAGCTAAAATTTACATGAGCCCCTTGAGAGCAATTTTCTGCCCTGAACACAGAGCAGAAATGCCAGGGAAGTTTTCTAGTGTACATTTGTCTGGGTTCTACCTCTCATCAGTTACAGCAACAAGTGGTAAGACTCAGTCTGTGCATATCTTTTGCCCTTTTATTTTATTTATATTACACATAAAAAGGTTTACATTAAATAACTACATCAGAGATAAAGAAGAGAACAAAGAGGAATAGGGAGAAATAGGATGGCCAAGAGAAGAATGGCGGGGAGCAGACCTCGGAGATTTTAGAAGCTGAGTGGGAGTAAGTTAGACAAGTTACTCATTTACGTTTAGTATTTTGTTTTGTGACTTCACGCAAGGCACTCATGTCTCTCTACTTTTTCTACCAAATATTTATTTACATTTTCTTACTTCCCTGTCATCAGTATGGACATATTTCTCATGAATTACAGAATGGATTTAGCTTATGTGATATTTATGTTCTTTCCTGGCCTCCATTCCTTCTCAGGTTCTTTCTATATATGTGACTTGGAGCAAATGGAACCGGGACTCACTAATATGGATGTAAAGGATCTACTTTATAGACCATGAGCATGTCTCAAATGAGTCTTTTAACGCCCTAGGCAACCTTGTTAAAATTCAGATTCTGAGCCTGGGCTGGAGCTTCATGATCTGTCCAGAGATAATGCTAACAAGGCCAGGGGCTTAGAATAAGGAACATACAGAGGCTATCTAATAGAAATAAAAAAAGAGCCATGCTGTAATTTAAGATATTCTAGTAGTCAATTTTGATTCTTTAAAGTACACTGTAAAAACAGATTTTTTTTTGACAACTGCAAGAATTTTGTTATCAATGAAGATTGGATGATAAAAAGAAATGCTTCTAATTTTATTGGGTGTGCTTATGTGAGAAAAATGTCTAGTTTTAAAGAGTGAACTAATGAATGTGAGAATGAAAGGACATAATTTGCCTCAGAAACAGTTTAGAAAACAAAAGTGACCAGCCTGGTTAACTGGGCTTATTACTGTTACTCTTTTATAAACACTTTGACATTTTGTTTATCAAAACACTAATAGTGCTGCACTCTAAATGGCACATTTAAATTTAAAAATGGTTTCATGGTGAAAAGCACATAATATAAAACATCTCATGGGTTTTAATTACACCGTCCAGTGATATTTAACGCTTCATAGAATGTGAAACCAAGCACCATCGTCTGACTGCTTGCTCTTTCCTTTTCTTTTTTTTGGTTGCGGTGCTGGTTGAGTGATCCTCAGCCCGGCACACGGTAAGCAAGCACTGCACCTGAGCTCTAGCCATGACCATCTTTTAACTCTTCACATTGAGGCAAGGTCTCATCATGTTGCTCAGGCTGGCCTTGAGCTCGCTCTGAAGACCAGGCAAATGGGATTTATCACCCCCTTGCCTCAGCCTACAGAGCAGCTGTCCTTACAGCTCCTGCACCACCAGGCTCTGTCCTCTCGGCTCTAGTAAAACTGAGATAATAATCTATCCATTATACAGTAATGCTAATTTTCTCCCCTGCCCTAAAAGTCATTTTTCTTCTATTCCTTTTTTTTTTTTCTCACTATGTGATACTGGCTGATTTGGAATTCAGAGAGATCCACCTTTTTCTGCCTCCTGAGTGCTGGGATTAAAAGCACTGGTACATTCTGACATATATATTTCTGGCAAATATCTCATATTGTGGTTTCTTCTTTAATTGATAACAATTGCTTCCTTGGCTTTTTATGCAGCCCCACTTGCTAATAGTTGGTCTTTTATGCAGTACACCTATAGGGTACTACCTATAATTCCTTAAACAGCTTTAGTGTTTCAGGTTTCAAGTTAAGGCCTTTGGTCCACTTGGAGTTATTTCTTTTGTGGGTCGCTAGATACATGTCTCTTTTCATTCTTCTGCACATGGAGATACAGTTGCCCAGAACCATTTCTTGAAGATGCTACCTTTCCTCCAGTGTATATTTTTGGCATTTATCTCAAATGTTATGTGGCTACAGGTTTGTGTGTTCATATTTGGGTCTTCTATTTTATTCTATTGATCTACACATCTGTTTTTGTGCCATATTGTTTTTTACTACTCTAGTTCTATAATATATCTTGAAGTATGGAAGGGCAATCCCTCAAATATTATTCCTCTGCTTAGGAGTACTGTGGCTACACAAGGTCTTTTCTGTGTCCATATGAATTTTGGTGTGGGGTTTTTTTTTTCTTCCCCATTTAAGTAAAGAACATTGTGGGCATTTTTATTGGGAATTCATTACATCTGTGAATTGCTTTTGGTTACTGATCCCTGAACACAAGATGCCTTAATCAGTTTAAAATTTTTACATAACTATAGCCACCTCTGTTGTAGAAATTTTGGTTTATAATATGTAAACATGTTTCTGTTTTAATCCCAGGTGTGGGATATGGGACTGATTCAGACTGTCCACAGCACCAAACTATTTGCCTCATGAGAGCTCTGAGAGGGGTTTTTTGCCAGCTGCAGACAGTTTAATTCTAAGGAAGCTGAGAGGGAATAAAGGCCAGAGTCCAGACAGAGAAAGGGGGTTCTAAGAAAGAACAAGGCTTCTGCTGCTCCTTGTTGCTGTTGATGGAAGTTGGCGATATCCTGAAACAAGGACTGGACCTGCCCCAAGGAATCCAATGATCCTAAACAGCATGAAGTTGCGAAGGAAAACTATTCCCTTCTCCCCACCCACTAACTTTCTCTCCTACCTGGTGTTGGGGTGTTGGACGGAATTGGGGTGGAGAAGGGAAAAAGATACAAGAAGTATAAATAAATAGATTTAAAAAGTATGACTTCATCCCTCACACGAGACCTAATTTAGTTCTTACATAACTGCAGCTCCTCCGTTAACACCTGCTGTCATTTTTAGCATAACAGAAGCCATTTTGCCTCCCTGTCTCCATTTTGATCATAAGGTGAAATTAAGTTCAAGTTCTCAGGCCCTACATGCCTGAGACCAGGACACAATTCAATAGTTCAATGCTTGCCACTTAGAATGAAACAATAGATGATAAATGCATGTTCTCCTTGAGGTAAAGATAAATGTATGTTCTTGCTAGAGTTAAGACCACAACATCCTGCTATGTTTCTTACTCCCGTAAATCACAGCCAACCAGTGCTTTAAAGTGTTTTGTCTAGTTACCTAGATACAAAGAACACGAAGTAAAAATTGATTCTTCTCAGTTGGATGAACACACTGTACCTGAAAAAAAAATGCTTTTTCCAGGTTGGTTGTGTTTTTTCCCTTTAAAAAGTCACTTTAGAAACAGCTCAACATCACTGTCTCAATATAGGAGGAAAGAGAAATACCACAGTTATTTAATAAAGCTTCAAAGACTCATACTGTTTCATATTTACCTAAAGTTTTTTAAAACTATATCTTAAATAGTTATTACACTTGAGACAACAATGGTCCCAACATGAGCCACGGACTATCTAACAAAAACCCTACTACCAGATATGAGAAAGCTCTGTGTGTGTTGTTGCACAAGCAGTCCAGTGACTCTCAAAACAGTACAGGCTACTGTACTGCTCTTGGTTGCCTCTCAGAGACTGAAGGTAAGTGTCTCACTGAAGACACTATATACTTAGAGCGTAGGACTCAGGTGATTTGAGCTGGATCCAACTTGAAAACCTCCTTCTTGCAATCTAGCTTACACAGCATCAGAAGGTACTATGCAAGCTGCCAAGGGATGGAAGCAATCAATAGTCCTAGCTGTGACACCTGTGAATCACAATGACCAGCAAGGCAAGGCAAGATATCCCTAAAGGTGGAATAATAGTGATCATGTGTTGACTGCATGGAATTAAGGTCATTTAACAAGAAGGAAATCATGGCTAGTACTAAAAACCTAGCAAACTACCCAGGGCTAGTGAGGCCATGGATCTTAGAGAAAACCCACTACTGCCACTGTACTAGACCAGCATAACTCCTAAGTACATTCTAGAACTTACCCTTATAACCACAGACAAGTGTAGTCTCACTCGTCATCAAAGAAGCTTCTCTTCACAGCAAATGGCAGCCATTGCAGAAAATCACAACCAGACACAATGCAGAGACCGATGGATGGTGAGAAGTCCTGCCCCAGTGGATCCATGTACGATGTAACTAACCAGAGTGGTCAAGAACACCACAAGAACAAGGCCCACAGAACCCACTCAGCAAGGCTTTCAGGGCTCACAGAGACTGAGGAGGCAATCAGGGAGCCTGCATGGGTCTGTGCTAGGTCCTCTGTATATATGTGTTATGGTTGTTATGTGGTGTTCTCGTGGGACTCCTAACAGAGGAGTGGATGTGTATTTGACTCTTTCACCTTTTCCTCCTACTGAGTCACCCTGTCTAGCCTTGATCTGAGGGTTTGTGCCTGGTCTTATTGTCCCTTGTTGTGCAGTGTTTGGCTGATATCCCTTGGAGGTCCGCTCTTTTCTGAAGGGAAATGGCAAAGGGGTAGATCTGGAGGGTAAGGAACTGGGAGGAGAAGAGGGAGGAAACACTGTGATTGGGATGTATGCTTAAAAAAAGAAGAAAAAACTATAATCTCTAAAATCATATATACATAAACAACAAAAAGTGGAAAAAAACAGCAAGGCCTGTGCTACAATACCCAGCTATTCTGATTTCTGTCTCTGTGATTTTTCTTTTTTACTACTTTAATGGTCTCATTGTTATATTTCAAATGCAAATTGTCCTCCATGTTTCAGCTTGCGGTCCCCAACTGGTGCCATTTTTGGAAGGCTGAATAAACTTTAGGAGGTAAAGCCTTTCTAGAGAGAGGGACTTGCTGGTGGCCAGACTTGAGGTTTGATAGCCAGGCCCCGTTCACACTCTCTCTCTGCCTTCTGACTCCCACAGCCACTTCATCACTACCATGATAGAATGCATCCTTTTCTAAACTACAAAATAAATCCCTTCTTCAGTGAAGCTGCTTCTTGTCAGTTATTTGGACACCACAAGGAGAAAAGTGATAAACAAACTCATGTAACTGAAGCATAACCTTTTTGTGATTTTTTCACTTAGCATAAATAATGTCTTTAAACTTTATCCCTGTTGTAGCATATCACCAAATTTCCTTCTAGTTTAGGTTAGGCAATATTCTGTTGCAGGGATAAATCACATGCTGCCTTCTTATCAGAGAAGATACTGCGTGCTATCTTGTTAAAATGTACTAAGAACTGTGTTCTCACATATGGCGTATCTTGAAAATGCGAATGGGCCCTTGAGGATATATATGCTGGATACAGTATATACATAAAATTTTAAAATTATTTATTTATTTATTGTGTTTTATTCACTTTGTATCCCCACTGTAGCCACCTCGTTTCCTCCCAGTCTTACCCACCCTCCCTCCTCCCCCCCATGCCCTTTCCCTAGTCTACTGATAAGAGAGGATCTCCTCCCATTCTACCTGACCCTACCCTATAAGGGCTCATCAAGGCTGGCTGCATCATCATTTTGGCCTGGCAAGGCTGCACCCCCGGGGGAGGTGATCAAAGAGCAGACCACTGAGTTCATGACAGAGGCAGTCCCTGCCCCCCTTATTATGGAACCCAATTGGAATCTGAGCCGCCTATGGGCTTCCTTTGTGCAGGGGTTCTAGGTCCTTTCAACGCATGGTCATTGGTTGCAGTACCATTCTCTGCAGGAATCCCTGGGCCCAGGATTTTTGGCTCTGCTGGTCTCCTTGTGGAGTTCCTGTCCCCTCCAGGTCTTATATGGTATGTACTCACTTATAAGTGGATATTACCCATATAATGTAGAATAAACATTAAAATCTGTAGTCCTAAAGAAGCTAAACAACAATGAGGACCCTAGAGGAGAGGCTGAAACCTCACTCAGAAGGGCAAACAAGATAGGCATTGGAAATAGGAGAAGACAAGGAAGAGGACAGGAGCCTTCCATAGGGGACCTCTGAAAGACTCTGCCACCAGGGTATCAAAGGAGACACTGAGACTCATAGCCAAACTTTGGGCAGAGTGCCAGAATCCTTATGGAAGAAGGAGATAGAAAGACCTGGAAGAGACTGGAACTTCACTAGGTACAGTGTTAATTAGCTTAATATCTTCCTTAAATATTCTTAGCTCCTTTCTTATCTTTTGTCTGGTTGTTCTAGTTGTTGCTCAGAATAATAGTGAATACTCAAACTATTACTACAATTATTTTTGCCTTCAATTCTGTTCATTTTTTTCCTCATAAATCTTGAAGCTCTATCATTTAATATATAACTACATGAGCTTTCATTAACATGTCTTTCAAAGAGTCATAACTTTGCAGCTTTAAACTATATTTGTGTAATTATTTCTGTTCTCTTTTAATTACTATTCATAATTACTATTCACTATGCATTATCCTTTTCCTCTTTTGTCTTTGAATCTAAAACATGTAGTCTACAAGATTACACAGCAAATATGATTTCTAAACCTATGCTTTCAAGCTGTCCCTTAAAGAGTTTTAACTGCTAATAAACAGAGATTTTGATCACTTTAGTATTTGTTTTCTATGTCTATAAGCTTTCTGTCTCATTTCCTGGTTTTATTAGTTTTCTTTCATGTTTTTGTAACACTTTGTTTAAATTTATTTTTTATTTCCTTTTGTGTATATTCTATATTTTCTTCAGAATACTATAAATATTAAATTTAACATTTTAAGGTTATAATGCTCTGATTTGAATTTATATCAACTTAGCTTCATTAATACAAAAGTACTCTTTTCCTTTAGGTCTGTCCTCATTTTCCAGTTATCACTGCAATAAATCACATGTTTATGCATTTTGTGCCTCCAAATACAACCTAATGATTCTTTGAAATGCATTAATCTTGCAAATTATGTGGAAATAAAATAAGAAATGGATTTTAATAGAATATATTATACATAAAGACAACGGACTATCAGTCACATAAAATGACTGTCTTTCATAATTTAGCATCCTATTAGATTTCCCATCAATCTTAAGAAAATGTGATACAGCATGGTTTACATTTCTAGTCTGACTGCATTTTCTGCTTTCTTTGTGCCTGTGTTTATGACTGTGTGCATAGCTCTGTATCTGTCCATCATTTTATTTTAAGCTTTTTAGAATTACTTTAAAACTAATTATGTACATATTTTTATTCATTCCTCTGTCATACATTATATCCTAGCCACAGTTTCTCCACCCTCCTCCCTGACCAGTGCCCCTTCCTCGCTGTGTACTTCTGTTTCAGGCTTCCCGGGGTATCATGTGAACATGGCCTATCCATTTGCAGTTAGGACTAGGCAACAGGCACCTCTCCTTGCATTAAGGCTGGACAAAGAAACCCAGGAGGGGAAACAGGGTCCCCAAAACAGGTAAAAGAGTCAGAGACAGCCTCGCCCCCACTGTTAGGAGTCACACAAGACATTTTCATTGTTCAGGCAGCTTCTGTCTCTGGTCTAGAACTTGCCAACTGTCTGGCCAGCGAGCTCCTGGAACTGCCTTGGCTCTGCCTTCCCAGTGCTGAGGTACAAATGTGTGCCACAGAACCTGGCTTTTTCACATGGCATCAAACTCGGGTCCAGATCTTTACCAATTGGGCCATTTCCCTAGTCCTCTCTGTATTTTCTCAGTATCTTTTTAATATGGACAATGGAGTATTCAACTCATATTAACACGATTGTAAGTAAAAGAAGTATCATCTGCTAAATGTACATTATGACCAGATTATTAGGATCCATCATAACTTCCTTTTTTAAGTAGGTCATGATGACATCATAGCATTCTCTTGATAGGATCTGCACAACTCACTCTAAGCTGTGCGCCAGGAAGTATAGCATCACTGACTTATATTTTGTTGGCTGATGGATAGCACCATTACTATTTACTGTGATTCATAGCAATCCGGTTCTTGCATTATCTCACTGGCGTACACTCAACAGCGAATGACTTTTTGCTTTTATTGTTTAGGCTCTTCAGTTACTTCCCTTAAAAGACCATACAGAATATGCTACCATAGCTAAAAATCTTTCAAATAATTAACAGGAGCTGTTAAAAGTTCCTCGTATTTTATTGGTGTTAAGTAGGACAAGGTTTTTACATTGTTCTACGACTCTCTATCCCTGAGGTTTGCAGCATGTGTTTTATGACTGTTTCAATAGCAAGTCTTCTACCCAAGGGTCTGTGGCTGTTAACAACATATCCCTATAACAATGGCTTGCTTTAATATTCTTCACAATCCACCAAGTGAATATTAACCTTATTTTTGAGGTGAAGGACCAGTGGCTTCAAGACGTTAATTCAGACTAAGCTTATCTGGGCAAGGATGTAGTTATTAGGGGAAGAGACAGTCCTAATCTATAAGAAACCTTCAAAATGCTCCGGTACTATATTTATCACTAATGTACAGTGTCACCAGAACTACAAAATGTTCATATTTTATGTGAATTTACACATATATTTTCTTGGTGTTAAGTAAGTAGGACAAGGTTTTCACTATTCTGCATCTTAGATCTAAATAGCAGTAAGTAGTAAAATGAGAATACTCATATAAGATTTATCTCATTCTCCTGCTCACTATCTTCTAAAGTAGCTTTATGCAGAGGAATCTTGTGAGACAGCTTAAAACAATCTGGAGTAATAACAGTAATTTAAAATACATATATTAGCAAATGTTAAAATAAAAAAAAAATAAAAGCAGGCTGAGCGGAAAAGGATTCAAATCATCAAGAAAAGACACTCAATCCATGTAGAGACAGCATTACACGCCTGTTCTTCAATCTCTTCATGTCCCACTTTTGAGTTTTACACTGGGGTATTTAAGTGTTTTATCTTCTCACAGTTGCCTTTATCTTGTCAGAATGAACGAAACGGACCCTAGTCTCCAGGTCTCATGCAGACTTCATGACTATGGAGATGGACTATGGATCAGCAATAAGGGGTGGTGTTGGTGCTCACTTTCTCCCTACAGCTGCAAAACCACACTGTTCTGCATTTTATGTCTAACTAGCATTAAGCAGTAAAATAAGAGCACTCATATAAGAATTTCTCATTCTCCCGCTCATTATCTTCTAACGTAGCTTTATGCAAAGGAGTCTTGTGAGACAGCTTAAAACTATCTGGGGGTTTCAGCTCTATTACTTACAGGTAAATCGTTGACCTCTAAACTCAAGAAAACAGTCCAGTGTTTTGTTTTGTTTTGTTTTTATCAGTGGATACATTTTAAGTGTTTATTTTATTTTATTTTATGTGTATGGATATCCAGTTTGCATGTCTGTCTCTGTACCACATCTGTGCCTGGCGCCCATGGTGCCTCCCTGGAACTGGAATTAGAAATGGTTGTGAGCCACCCTGTAGGTGCTGGAAACTGAACCTGGGTGAGTGGGAAGAGTAGCCAATGCTCTTAACTGAGCCAGCTCTGCAGCCTTAGACACAGCTTTTTATTTGTTGCTTTATTAATATTGTTTTAGTTAAAATCCTCTTTAAAGATGTTAGGAATAACTGTAAATTTCCTTTGCAAAAAAAAAATGATCAGTAACAGTTTTAGTTCACTACTAAAAACTGTAACACAGTTGACTTTTTTTTCAAAGGAAGAAAATGGCAGTGTTCATTTAAATTATCAAAAGTAAAATAAACTTATAAAATTTTAAGTCTTTAATTAAAATATTGTATTAAAGTTTTATTTATATTTTATTTATTTCTTTATTTAATATTCCATTTTTAATGACAATGTCTTGCTATACAATAGTCCAGGATGGGCTCAACCTTATGATCCTTATCCTCAGCTTTTCAAAGCTGAGATTATAGCCTCATGCTATGAGTCCAGTTCATAAAAACTGATTTTATGATGAAAATATTTAGATAAGCTATGAGTATTACTTAAAAAAGAAAAATGTAACTACCTTCTTAATCTTTTAATTATAATGGAAAATACAGCCATTGCTCTTATTTTGGTCTTGTTATTTTTATCCAGTCTAACAGAAGCTAGGGTGTATGGAAAGGGCTATCCCGCCCTGCATTGACACATGACAAGCCCTTCACAGTATTAGAAGGAATAGGAACTATGAGCGGACATAATTATTTTTATCAACACAAAACTTCTAGAAAATAGTGTGGGTTTTTGTGTGTATGTTTGCTTACTAATATTTTGTATTCTTTTAAATGCCATCTCCTGCCAGGTGTGGTGGAGCACATCTTTTTCCAGCACTTGGGAGTAGGATTCAGGAGGATCTCTATGAGTTCTAGGCCAGCCTGTTCTACATGGGGATTCTAGGACAGCCCAGGCTACTTAGTGAGATGCTGTCTCAGAAAAAACAAAAGCAACAACAAAAAATACTGAATAAATAAGTAAATAAATAAGCAAGTAAGTAAAATAAAAGCCACTGGTCATATTTATTTGGTCTCAGAATAACTGTTATCATAGCTTATGTATGAACTACAAAACAGAACAGAAAGTTAAAAAAGACAGAACATTTCAGAATATTTGTTCAACTCATTAAAATTTATATCATTAATAAAGAGACAACAGACTTCATATGCTTTTGGGTGTTATTCTCTGAAGGCAAAATTAACTTACGTTATAGTTTAGTAAAACAAATGGGTAAGTTCCTCAAATCAAAAACAAAGAAGCACAATTAAATGCAATAAAAACCAGCAGCCTGTGTTTCATAACAGTATCAATCTCATGTGAGAAAAACTGAGAAAATGCTCTAAGTTTAAAGTGACTGAAAAAACTGAACACAGAAAACATGGCCTTGAATTGGATCTGGTGACAAAGAAGCAAAACTGTACTGAGGGACATTTTTAGAACCACTAATGAAATTGAAATATGAATGATGGAAAAGATTATTTAATTTGCTCTTCTAAGACTCATTTATGAACATTGGTTATATAGAAGAATAATTTTAATCTTGGTAAACATCAGTCACACAGAAGCAGAAGGCATAAAGAGGAATTATAATGTATACAACATCTAAGTGGTTAAATATCTGCATGTATATGTGAGGAGAGGTAGAAAATTACAAGGCAAATGTTAAAATCTGATGAGTCTTGGAAAATAAATGTGACAATTCTGTGTACTAATCGCTATAATTTTTCTGGAAGTCTAATAATAGCTAAAAATCCTCCAATAAGAGTAAAAACTATTATGTGGAGATTTTTCACTGTAAAAGATGAACATAAGTTTTACAAAATGGTAGAATTAGTGGGAGCGCTTTGAACAGTGATCTTGTACCAGAATGCAGAACTGCATCCCTTAGCTTTGTTCAGCTAAAAACTGCTTGCTACACAATTTTAAGGAAGGAGACTGCATTAAATTTTGCACAGTGATATCCTGGCAGAGCCTGGTATCAGTTTCATCCATCAGGACTGCACTTGAGTAATAATGGTCTAATGTACAACCTTTTTGCAGGGAATCAATAGCTGATGTGACTACATAAATGCTTAAGGGCTGAGGATGTGCCTCGGTTAAGTTGATGGCCCCAGCACTGCAGAACAAAACAGAAACCTAAAAAATTAATAATATGCACTTGGAATGTACACTGCATTGAAAGCGGGAGCTGATTTTAATTTTATTCTTGTGCTTTAAATTTTTCTACAATGAAAACAGATTACTTTTCTAGTAAGGAACCAAATTAACTTAAAAAGAGTGAGCGGCTTTACGAGAAGCAACCAGATTTCTCGGAATTTGCATAATACAGCAAAGCATGTTCCATGTCAGTATTTATACATCGTTAGAGTTTTTATAAAAGGATCTCACTTACAGCTGATCTTGAAGCTCCACAATGATATATTCTAACTGCTCTTTCTCCAGCTTGTGGGCCAGATCAGAATCTTCGATCCTCTGAAGTAGTATTTTATTCTGAGAGACAGATTCAGAAAGTTGGTTCTCACGAAGCCTTAAGAGTTCTTCAAGATAACCCTGGAAATACAGTATCACAGAGATAATGTCAACTGCAAAAATTCTAAGAGATTTTAAGGTAAATGCTGACCACCTTCAGCATTACTTCCATCTATTTTATCATGAAACATCTTAAAATCTTACTGATGAATGATCTTAACTGAATAGAGAAGCTCAGTATATGCTCTGCCTTCTTTAATGCTATTGGGGTGGGACACGGAGTGGGAGACTGGGTCTAGTTATATATTCCCAGGTGACTCTGAACTTTCACGTCCTGTCTATTTCTTCCTGTTCAAAAGTAAAAGGATTATTATTTAATGCACAGAACTTAAATAGGACCTCATGATGACAAATGCAGGTTTTCTAAGGCCATGAATATCTAATTACAGATATTAATACTCTAAGCTACATTTTCTCTACACAAGGAACCAACTCTAGCTCCCACGCCTAAGGAAGACATGGAAGGCAAATGATAGCTTCACAGCAATGACTGGTTTTCTCCTGAATTGTCGGGCACTGTATATTTGATGCTCACAGGAGTTAATAAGTAGGTTAATTGAACAGTGGGTACAAGGCAGTTCCCAAACTAACTTTACTGTTAACAAACTGGTATAAAACCCAAGAGAAAATACTATTTCAATTCTGGGTACACATGCCCATGCTTTCCTCTTTATTGGGATCTGCTTCTTTTGTCCAACATCTTCTGATAACTCCAAGGTTAAATTGCGTAACACTACCAGGGCCCTGCCCATTGAAAAGACTTATTTTGGAAACATAAACAAATTCTTTTTCTGTACCAAGGACCAAAGTTGTCATTTTTGTTCTGTTTTTGTTTTGTTACTTCCTTCTTTCAGCCAGTTATCAACTTTCTCAGGTAAGTAAAGTTACGAGTGACTAGCAAATGCAAAGGTCTCTGTAGGCTGGAGCACAGTACAATGACTAGGTAATTAAGGAGTCACCTATTTAACCCTTTTCTCAGAGGTTACAAAAGATTCATAACCAAACTATGACTTTACAAGTGTCTTTGTCACATAGCTTTGCTTCTTTAGGTATGCCCCAAATACCACTGCTAAATCAAGAATTCCTTTCCACATATTAAAAAGAGGTTTCACAGGCAGGTTTTCAAGGCAATGTGTAAACACTTAGGAAAATTGGACCAAAACAGAGGATGCAAAACAAGAGTGAGCGACGAAAAGCTACCTTTGAAACGTCCATCTCTTTTACTATTGAGAAAATAATATATTCTATTGCTTTCCTTTCTACACTGCCCTTTATTTATTTGTTGTAAAAAAATGATTTCTATTTTTTATGTGTATGAGTGTTTTACCTATACACATGTTTGTGTACCATGTGTGTGCCTGGTACCTGTGGAGACCAGAAGATGGTTCCAGATTCTCTGGAACTGGAGTTACAAAGGATCATGTCCCTCCACGTGGGTGTTAGGAAATAAAACCAGAGGTACTCTAGAGGAGCAGGAAGTGCGCTAACCATTGAGCAATCTCAACAGCCCCCGTTCACTTTGCCTTTAATGTTCTGGAGGTTTTTTTGGAGTTCTGGAACAGGGACACCAAATTCTCCCTAAAATCACAAGTTCTATGATCTCTTGCACACTTTTCCAAGCCCATCAGACAAAATCAAAGACTCTTTTGAGTTTGGTATGGGCTGTTTTATGTTCTTGTTTTTTATCTTTTATTTTTTTCCTCTTCTAATTCTAATCCTGTATGTTTACAGTTTCAGTATTCACCTGTATACTCCTGTATCTTTGATGTTTTACTATTCAGCCACACACTCCTGTATCTTTGCAATTTCTGAGAAAGCTGTGAGTCTTCTTCAGGAAAAGAATGCATCTCCTCACATTTATCTTCGGGAGGCAGGATGTTTCAGACAATTGTAAAATTATCTGCAAAACAGCAGTCTGTCCCTCAAAGGTTATCAAAATGTCCCTTCACAATGCAAAGAAACTGAATTTAAGAATCCAGACGGCCTAAAGCCTCGAAGCCTTTCACTTCTTTGCAGTAAGTCATTAACAACGTGCACAACTTCAAGCAGGTAGTTTTAAAATGTGATGCAAAGAACTGGGCCTCCCAAGTTGCTGGATCCACAGACATCTTGTTTTACCTTGCTGTTCTCAAATAAGGTCCATTTGAGAGCTGCAGACTTCTGCCACCATGTGGCTAAACTTTCTTTGAGCAAGTAAAATTCAACTTTCTTCAAGCAGGCCTGCACCATGCATTATCTCCTTTATGGACCAGTTCAAATAAATGACCCTGATAAGCCAAACATTCCTGTTTTTGAATTCTCAGTGTTATTAACTCATCTACTGTTCTTCTCTGCTGGATGATTGCTCCTTTAGCTGAAATTAAACTTGGGAGGCTCCTAAGCTCTCAGGGAGGTTTTCTTCTTAGTGTTATTCGATACACAGTTTCTCTGTGTAGTCCTGGCTGTCCTGGAACTGGCTCTGTATACCAGGCTGTTCTGGAACTCAGAGATCTAGCTGCCTTTCCCTTGTCTTCAGACCACAGGGCCAGGAAGGATAGAACCCAGAAACCACAGAACAAGAGCTGCTCTGGCAGCTTGGAGCTTCCATTTTCCCGTTACCCTGATGCATGTAGGATGACCTCTAGTCCTCCATTATATTTCATTCATGTGTATGTAGATGTATCTGAGTGAGTTTGTGTGTACACCTGTGCATGCAGGTTTCCCACAGAGGCCAGAAGACATTAGATTCTCCTGGAACTGGACTTATAGGTGGGCTTGGGCTGCTTGATGTGGGTGCTAGCAAGCGAACCTGGATCCTCTGTAAGTATGGCAGGCACTCTTAACCACTGAGATCTCTTTAGCCCCTAAAGCTATTTTTTAAATATTTAAATTTTTATTTACGTATATGGATGAGTGTTTTGATTGCATGCATGCATGGGTGCTGCACATGCATGTCTGATATCCATGGAATCTAGAAGGGGGTTTCAGACCCCTGGAACTGAAGTTACAGACGGTTTGGAGTTGCCATGTGAGTGCTAGGAACTGAACCTAGGAGCCAGCACTTGAAACACTGAGAAATCTTATTTCATGCTCTCTTACTTGTGACATCAACAAAATGGTTCCTGTCTTTCAGCTTTATGATACCTGTTAATAATGGCTAATATTACTTGCCCCTGAAGACTATTTTCCATGATAAATTTCATATATTTAGTTCATGGTAGAATCTCAATGATTGAAAACTGAAATCTCAATGGGCATACACATGCCACAAAACCTTTCTTTATACATATTTAATACAAATGATATACAAATATTTCTAAGTATTAGTAATTAAACAATACACAATCTATTATTTCAATTAATTGCCACAATATAGAGGCCAGTATAATAGTTATATTCTGTAATCTGCCCTTCCTGCAGATTACAGAATATAATTCTGAGTCTCTTGAGATATGTGTTTATCATTTCCTTTCTTTCCTGTATTTTTCCCCACAAATGTCTTAAAATATGGCTCAATTTCCCTGAGTTTTATCTGTACTCCTCTGAAACTAGCTTTTTCATGTACATTGATGAATTTAGCCAAATAGCCCACTTACTTTTAATACTACATATTATTTCATTGTATGAATATTATAGTTTAATTACTGTCTAGCCAATGGCCATTAGAATTATTTCAGAAATCTCATTATTAAAAATAATGCTATGATCACAGTTATATGTTTCTTGGACCACATATCCCAGAATTCCCAGGAGCAGAAATGCTGGAACACAGGCCCATTCTTACCATTATCAGATGTCTAATTGTGTACAGACTACACATAAAACTGTTTTTATATTTTATACTAATCACATTCCTGCCATATATTATACTTCTATGACTTCACTCAAGTATCAATGATATACTGGATTCACCTAACTCACTGAGGAATTATTTCTGGTTTGTCTAGTATAGAAACAATCTCTATACAGCAGGGAGCGCTGTTGTTACAACAGTTGCTAGAGTGTATCTCTGAACCATAAATCTGATGATTTCATTAATTAGTTTTGGGGAATGATTTTAAAAAGCTTATTCAGTTTTTCAAGAGTGTGAATGTAGCTGTGGTGAATAAGCAACATTTGGTTCTGCGAATCTCTTTTTTATATTGTCCATTTCAAATATTTTATTATTTCCCTTTCTTTGAATTGTTTGTTCTCTGCCTACATTTTAGATGATTATCTTCCTAATTTCATTCTTTTCTAATTCCTACAAATACTAGATAATTGCCACTTATAACTGCTAATTTCCTTTGTTTTCAGTTACACTCATTTCTATTTGCTTCATTTGTCCTATACTTTAGAAGTATTTTTAAAATCTAAGTTAGTGATATATGTGGATGATAATGAACTTTGTGTTGATGTTATAGTTTGAATGTGCCATGTCCCCTTAGGCTCATGTGTTTGAACATTTGATCTGCATCTGTTGATGCTGTTTGGAAGGCTGTGGAACCTTCAAAAGGTGAAGCCCTGGTGGTGGAAGTGGATGACGGGGAGCAGGACTTGAGCTTTCAGAGCCTGACCCAATTCCTGTTCATTCTCTGCTTTCTGACTCTGGATTCAGTTTGACGAGTTTCATGGTCCTCTCATCATGCCTCTTCCCCCTCTGCCATATCTTCCTCCTCACAATTGCTTGCATCCTCAGAAAACACAACAGAATAAGCCTTTTCTCCTTAAGTTGTTTTTGTCGGGGTACTTTATAACAGCCATGAGAAACTAAGAACTGCTTTCTGCCTTTATTGTATTGTAATATTGTGATCGCTACTGTGTCTTTGGTATTTGGAAGGCAGCTATACTCACCCCTATACCACCAATGCCGCACCATCTGTGGTATTTGGAATATCAGTATTTCACCCCGGTATGCTTATTGAAAGTTCTATAGCTGTTCCATTTATGTTCGACAAGAAGGCGCACTAAATTAATTATGTAATATTAACTAATAGCCTACCCATCAGAATTTAATATATTTTAGATAGTTTATTGTTTTGTTAAAGTTCACTACAACCTTTTTAATCTTTTCTCTACTCAATCTATAAATTATTCTGAAAACCATTAAAATAAGCATAACTTTTATTTGGCTATTTCTTTTGGCTAGTCTATTAATTTTGGGTTCATAGTTTACAGTATCAGATGTGTATGAATTCAGAATTATTTTATATTCTTGGGAACTGTTCTTTTAAAAAAGACAGTATCAACAGGCTGCGTATTATATGTACATTGTGTGTAGCAATAATGACTAAGGAATTTCAGAGGGAGAAGGGGAACATAGGAGGGGGAGGAGAACAAGATGATGTGGAGATGATGTCATTATACCACTCATAAGTGAATTCTCAAAATGTAAAATATTTAAATAAAAAGGCAGTATTTCCAGACATGGAGGTTTATGCCCATAATCCTACCACCCAGGAGCAAGAAACAGAGGAATTTATGCAAGTTTGAGGCCAGTGTAAAACTCTACATTGGGAAACAAAGAACAAGAAAAGGAAATGTCTTATTTTAGTCTCAATAATGCCTTTTGTCTATGTTTAATGACAAAAAATCCTTCGAACTAAAATTTGCCAAGTATGTTTATTTCCCTAGTTTTATCTTTCTTGCATGTCAGTATAATGTGTGTTGCTTAAAACTAGCATACATTTTATAATTTCCTAATAACTAATTTGTT
This sequence comes from Meriones unguiculatus, assembly GCF_030254825.1. Lineage (NCBI taxonomy): Eukaryota > Metazoa > Chordata > Mammalia > Rodentia > Muridae > Meriones > Meriones unguiculatus. The sequence continues at coordinate 29,302,985 of NC_083368.1, read as the reverse complement.
TTAACTGGCAAGTTGATATGATTTGTTTTCCAGCAATGTTGAATCTTATATATTATTAGGTCTGCTTGTACATCCTAATTTTTCTATTCTTTTACTTTTTAATACTCACTCATAAGTGGATATTAGACAATAATATAGGATAAACATGCTAAAATCTGTACCCCTAAGGAAGCTAATCAGGAAGGAGGACTCTGACTGAGATGCTCAATCCCCATTCAGAAAGGCAAAGAGGATGGACATCGGAGGAGGGAGAAAATAGGAAACAGGACAGAGCCTACCACAGAGGGCCTCTGAAAGGCTCTACCCTGCAGGGTATTGAGGCAGATGCTGAGACTCATAGCCAAACTTTGGGCTGAGTGCAGGGAATCTTATGAAAGAAGTGGGGGATAGTAAGACCTGGAGAGGACAGGAGCTACACAAGGAGAGCAACAGATCCAAAAATTCTGGGCACAGGGGTCTTTTCTGAAACTGTTACTCCAGCCAAGGACCACTCATGGAGATGGCCTGGAACCCCTGCAGAGGTAGCCCATGGCAGTTCAGTATCTAAGTGGCCTCCATAGTAAATGGGGACAGGGACTGTCTCTGACACAATCTGATTGGCCTGCTCTTTGATCACCTCCCCCTGAGGGTGGAGCAGTCTTACCAGGCCACAGAGCAAGACAATGCAGCCAGTCCTGAAGAGACCTGATAGATTAGGATCAGAGGGAAGAGGAGGAAGACCTCCCTTATCAGTGAGCTGGGAGAGGGACACAGGTGGAGAAGAGGGAGGGTGGGATTGGGAGGGGAGGGGAGGAGGGAGGGAGGTACAGGGGGGATACAAAGTGAATAAACTGTAATTAATAAACATAAAAATAATTAAATAAAAATATTGTTCTTGAATTGCTTATTATTATTATTATTATTATTATTATTATTATTATTATTATTAACATAGGGTCTCATGAATCCCAGGCTGGCCTGGAATTTGCTTTGTAGCTGAGAATAACCTTGAATTCCTGATCCTCCTCCCTCTGTTCCTTAGTGCTAGGATTACAGGTGTGTGGCACCACACCCAGTTTGTGTAGTGCTGGGGATGGGAGTCAGGGCATGGTGAATGCAAGGAAAGCACTCTAACGACGGAGTCACGTCTAGGCTGACTTTCCACTGCATTCGTCAGGTTTTCCTCAGTTCTTTTCTTCCCCATTACCAGTTTGGAAGTTAAATTCTCTAAATCTTTTCTTCTAATCACAGTTCGTAAGTGTTAACTTTGGGAACATACATGCATGTTACAATAATATCTTCTAAGTATAATCAAAGCTCCAAAGGTCGCAGCCTCTATCACCACTGCCGCCTGCTCGTCGCGTCAGCTCTCCTTTGCTTTCATCCCCTCAGCGGTGGGCAGCATCCAGCTTGTGAGGGCTCTTGAGAACAAACCGTGAAACTTGAGACATTTTCTAAGTCGGCTATTAATTTAATAAGTGCTGTTATTAAAAATTAAATCACATGAACTTATAGTTAACTGAACCGTGTAAAATCAGTGCAATCACTCTAACTCTACGGCTTCATGATTATTTCATTACTACCTATGTTCTTATGTTCATCTACATTTATTTCAAGTATCTACAGAGGGCTACATAGCAGTGTTCTGCCGTGCGGCAGTTCTCAGTTTTACATTGAGTGATGTCATCCTGATTCCTTGAAGCTGGCTATAATAAAGTTTACCTAGAGAAGCTGGCATCACTAAAAATTTCTCGGTCTCCTCTGCAAGAACCAGGTGTTAAGCATGTTTGAGCATACCACTGTTACCTCATTATTAGCCATTATTGTTCATTGTTTAATCCAGTCAAGGTGTATTTACCCATGTAATTATTTATTCTGCCATTTTTCACTTCTGTCTTTTGGGTCCTATTTCCATCTTGAATGATAATGGGCCTGTTTCTGTAACTCCCCCCTCCCTCAAGGCTATTGAAACACCACACCTGAAGTTAAATGGCCAAGCCCTTGTCTTAAACCTGTAGTGTAGTGCCTGGAGTGGCATAAACTCCTGAGCTATTCCTGATGTTTTCAGGTCTCCCTCTGTTTTTGAGAGAAACATCTGCATGAGACTGTCAAAATTTGTGTTCTATTTGTCATTCAGGTTTTTAGAATAGAAAATCTTAAGTCTGATTTCTTGTTAATACCAGCAGTTTCTTTTAACAGGGTTCACACACTCTCTTCATATAGATTATGAAAATTTTTGTAGCTATCATATCAGCATGTTTATATTTGAGAAGGTATTTATATATAAGGATTCTATATTTGTAAATTTATTTTGTAAACATTTTTTTCTGATTTCCATTTTTATTGTTCTAATATTTTTATTACAAATTCTCTAGGGCTTTCTTTACAAATATCACTCAAGAAAACAGGGAATAGGATAGGAGCTTACCACAGAGGGCCTCTAAAAGACTCTATCCAACAAGGTATCAAAGCAGATGCTGAGAATCATAGGCAAACTTTGGGAAGAGTGCAGGGAATCTTATGAAAGAAGGGGGAGATATTAAGACCTGCAGGGGACAGGAGCTCCACAAGGAGAGCAACAGAACCAAAAAAATCTGGGTTCAGGAGGCTTTTCTGAGACTGATACTCCAACTAAGGACCATGCATAAAGATAACCTAGAATCCCTGCACAGATGTAGCCCACGGCAGCTCAGTCTCCAAGTGGGTTCCCTAGTAATAGGAACAGGGACTGTCTCTGACATGAACTCAGTGGCGGGCTCTTTGATCACCTCCACCTGATGGAGAAGCAGCCTTACCAGGCCACTGAGGAAGACAATGCAGTCAGTCCTGATTAGATCTGACAGGCTAGACTCAGATGGAAGGGGAGGAGGACCTCCCCTATCAGTGGGCTTGGGGAGGCGCATGGGAGGTGAAGAGGGAGGGAGAGTGGGATTGGGAGGGGCCAACAGCTGGGATACAAAGTGAATAAACTGTAATTAATAAAAAAATAAGTTAAAAAAGGAGTAATGTTAAATTTTCAAAAGGAGTATAAGTAAAAGAAAAATAATGTGGTAAAAAGTAAACGCTGGAGAGTTGGTTCAGTGGTTAAGAGTACTTGTCGTTCAGGTGAAGGAACCAGGTTTGATTTTCAGCACCCACTCCCTCGGGCACCAGGCATGCAAGTGGTGCATGATACACGAAGGCAAAGAACTCATATGAGTAAAATAAATCTAAACGTATTTTAAAACTGAAGATTATAAACTCAATTGCAGTTGAGTTTTTCTATGAAGAGTTTTCTTTGACGAGTTCAGTCCTTAGGAAGTAAGAATTGCTAAAATAATCAACTTTAAAAGGCAGACAGAAAGGCTCACATGGGCAGAATGCCAGGAAGACCCAGGGCTGATCTGGTTAGCAGCCATCCAGGCCCAGAACCATCCCAGCATCTACTCCATCCACGAGCTCCTAGAGTGTATGGAGGAGCCAGTCCTACAGATCCAGACGTCACTGCTGAACAGGGTGGGTTCTGGAGAGTGTAGTCCTATCTGCAGCCTACAAGCACAAAGGTCGAACCCAGCAGGAGGTGTGCAAGCGCCCTGGAGTTCGTGCAGAACTCCAGATGCCCTGCCTCGCCACAAGATCACCCTGACTGGGCAACAGCCGGATATCTGAAACAAGTCTTGGTGTTGAAGCCTGAGGTTCATGTGAATGTCTGTGGTCTGGGCTGCCACCTAAAGCCATGTTGATGTCTATGGCCATACAGCCCTGATGGACATGTTGGTGTCCATGGCCCATGTTAACACTGAAGGCCATGCAGATGTATATGCTTCTGCGGGGCTACCAGAGCCATATTGATGATTGTAGGCTGTGTTGCTGCTAGGGGCCATGTTGGGCTCCCTGGTCCTGCTGTAGCTGGGGGTTGTGCTTCTGTCCATGGCCTGTGTTACCACCAAAGGCCATGGTCTGTGGTCTATGCTGCTCTCTGAAGCCATATTGGTATCTGTGGGACATAGTGCAACTGAGGGCCATGTTGGTGTCCCAGGCCTGTGTTGCCCTGGGGGCCATTTTGATATCCATGGCCTATGATGTCACCAAGGGCCATGACGGTGTGTGTGTGGTCCTTGCTATGGCAGAGGGCTGTATTGATGTTTGTGATCTGAAACTGCCATCAGGGAACATGATGGGGTCCATGGTCCAAGCTGCTGATGGAGGCTGTGTTGATGGATGGACATGATCTGTGCTCCCGTAGAAGGCCATGTTGATGTCTGTTGTCTGTGTTACCACCAAAAGGCATGTGGCTGTCCATAGTCTGTGCTGCCCTCTGTTGCCATGTTGATGTTCATGGGCCAGACTGATCCCAAAGACCATATTGGTGTCAATGGTCCATGCTGCCACCAAGGGCCATGATGGTCTCTATGGCCTGTGCCATGGCAGAGGGCCATGTGTGTGGTCTGTTCTGCCACTGGAGACCATGTTGAGGTCCATGGCACATGCTAATGCCAGAGTCCACGTGAATGTTCATGATCGGTACTATCATGTGGAAGTCCGTGATCTGCTCCTGCTGACTGTAAAGGGCAAGGAAGCTACTTTTGCAGTGGTGCTGATGACTGCAGACTCAGTGTGAAGCAAAGTCAGGGAACGCTCCTGTGAGAACCCCTACCCCAACCCACCCCCTAAAAACGAAACAGCCTAGATGGTAAGCCATTGAGGGAACCTCTGAAAAATTGTGCTGATGATGAAGTGTAGCTCTCCATGACTGGTAGTTTCTGGCAGGCGTGTGGGTGGGGAAAGACTTGGTTTCCTTCAAGGGGCTGGTACTGGGAGTTCGACCCAGTGAATATATGGGCAACTCAAATTGGACTTGTAGGGTTTTTGTTTTCATTTTCTGTTTTTTCTTTTCTTTTCTTTTCTTTTCCTTTTCGAGGAGGGGTAACAAGAGTGAGGGGCCAGACCTAGTAGGACTGGGAAGTGAGTATGACTGGGGTGCATTATATGAAAATTCCTGAATAATAAAAATACTATGTTGGAAAAAAGGCAGACAACTATGTGCTAAGGCAATCAATGCATTTTCATAAGTAATATTTCATAAAACTGCTCACAGAAATTAACATCTCAAATATTTAAATTAAGATACAAAATTTACAAGAGAAGTTTCATTTTTCTAACAAAATTAGGAAAAGTTTGACAGAAACTTCTAAAACTTGTCTGTTATTTTTTTAAATTTTTTGTCTGTTATTTTTATGCTAGTTATTAACAAACGTTAATTGTTCATATTGACGGTGTCACTGGGATTTATACGTGCATATCTCTACTCTCCCTCCCTTTCTCTCTAACTCTGTGGTCACTGGGCAAGCTTTCTACCATCTGAGCTACATACCAGCCTCCTTAGTTACCTTCTGAAGTGCTGGTTCAGGGGTCACCTGCTACCTCAGCTTAAGCTTATTTGGGAAAGACTTTTTTTCTCTGAAGGTTAACTTTGGGAGGCCCAGGAATAAAGGCTGGCAGTTGTTTTTCTCCCATCTGTCATATACACTATTCCATGCCCTCCTGGCTCTAAGGAAAGGTCTATTCAATGCGAGTTGAAGCTCCTCAGCTTTTCAGTCTTCTTTGTTGCTGTTCTGGACTTTTGCCAGTTATCCATGTCACAAAGAGGTTATTCTCTGCCCATGTCTATTTGGGGCTATAAATACCTCCTGTACCTGGTTGTCCATGTGTTTCCCAAGCTTTGGGAAATTTTCTATTTCACTATAAGGGTTTTCTATATCATTAGCCTCTTTTCTATGTCAAATCAGCATATACTTATGGTTAGTCAGTCTCTCTTTCTCTCTCTCTCGATATATATATGTGTGTGTGTGTGTGTGTGTGTGTGTGTGTGTGTGTGTGCGTGTGTATTCTATCTACAGATCTACCTACCTTTAGTTTTTAATGATTACATACATATGTGCGTGTGTCTTTAAGCCTTGATATTTTCTCTTTTGCTTGATATTTTCTCTTTTTCTCTATTGGTGAGGCTTCTAACTTCATTTTAAAGACTCTTATCAAACTTCCCCTTCCCCCTAAAATTTTTCTGGGCTTTGTTTCAGAATATATTTTAATTTTTGAGACAAAAATCTAACTATATAGCCCATGATAGCCTGAAATTCACTATGTAGCTCAGGGTGGTCTCAAATCCAATAGTGATACTCCTGCCTCAGTCTCCTGAGCGCTGAGATTAAATTCATGCCAAACTACGACTGCTCACTAAGTAGTCTTTTTTTTTTTTTTGCAAAATATATTTATTTATATTTATTCTTTCATGAAATCAGACATTAATAGCCAATGCATATTTACATTCTAAAACATTACCCAGTTTAGTGACAAAGAATTCAGTGCAAATTAGAAACAGCTTATAGACTCAGATCTATACAGAACACCAAAAACAATAGACTTACTAAATTAAGAAGGAAACACAATTATAGTTATTATATTTTCCCTCAACATAACATTTTTAGTGATTAGTTGGAAATTTCACATCATGTACGCCAATCACACTCATTTCTTAGTCCTCCCAGATCTGCCCCTTCCCCCACCCTTCCATCCAAAAAAGAAGCAGCAAAAATAACAAAAATAATAATAAAATAAAATAAAGCCAACCAAAAACAAAACAAAACAGAAAACATTAGGTATTCTTTAAAAACATTCTTTTAAAAACCTTTGGTATGTTTTTCACTTTGATATCTTTGGAACTTTGGAATCAATTCAAGAGAATTATGAAATTTTTAAAAAATCATGCCCTTTTGCACTAATATCTTCTGTTTATACACTGAATTTTGTCAGGGAGCATCTGCTGAGATGGGTATTTGTCTGCTTTTATTATAGTTTTAGAACAGAATGTCTTGTAAAGGCTCATTCATTGAAGACATGGTCCCTGATACAGCCCTGCTCAGGGAAGTTTGGATTATGAGGAATTGAACCTCATTAATGAGTTTTTCCATTCGTTTACAAGCAAATCGGGTAAGAACTCTCAGAAATCAACAGGCAAAAGTGCATGGTGCTCAAGCCTGGTCACTTATGTTCAATCCCTCAAGCCCATAGAAGGAGAGAACCTACTCCCAAAAGCTGTCCTGACTTCCACATGTATGCTCTGGCATTTGCATCCTGTGTGTGTGTGCACAGACATGCATACACACACAACAAATAAATAAAAAATGAAATCTTTAAAATAAAAATGAAAATTTCCTCTCTACTAAAGTGATGGGTTGTGTGGACAGGAGCAGCTGCCACTGTCTTTCTCTGCGACTAGTTTCTCTCCATGTTTCTTAGTTATGTGCCCTAGAGTAAGATCTGGAGCTGGCACACAGTCCCTGCAGGCTGATTCTGGAGACACTTGCTTTGCATACTCCACAGGGTGAAGAGGGTGCAATGATGCTATAGGACAGCAAGAGCCGTAGCACTATCTGTGATGGCCACTCGGAGTGTTGTGGGAGGCTAAGAGGTTGTAAGTCAACAACAGGGTTGGGGCACATGGGTCCTACCATTCACTGGCAATGCCCAGGGCTGCAGTGCTTCAAGACTCATCTCTTGAGCAGAACCAACAGTCTTAAAGGGGAACTGAGTACAGTTCCCCTCCCTGTCACAGACAGGTTTCACTCTGAACAGAATTCTCAGTCAGTTTATTTCACATAATCTCCCAGAGGACCAGGCACAATTATGTTTACTGTCAGTTCTTGGAAGCAGGGTGCAGGGCCCTTTGATTCCCACAGCAGCGAGCTCAGACAAGACTTTTTCAAAGTAGCTTCCTAAATATATGCTGGGAAGTGCTGAGAAATTCTCCAGTGCTGAGTCATCCTGTTCAGTCTGGGTCTCTGTGTTCCCCCTGTACTTCTGCACAGTGCTGGTATCCAGCTGTGCTCACTGGGTCTCTTCCTCTTTCACTTCCAACTTCGAATACCGCCAACGCTGGCAGGTTATCCCACCATCAAAGGGCATGGATTTCTCCAAGCCACGTGCAGGATGCTAAGCTTCACTGTTTTCCTACAGTCATATCTTGGAGCAGCTTCTCCTCTAGCGTTTTACTGTTGTTTTGTGGTGTTAGGGATCAAATCTAGTGCTTTGTGCAATGCAAATGCTCTGCCTTTAAGCTATCCCTACTCAGCCTTGGTTTTATTAAAATAGGGTCCTGCTATGTAGCCTTACTAGCCCCCAACTCTCATCCTACTGTCTGCTCCTAACTGTAGGCTGCCTCCATGCCTCGCCTTCTCCGTTGTTTTGAGTCTTTTAGTGGGTTTCTGCTGGGTACCTGTAATCTGCTGCCTCAAATTTCTATTTTTAAATAAGATTTCAATTCAGAAATAAAGGAGAGGCAGCAGTGAGTACAAAATATTCTTTAGTTAAAAGATCTTTGAATAGTGACAATTTAAAGACAAAATACACAGCTAAATAAAGTGACTTTTGACAACTTATAAATACCTTCTGCTCCAGGGTGAGCTGATATTTTTGCCTTACTCTCTTGCACTTGTTGAACCAGCTGTTGTCATCCATGATAAGAGGTGGCCCCACATTCTCTGGAGTGCTGCTGTCACTGTCACTGCTCCCGAAAGTCCTGAGCTCCTCCTCATCACTGCTAATGCTATCAGAACTGGGAAGAAGAAAGCAACATGGCATGTCCCAAGTTGATTCTGAGAATTAACACTTCTGTTTTGTAAGCACTGGTGAGCAAACTCAAAAATAGTTAGTGGCAGAGATAGAATTATAACAATTCTACTATAAAGACTTAAGTGTCTTGACAAAATGGCAAGCTAGCATGGCCTGTTGACTTCCTTGTCACAAAGCCAAGTCTAGATCACAACGCTTAAAGTGAGATTTTTCAAATCCAAAGTGTTAACATAAAACACGTGAGCATGCCCAAAGAAGAAAAACAATTATCAGAGAACATGAGAAACTCCAGATAAGTATGAATGGTTTTGTAGTGGGATTCTTTTATTGCCGTAAGCAATGGCTCATCCATTCTCTACAACCAGCAAATGATGGTGGACACAACAAAGTCAGCAAGAGCAGCTCAGTTTTGTCAGAGAGAAGGTGACAAGTTTAGAAAAGCCAGTTACTCCTCAACATTTTGTACCAGGACACGTGTAGAAACAGAGAGAATGCCCATCAGAATCCATATTTAAAATTCCGCATGATACGTGTATAACAGAAACAAACAAGGTAAGGTGGAAAATGAGAGAAAAGAAAGGAAGTAGAAAGGAAAATGTTGACTATCTGAATCAAGGTTTGAAATAGTGAAAAAACAAAGCTGAAAATTAAAAACATAAAAAGTAATGTCATCTTCCAGTTCAAGAAGAGTATTAAAAGATATTTAAAAAAATTAGTTCTTTAAACATCATTAATATACAAATCTTGAAAATGTTAAACTAATTTACTAATAGAATCAGAATTATTAATTCATTAATAGAATCAGTAAAAAAAAGAAAATTTGAACATTCATACAACTATGAACAATATTAAATTAGTAATTTAAAACAATTCCACAAACAGAGAAAGTCTTTCCCAGAGAAGTGCATACTGGTTGCTTATCAATTACAAATGGTTAGCCTTAAAAACATACATATGTGAAAGATTATATAGGCTGAGCAGGTTTACTTAGAAATACCTATGTATGTATATATATATATATATATATATATATATACACACACACATATATGCATATAATATGTTAATAAAAGAAGAGGTCATGAATTTAAAAGAAAGCAAGAAGGGGAATATGGGAAGGTTTGAAGGGGGTAAGGGGAAAATGGTATAATTATAATCTCAAAAATAAAAGAAATAAAACAATTTCCACAATCATATAAATATTCTTATAAGGCTAAATTTATCAAATGTTCAAGACATTTTAAATTTTCAATAAAGCTTTGGATAACAAAAAAATCTTTCATGATACCACCTATATAACTTTATTTAAGTCAATATTATAAGAAAAGTCAATTTTACTCATGAATGCATAAAAAATAAAATACAACACATGTACATAAAAACCAAACAAAATATATAACATGGAATACAATAAATGGTTTAATAGATAACACACAGGCTGGAGATGTGAATACATGAATGAGCATAAGCTTAGTATTCATGAGGACCTGGGTTCAATCACCAGCTCCAGAATAAAAGCAAAGAAACAGAGTAAAAAAATTATGCTATAAATACTCCTCTAAGATGTTTCAAAGTGTAATCTTGTTAGCTAAAGTTAGTAAAGTGGGCATTGTAGCTGTAGTAACTGTTAATGTCTAGGTATTAAGAAGAAAGGGAGAAGGAGGAGGAGAAGATGACAACAAAATAGAGGAAAATGCTACAACAACCAATCTGAGCACACAGTAAAACAAACCTAGACACAAAGGCACTAGGATTACTTGAGCCCAGGGAGCAAGGCCAGCCTGAGCAACATCTGACAACCTGTCAGGAAAGGCAGGTAGGGCAGCAGGGAGAAGAAGAGAGAGGAAGTGAAAGAGAAAGAGAGAGAAAAATAAGAAGGAATCCATGTGAGGGAGTAAGGTGGAAGAGAAAAAACAAGACAAAACAGAAAGCCAAAAACCCCATAACAAAAATAATAGACTTCATTCAAAAGCATGTCAAAGGTTAGCATGAATGAGCTAAAACTATTTACTAGGAGTGAAACTACTACAACTATATCCTATACTTATAAAATGAATCTAAAACACATTTTAAAGTGCCGCTGAAAAATGTTGGCAATGCTGTTATGATGACTCAGATGGTAAAATCTTTTCCTTTTGTAAGCCTAACGACTTATTAGATTCCCCGGACCCTGCTGAAGAACAGAACTCACTTCTGAAAGTTGTTTTCTGACCTCCACATGTATACTGTGGTACACACACACTCACACACAAACACACACCAAACACAACCATACTATTTATGAGTTAAGTAAAACTTTAGAGGACATGAAATGATTATGACATTATAATAAGCATTAAAATATAATGTTCAGGTTATTGGTGGCAATAACCTAAATATTCTATTATGTAAGGGACAGTAGGGATCAGATTTTTGTCTGGGTTATTTACAGCTTTTTCCTCAACAGCTAGAGCAAGGCCTAGAACTTAGTAAGCTTTCAGCTAGTAGTGCTTTATCTGTTATCAACCAGTGACCACTCTCCTAATCTCCTTGTTCCTGTGTGTGTGTGTGTATATATATATATATATATATGTATGTATATATATTCTACAATATTACTTCAGTAGAATATAAGATAACTACATGTGTTAAACTCATAATCTTTTACAAGTCACTCACTAAAAATATTACTTTTTAGTAAATCAACCCAAAGTCTGAGAACAAGTTTGCTCAATGAGCAGTTGTCCTTGGGTCATATGCATTAATTTGACAAGTAAACAATTTAAAAATACAATCAGGCAAGGCTTCCAGTGGAAGTATTGGGCCACCAACTCAGCCACAAAACCTTCCACCTACAATTTGTCCTGCCTGCAAAATGTGCTGAGCTAAAGGTGGCACAGAGCTTGTGGGAAATAAAGAGTTAAAAAAACACAATCAGGGCTGTTGAGATGATTCAGCAGGTAATTGCACTGGCCACCAAACCCCATAACCTGAGTTCCATCTGCAGGATTCTCACATTAGGAGAGGATAACAAACATCCCTTGACTTCCATGCAAGGGCCATGACGTAAGCAACTGCACTTCTTTTCTTTTTCCTCCCCATCTTAAAGACTGACAAGATAAATGTAACTAAAACACTAACATTAAAAAAGGAAAATGAGAATGTGGAACCCTCTTCAATACAGTAGTTCTATTAATAATCAGGAAGATAATTATGTAAGGATATTAAAATGTTTAATTTTTTTTTAATAATTCAAATACATTTTAATTCCTGAATTTCCGTCTGACCACAGCTTTGATGACAATTTCCTGCCTTCATAAGAACAGAGTTGCTTACGGTAGACATTGTCAGGCATCTTCCACTGCAATTACAACTTTTTATTGTTTATTCTTTTTTTTGTTTCGTATTACCTACATCCTTGTCAAGTATTGAGGAAATGACTGTCTACAAGAATAGAAAAGGAAAGATGATAGTAAGAAAGTTCTTTCTAGGGTCAGGCAAGAGGAGAAATACTTAGAGCACACAGTTTTCCCCATTTCTTCAAGCAGTACACATATATCTCAATATTTTATCATTAATTCTCTTAAAAAACACATCAGGTACCATTAGCAAGTTCTTTAAATGAGTAGTCATCCAACAAAGGAAGAAAATGAGATTAAGTTGTTTGTTCAAGGCCACCCTAATAAGAAACGGTGTTCTCCAGTAGACTCTTGACAGTATCTTACTCTTTCAATGTTTTAATGACCAGAGCTACAAGTGTTCAAATAATTTGAGTGACTGGGAAGTAAAATATAGGACATGGCAGGGGCTGGAGGGAGGAAAAGAAGGAAAAAATGACATAATTATACCATAAAATGTAAAAATAAGTAAATAGAATAATTTAAATAGGGTGTAAGTTTATGGAAACTAGGAGAGTCTGTAAGTTTTGGTACAGTGTAGTTAATAAGTTACAATTTTTTAAGGTATACTTTTAGTTTAAAAGACACAGAAATTCTTCAAATATTTCAGCAGAAAATTCTATTTAAGAATTTCAAAATCAGGATCTGGAGAAATGGCTTAGTAGTTAAGAGCTCTGACTGCTCTTCCAGAAACCTGGGTTTTCAGCACCAACATGGCAGCTCACAAACTTCTTTAACTCTAGTTCCAGGGTCTCTGATGCACTCTTCTGCCCTAAATACTCAGCAGACACATGCTGATAAATTATCCACACACACGCACAAAAAAATAAATAAATAAATAAAAATAATCTCAATATAAGTATCTTAAAGAAAAAATATTTTAGGAATTTATGTTGAAGAATAAGAATAAATGGAATTTTAATACAAAAAGATATTTTATTTAATAGTAATACTTTATATTTAAAATTATTAAATAGATTCTTATTTAATATAGGACAGTGATTCTTTTATTAATTAAATTTTAACAGACATATGGCAAATATAGAGTATAAGATATTTAACCTGGTAAGCTTTGATGAAATATCTACAAGTATTATCTCCTCCAAATATTTTTAATCTTATAAACACTAGAAAAAAATCTAGAAGATGTATTATTTAACTGTCTTGGCATATCTACTGCACATCTGTGCCAAGCACTATTCTAGGCACTGAGGACAGATGAGTGAAGCAAAACTAAAACCCTTGCCTTTTGTCACTGCAGGTGAGTGAATGCAACTGGAGATAATCGTATCAAGCTAATTAAGCCAGTCTTGGAGACAAATATTGAAATGTTCTCTCTCATATGTGGTTTCAAGAAAATAATGTATGCGTATATGGAAACATAAGTAAAACTGTGTATGGTAAGAAAAGGGGACAAGCTTGAGGGGTGTGTGAGAAAAGGCAGAGTACAGTTGTGTGTGGGCTTTATGCTCAAAGAGTAATGTAAACCTGAATAAAAATTCTTACACCTTCAATGGCTTTTTTTGAAGTTTCTAATCCAGTAGAGGGAAACAAGCAAATAATATAACCAATATTAAGCAAAAATGAATAGTGTGAAAAGTAGTTCCGGAGGAAAGGCACAGAGCGTGGGTGGGATGTTATTTTAGGTGGGAAGAGCAGTGAAGGCTTCATGAGTAAGGTGGTATTCAGCAAAGCTTTAATATAAGTCACGAGAGTGTTCTGACATCACGGTATGCCACCATCACTGTTAACAGAGCTCCAGTTCCTATTTCCATCTCTAAGACTTAGAGTGACCAAACGGGCCACTACTTTCCCCAAGTTTACCTCTGACCTCATTCTAACTGCACACAAACTGTTGGTCCATTTACATTCTCATCTCCTGTAATTAAGTCTAGAAAAATGGTAGAAACGACTGAGAGACTGTGTTCCCAGGTAGAGGGGGGACAAGACTCAGACACCTAGGGACAGGCATGCCTGGAATACTCAAGAATCATGAAGCACTCCGGAGCTCAGTGGGGAAGGGCAAGCAGCAGAAGATGAGGTCCCAGATGTAGTAGAAACTAAAGCAACCAAAAAGCTTTGCCTTTTACTTTGCATTACTCTGAAAGAAGCTAATAGAAATTTTCTAAAGAGGAATTAAGTGATATGACTCACCAGTCAAAAGAATACTCTTGTTGTTTGGTCAAGAATAAACTATAGCAACCAAAGACAGAAGGCATGGAGACTATTGCTAATGTCCAGATGCAGGTTAAGGTGGAGTTGCTAAGACTTGCTGATGGATGTTATGTAGGTGATGGCAGAGACAGCCGAAGAATAGCTTTGAAGCAACTATAAATGATAAAACTTTTATATTAAGAATGAAAAACCTAAAAGATCAAAAGCCCTGTGTAGGAGAAATTAGGGGTTCAATTTAATAATGACATATTTGAGGTTAAGAGCACTGGTTCTTCTTCCAAAGGTCCTGAGTTCAACTCCCAGCAATCACATGGTGGCTCATAATCTTCTGTAATGAGATTTTGTGCCCCCTTTTGGCATGTAGGCAGAATACTGTATAAATAATAAATATTAAAAAAAAGTTTGAATAGGTCAAGAGGAACCATGGCAAAAGGTCTGAGAAACTGCTGTAATAAAAAGAGGGGATAGAGGACAGACACAAATAAGGATAGTTTTCTGTTTTTCAAGATGGGGGAAATTAATATATTTATGCTTATATTGTTGTGATAAGTTAGACTTGGTGAGTTTCTGCATAAACAAATTTGGAGCCTCATTAAAAAAGGCTCTCTAGCTGGGAGGAAGGAGCCTCAACTCTACTTGTTTACTTATTTTCATCCATAGTTCCTGGCTTATAACACCCGTAGTCCTTGTTTTTTCCTAAGTTATTAGAACAATAAGGTTAATGTTATTTGGCCTTTTGTCCTTGGCTCCTGAAGTAGTTTTGGAAGAGCTTCAGAGCAATAAAGATGAAAGGCTGGATTCTAATACTGGGCACTGGGAATCTCAGAAAACAGAATCATGGGTCTCTGTCTATCTGTCTCTCCCTCCTCCCCTCTCTCCCCTTATGTTTCTGTCTCCCTCCCTTTCACTCCATTCATCTATTACAGCTACTAGAACATCTCTTCCTTAAAGCACACAATAGAAGCTAGTTACACCTCAACCCTTCCTTGCCTTTTCTCTTAGAACCAGTCATCATGCAATTCTCTGACCTACCTTGTCTGATACCATCCTGTTTTAGATGAAGGCTTTCTCACACCTGGGAGGAAGGAGTGCTTCACAGAAAGGAGTTGAATTATAAGAAATGCAATTGAATTATAAGACACCAGCTGCTGTCTACTGGTGCAGACTACAAGCTGGTGGAGAAAAAGCCCCTACATTTCTGGATCATCAGAAATGATCTGGGTTGCGACTGGGTAGCAAGAGAGCTTGTTTTCCAGTAGGTCTTTAGAGTTGTGAAGTGTGGGAGGAGCTAGAAAAAGGGACAGTGAGGGAGAGGGTACAATTGCTGGGGCAAAGACATAATAGAAGGGAGAGGATCAGATGGAGCACACACGTCAATGGGCTGGTAGCACAGAAAACGGTTCATTAACCACACTCAGAGGAACAAGAAGACAGAGAACTGGTGTGGGGGGTAGAGGATAGACAAAGATGTTTAATAACGTGTGAAATCAGACTTGGTCTGACTCAGTAACTGTATGTGGAAATATACCTCTTCGGGAAATAATCACATTTAAAGAAAAGAATGATAAGCTGCTGTTATCATTCTGTTTAAAAGTAAAAACTGAGGCCAGAGAGATGGTTCAGTGGATAAAGGTACTTGCTGTAGAACCTGAACTTGAGTTTAATCCCTATGGTCCACACAGTGGAAGAAGAGAACTGACTCTGGCATGTTGTCCTCCATATACATGCTCTGACATACACAGCCACACACATATGTATACTATGTGCTCACATGCATGTGCACGTGCACATACACGCACACACACATGCACACACACACGTATGCATACACAGACACATGCATGCACACACAAAGTGCCAATTTTGAAAATCAGTGCAAAGAAACCTAAACCCATGGCTGGTGGCAAAGCCTGTAATCATGCTATTTGGGAGGCTGATGCGGGAAAATTTTAGATTAGGGGCCAACCCAAGGTACAGAGTGAGATCGAGGAATCATTCTGCCTTAGTCAGCTGTATGATGTGATCATAAGTTTGAAGAACTATACTCAGTAAGAAAAATGGTTAACATACTATCAAATAGCAGCTTGATAAAAACAACCATTTTCTCACTGGTATACAACTTGAAACACTAAAATAAATATGTAATATATTTTAAGATGTTTTCTATTTACTTATTTCATATTGTAGTTTCAGAAGAATATACCTTCATTTAAAGGCATTTCAATTAACATTGTAAAATATTCAACTTTTCCAGCAATCAAAACATAATGATACAATTTTCTTTTATAAAAGTGGCTACACTCTTAATACTTATTTGGAAAGAGTAAGAAGCGGGCATTCACATATATAGTTGATATACTGAAACAGAAATGACCTCTCTGAATGGCAAGTTTACAGTATATTTGTAAAACTTTAATAATACATATGCTAATTAACCTAGTAATTCCTTTGTTAGGAATTCTTTTAATGTAAGAGAAAATCCTGGTTTTGTATAAAATGGTAAACATTGTATAAGCATGTTTGCCATAAAACGGCATGGAGTAATTAATAAACATACAAATAAAGTCCAAAAGGCAAACATAACTACTAAAATATTCCAATTTAATACATGATTTCACATAAGGACATTTTAGGACATGGATAGTTGTTCTTCCATAGTTTTAAAAGGAGAAAACAGTATGTGTGTGTATTATTTGTATCCTTATTAAGAAAAATGTACCTGAGACTAGAAAAGAGTAGAAATGCTTCTTCGAACAGCTGTTTCTTGAGGGTAGATTAGTGTCAGAATCATTCTTTCTACCTTTCTGTATTTTAATTTTCCTAGGTGAACATGTCTTATTCTCTACCTAAAAGCGGCAATGTGGAGGAGGAGAGATTCTCATGACTCTGGCTTCAGTGTGAAGTGTCCACACAAGCCCCAGTGTTGGGTTCATGTTGTGTGTGTAGCTGGTGAGACTGCTTCTGGATGACACAGGCACCTCAGGAAGGTAGAGACCTGTGGGAAGGAGGTTCCCACAGTTTGAAGACTATATGGCTCCCTGTTTCCTCTCTTTCTGCTTCCTTTTGTTGAGAAGTGGCTCTGTCACCTTCTTCTGTCACCGTGAGGTTCTCCCCAAGAGCTTGACACTGAATGACCACATGCTGGGCCTTCTGAAAGGGAGAGCCACACACACCTTTCCTGCTTTGATTAAGTCAGATAGTTAGCCATAAAAACAAGAAAATAACAAATGTAGGTGTCTTTTAAAAGTTAAGATTCTTGGGCTAACTTTGGGGAAGTCTCTCTTCTACCTGTGAGGAGATACTGGCAGCATAAATAAGGCTTAGGTGAGTGAGACTGAGAAAAGATACACTGAACTTTTCAGGAGCAAACATTTCCATAAGAAGGAAGAGAAGGAGGAGTTAGATAGAAGAGAGGGAAGAATTAGGTGGAAGTTAGAAGCATTGGCCAGGGGCTCTCGGGTCATCTCCCTACCTGGAAAAGAGAGAGCGGCCATGTATGGGACATTTTAAAGAGATTGCCACTGCTAAGAGACCTTCTGTGAACTGCACTTTGAGGAAACTCAGAGCAAACATCATGGGAACTTCCACTAAAGCCAGGCCAACAGGATACTTCCAGTTCGAGGGGAAGAAACTGAGAACCAGTGAGGTAGAAACCTAGAACAAAGTCTCCAGGATGTACAGACTCAGATCCCAAGCAGCATATCAACAGACACATGAAGGATCTTGCCAGGGTAGAGCAGCAATCACAGCCATACCCATGAACCCAGGACTGACACCCAGGACCCATCCCTACCAAGACAGCTCTAAGGTGGGGCGGGTGTTCTCAACTATGCTCTTAACACACCACCCAGAGGAATGACCGGCATCTGTGAGCTGACCTGTGAAGAAACCATTCACTGTTTGCCAGAATCTGAAATTCAGTCTTAAGAAGGGAGGGGTGTGTCAGGCATCTGGAAGCCCAAGAAGAAAAACTGAGAGATACGAAACTAAAATCAAGAACGAGCTACACTACATTCATATTCTCATCTCCATCAAGCTCTCTCCCCTGTTCACTTGTTCCTCCTTTACTTAAGAGTTAATGACAGAGCCAAGCACAGTGGCGCACACCTGTGATCCCAGCAGAGACAGGCAGATCTCTGTGAGTCAGAGGCCGGCTCAGTCAACAAGGTGAGTCCAGGAAAGCTAAGGCTACATAGAGAAACCCTGTCCCGAAAAACAAAACAAAACAAAAAGTTAATGACAGTTTAATAGCCACACTCTATTCTCTCCTCCTCTCTGCCTCCCTCCTTTCTTTTGTTTTCTTTTATTCCTTTCCCTCCTATTCTTTTCTTTTTCGTTTTCCTCTGGATAGGCTTTCTCAAAGAATGGAGGGAAAACACTGTGTTTTGGGGGTCTCTGTGAGCTGGAACTGTTTAAGATTCGATTGCTATTTCTTTATTTCTTTTTTTTTCTGTCTTTAGCACACAAACTACCTCACCTCCCCCTACCGCTGCCCCTACCATTGCTCGTTCCACGAACATTTCCACCATCATCTTCTCTACTCTCACTGGAACACTGGCTATCTATCCTGATGTCCTGAATACCAGTCTAGCAGAGGAAATGACACCTCAACCCAACTAGAGCATCGATCATTAATAATACTTCCACTAAAAGGGCAATTTTTAAAAAACTGTATTAGTTACTTTTCTGTTGCTGTGATAACACCACACCCAGAAGAAGAAACTTAAGAAGAAAGTTTATTTAGCTTGCAGTTCTTCTGAGTCCATAATGACAGGGGTGGCATGACAGGAGGTCATTGGAGCTAGAAGCAAAGAGCACATCTTCAGTCACAACATGAGGCACAGAGAGTATATTAGAAGTGGTACAAGGTCATAAACTCTGAAAGCCCTGTCTTAGGGTTTTGTTGCTGTTATGAGACACCATGAAAACTCTTATGAAGGAAAACATTTATCTGGAGCTGGCTTACAGTTCAGAGGTTTAGTCTATTATTATCATCACAGGGAGCACGGTGGCACACAGGCAGACATGGTGCTAGAGAGGTAGCTGAGAGTTCTACATCTGGATTGGCAGGCAGCAGGAAGAGACAGTGATCCACTAGGCCTGGCTTGAGCTTCTGAAGCCTCAAAGCCCATCCCTACTGACACACCTCCTCCAACAAGGCCACATGCTCTCCAATAAGGCCATAATAATGCCACTCACTATGAGTCTATGGGGCCAATTTCATTCAGATCACCACACCCCACTTTAGTGACATACTTTTTCCAGAATGGCTCCGTGTTGTAAAGTTTCCATAACTCACCCCTGCTGACACACACACACACACACACACACACACACACACACACACACACCAAACAAACAGCACCACCAACTAGGAACCAAGTGTCCAAATACATAAGACTACCGGAATACATCTTATTAAACCACCACACTCTTACTCCTTGTCCTCCCTAGGCTCATAGTTATATCATAATCCAAAATGCATTTAGTTCAACTTTCAAAGTCCCTATAGTCTTTAACAGTCTCAACACTGCTCCAAAGTCTGAAACTTCTGAGACCTAAAGTAATCCCTTAACTATGAATCCCTTATTGAATGATAAATCAAATCATATGCTTCCAGCATAAAAAAGCAATATATATTTCTATTCCAAAGGCACCTAGGGCCTAATGAGGAAAAGCTGACCACAGGAAGACCAAAACACAGCAGGGCAACTATTAAATCCTGTAGCTCCATGTCCTCTACCAAGGGACAGTCCCTCCAGCTTTGCTGATGGCGATACACAGCTCCCTGTTGGCCTAGCTCCACTCTCTGTACTCAGCTCTCCCTGGCAGACATTTCACAGCTCAGGCATCTCCAAAGTGCTGTGGTCTCCACTGAAACCCAGGCTTCACACAATGCTGTCTCAGGATGCTCTTCTGACAGTGACAATAGCACTGCACTAGTCACTTGCCTGGCCTCTGAAACTACACAGAAAGAATACAGAATGCTTTGCTTTTGTAAATTTCATGTGTCCAAAGCCAGCACCATGAGAATGACACTGCGAAGTTCAGGTGCCAACTTGGGATAGATGCTTGACTCTTTTTTTTTTTTTTTCAATGCAGTTTATTCACGAACATTGAACAATCCTCGGACCCCGGGGAAAGCCAGCCCACAGCTTAAATAGCCTCTGGGTAGCCAACCCAGGCGTGCCACGGGGCAATGCAGATAGGTCCACATACTCTTAAAACACCTTAGCAGCGGTTCTTGTATGTTGAAACAATTGCTTTCTAGGAACAAGAATCACTTTGGGCTTTCTCTTTTCACAAGTTGGAAGCTTAACTGGGTAGAGTTTTGTCCTGCGAACACCATTCCCATTGTTCTAGCGCAGAGCAGGAGACCTTGATTTAATGGTGATTACCTCCTTAACAATTTCAGCTTCTGTTTCAGCACATAGCTTTGCTATAAAAGAAAGCTTCCTGGTGCTGTTTTTCACTCCAAGCTGTATGTTTTGTATTTCTTTCTGGCCTCATGCTCCTTCTCACCATAGAGCAGTGAAAGTGTTATCAGCAAAAACCATACCATTGACTCAGTATTATGTGCCCTTGAAACATCCTCCACCAAAAGCTAGTCCATTACTTCTAAATTTAGCTTCAAGTAAGTTCTTAAGACAAGGCAAGAAGGTACTCAGACTATGCCAAATATCATATAGATGGCCCCAAGCATTGCTGTTAATTGAGGTTCCCCTTTGAATTCTCAAGAACCAGACCTCCCCGTTCTGTGTTACTCTCAGCATCTGTTTTATAAGTTCCTACTAGAATGGCTAATTAGTTTTGTTTAGAGCATTCAACAACTCTTCTCATCTGACATTTCAGAGTCTTCCACATTCCTCCAAAGAACAACAGTCAGATTCTTCTCAGCAATAACCCAACTCTCTAGTACTGACTTCTGTGTTAGCTCTTCTGCTGTGGTGATAAAATATCATCACTAGAAGCAACTTAGAGAAGGAAGAGTTTGTTTGGGCTTATGGTTTAAGAGTTAGAGTCCATAAAGTCCAGTGAGGAAGGCATGGTAGCGGGTGGCCAGAACAAGAAGCCAAGAGATCTTATCTTCAAACCAAAATATGAAGCAGAGAATTGGAGGTGGGGTAAAGCTATAAATTTTCAAAGCCCTCCCTAGTAAAGCTATAAATTTTCAAAACCCTCCTACAAGGTTCTCCCTCCTAACGACTCCATGACCTCCCTACTAGTGCCACCCGCTTGGGACCAACTATTCAGATATGTGAGCCTATGTAGGACGTTTCTCATTCAAACCACCGAATCTACCAACAATCCAACCTCAGATGTATGAGTCCCAGCACAATGACTACAGTGGAATAAAACTATAGAACATATATGGGCTCATGGGGACACACTGAAGTCCTGGATATAACAGGAAGACAAGAGAAGAAAATAAAAGGTATATAAATAGGAAGTAAGAAGCTCAAGATAGTTATTTATACAACAGACCCTGACGACACAACCAGAAAACTCTTAATCTAATAAGCTACTGTCAGCTTTTCTTTGGAAGCCATAGACAGGCGTTCTTCGCTCCAGAGGGGACACAGCTGTGTATCAAAGTGCACGTAAACCAAAGTCCCCCTTGATGAAACAATGAATTTATTTGGCTTCTGTACAGAGCACACATGGCAGGTCAAAGTGCACATACACCGAAGTCCCCCTTGATCAAACAATGAGTTTATTTGGCTTATGTACAGACCACACATGAGGAGATATTTACACTGTAAAATTTCGTCCACCTTGGACAAACACATTGAAAAAATGAAGAAAACAATCACAATTGTCTCAAAAAAAAAAAAAAGGAAGAAAGAAAAAGGGAAGTGAAAGCCGTCTACAATGAAAACTTTTCTGTACTAAAGAAACTAAAGTAGAAACTGAAAGATGAAAAGGCCTCCCCTGCTCATGAAATGAATTAATATTGTGAGAATAACTATTTTAGCAAAAGCAACCTATCAAGTTAATGGAATCTCAATCAAGATTTCAAAACCATTCTTCACAAAAATAGAACAACAACAAAAAACCTTAAAATTCATATAGAAGCAGAAAAGACCCTTGATAGCCAAAGCAATCCTAAGCAAAAAACATAATGCTGACATTACCATCATATCTAAGTTATACCATTGAATTATAGTCATAAAACAGCACAACTGGCACAAATTCAGACTTGTAGTGCAACAGAATAGACAGCCCAGATATAAGCCATCTGTTGCCATCTGATTTTTGACGAAGATTTAAAAAGTACATATATTAAGAAGACAGTTTATTCAACAAATGGTGCTGGAAAATACATCTGTAGAGTATGAAACTGATCCGTGTATAGAAAACAATTCCAATTCATTGTAGACTTAATAAATACCCAATGCCCTAAAACTCTTAGAGGAAAACACATTAAGAGATAGCAAGTACTCCTGAATATGTTGCCAGTTGCATAAGAAATAATGTCAACTGTTGTCAAATGGGAGCTCATACAATAAAAAAGATTCCACACAGCAAAGGAAACAGTTAACTGGCTACTGTACAGTGGTTTCTTTGGAGATTAAAACCTTGTATCTTAGAGGAAAGGTCCTTAAAACACTGGGAGTTAAAGGGAAGCTGAAAGACTAGGAGAGTCTAAGGAAAAATGAAACATTCCATCCAACAAGAAAGCTCATAAAGCATAGGAAATAAACAACTCCATAGCTTCAGGAAGTCTCTGAAATTGACCAGCTTCATTAAGCTCCTCCCTCCCCAAGCATAATATAAGCAGCGTGGATTGATGAGAACATTCTCCAATGAGACTAGCTGTTTAAAAGAGGTACAGACCAGCCAAGCCATCTAAAAGAATTAGAGAGAGGTTGAGCTACCTGGAAGAAATACAGATCAACCAAGATGTCTGTAAGCAGGGACAAAAGCCTAGAAAATTCTTAGAGAAGCTGAGCTGCCTAGAAGTTTAGAGCACACCAATCACTTGGAAGAAAGAGAGTCTTTCACCCATGTTCATAAAACTCACCCCAAAGAAGTTCACCAAGCTACTCTTAGGTGTAATAACTGCTTTGGTCTGTTATTACATGTCCCCAGAAAACGTCGCACATATTTTTAGTTGAACTCTCTTTCCAGCTGCTGGTTTTCTTGGAGTCAAGGGACTGTATATTCAGAAGTTTCTAATGTCTTATACATACACACACACACACACACACACACACACACACACACACACACACCTACCTGACAAAAAGAAATTGTCTTTTTAAGCTGGGATAGTGGCATATGCCTTTAATTCTAGCCACTTAGGAGGCAGAGGCAGATGGATCTCTGTGAGTTAAAAATCAGCTTGGTCTACATAGTGAATTCCAGAACAGCCAGAGCTACAGAGACCTTATAGTCTCAAGAGAAAAAGAAAGAAAAAAAATGAGAGAGGGGGACAGAGGCATGGGGGGGAGGGATGTCTTTCCTGGATTAATATGTAACATATATGCCTTGAAAGCTTATGTATCTATATTACATATATACAGAGTATCTTATAACTTAGGCCTGACTACAATATTTAAGTATAACACATTTTCATGCTATTCACAAGATCATTTTTATAGAAACTGGACAAATTCTACAGATTTCACCTAATTAATTTTCAGAGAACTTTTAAGAAATCCACAATTCTTATGTAACACTTATCTAGACTAACAGTGGGATTAACTTCTATAAAATTTTTATAAACATACAGTTCAATATACATGTCAGTAAACTTTCCACTGAATTTACCTAGAATAACTGAAGTTTAACAACAAAAGTGATAGTAAAATTTATTTCTACAAAATGGAACACAATCTAATGAACTATAGTTCTGAAGTTTTAATGTATCATTTCAGAGCATGGGTAGTAATTATTTTTGCTATGACAATATAAATAAACATTTTTATATAAGCTACACAATGAGATTAATATAGAAGTGTATGTTTTCATAAATATTGACAGTGCCATTAGAGGTGACACTCACTAATACTCTCTCAATGTCTTTGTGTGTGTGGCATACACCAGGCGCCAACTTTGAGTGTCTATTTCTATGGCTCTCCACCTTATTTTCTGAGATTAGGTCTCTTTATTCAATCAGCATCTCACTAGCGCAGCTGGACTGCCCCACCATGAATTTGGGGGGAAGCCTGTCTTTACTTGCCCAGAGCTAAGGCTACATACCCATTACACGACAGCCATCTTTTTTCTGAGTTTTAGTGATCCCAACTTAAGAATTCACACTGCAAGACAAGCACTTCATTCACTGAGTCATCTCCCTGGTTCTATCTAATATTTTCTGACAAGAAATGAATGTTGCCAGAGGAAGACAATGCAGCCAGTCCTGATGAGACCTGATAGGCTAGGGTCAGAGGGAAGGGGAGGAGGACCTCCCCTATCAGTGGACTTGGGGAGGGGCATGGGAGGAGAAAAGGGAGGGAGAGTAGGATTGAGAGGGGATGAGGGAGGGGGCTACAGCTGGGCTACAAAGTGAATAAATTGTAATAAATAAAAAAGAACGTTGCATACAAGAAAAAATTGTTCAAAGCATTAAATTACAATTAAGATTTCAATGACATTTCAAAAATTTAAGTACCTTTGCTCAAACTTCAAATATGGTGTATAATCTATTACAGCAGGGAAGGTGCCATCCAATCCTTCTCCCTTTAGGCAGAAGCTAAGAAAGCAGACAGTAAACATTCATATTAGTACACATATATTAAAGATCCGACTGCATGGGATATTTTTCATAATTTGTAACTTGTTACAAATGGGTACCTTAGTTATTCTGTTTTCAATACCAATGACAAGCATTAGATGACAGTTAATATATTATATAATGTTTCATAAAGCAAAAATAAATTTTACTGAGAAATCAACATCTTAATCACTGTTCTATTGCCATAAAGAGACACCATGACCACAGAAACTCTTACAGAAAGAAAGCATTTAACTGGGTGCTTGCATACATTTTCAGAGGCTTAGTCCATTATCATCATGGTAGGAGCATGGTGGCAGGCAGATGTGCTTCTGAAGAACTAGCTGAGAGCTACACCCTGATCCACAAGCAGAGAAAGACTGGGCCTGGCATGGGATTTTGAAACCTCAAAACACTCCCTCCAGCAAGGCCACACCTATTCCAACAAGGCCATACATTCTAATCGTTGTAATCATTTCAAATAGCTCTACTTCCTGGTAACTAGCATTTAAATATATAAGCCTATTTGGCAATATGTTGATTTTTACTGGACATTCAAAATATCAGCAAGGAATGTTCAAAAGATTTGTTTTAGTAAAAGGACCGAAGCCTACCACAAGAGGGCCTCTGAAAGACTCTACCTAGCAGTGTATCAAAGCAGATGCTAAGACTCATAACCAAACCTTGGGCACAGTGCAGGGAATCATATGAAAGGAGGAGTTAGTATGACCTGGAGAGGACAGGAGCTCCACAAGGTCCAAATATATTAGGGCACAGGGGTCTTCTATGAGACTGCTTCTCCATCCAAGGACCATGTAAGGATATAACCTAGAACCCCTGCTTGGATGTAGCCCATGGTAGCTCAGTATCCAGGTGGGTTCCCTAGTAAGGAGAACAAGAAATATTTCTGACCTGAACTCAGTGGCTGGCTCTTTGACCTTCCCCCAACCCCCAAGGGAGGAGCAGTCTTGCTAGGCCACAGAGGAGTACATTGCAGCCAGTCTTGAAGATACCTGATAAGCTAGGGTCAGACAGAAGGGGAGGAGGACCTCCCCTATCAGTCAACTTGGAAAGGGGCAGGGAGGAGATGAGGGAGGGAGGGTGGGATTTGGGAGGGAATAAGAGAGGGGGCTATGGCTGTGATACAAAGTAAATAACCTGTGATTAATATAAAAATAAAAAGTATAAAATAAAAAAATCATCAGCAAAAAAAGAAGATTTGTTTTCCATATTTCAATATAAATTCTCAGGTGACACTCTATATTCCCTAGAATTCATATAATTGTCCAGCAAAAAAGAATTTCTAAACTTTATGAAAAATGAAAAAGCTTGGATCTTAGATTTCCAAGAGATGCTGAAATCCTGTAATCTCTAATAATCTTCTTCTGAGACCACAGACCATGGAAATGATTAAGCAGCTTGCTCAAGGGCATGCTGTGAGCTCACAATGCCAATAAAGGAGATATTACTGTGTTGAGCCCTAATCCAGTAATCTTCACTTCTGTATAACACACATAAAAGGATAAAAAGGTGTTTGGTTGTACGATTACTACTGTTAGAAATACCTCTTCTAGATTTGGGTGTGCTGACCCACACCAGCCATCCTCTTTTAAACAAAATGTCTCAAAACAAAACAAAAAAAATATCAAAACAACTAAAACAACAACAGTAAAATCACATCCTCTAAAAATATCAACATAGAAACACTTATAAAAAATATTTCAAAGGAAAAAAGTCACCTATGAACTCTACCCTTCTAATTTTGTTCCAGAGTTTGACTGCTAAAATAGTCCTTTTAACATACTTATACAATGAGTTTGCATTTACTTTTCCAGGCTTGAATAAGAACAAAATTAAAGTGGCATGAGCTTTCCTTCATTTTCACCACCATTACTAAGGTATGTCTTTCACTTGATCACAAAGTGCCAGTGAGCCATAACTCATGAGATATCTCAGCAGGCAAAGACACTTGCTGCAAAAGCCTGCTGACTGTATCCTTGGAACCCACATAAGGTAGAAGAAAAAAGAAACACCGAAAAAGTTGTTCCCTGACCGCTGTGTATGCACATTTTACACACACACACACACACACACACACACACACACACACACACACACACACACACGCACACACACGCACATGCACACGCACACAGGCAAACATGCACGTGCACATAAGTTATGGTTTAGATAGAAATATCCCTAAAGGTAGTTCTGAATGTCCCCTGCCGATGGCATTGTTTGTGATGGTTATGGGTTTTTTAAGAGGTGGAGTCTGGATGAAGGAAGCTGTCAGTGAGGGAGGCGGCATTGAGGTTTGCAGCTTGGCCCCACATCCTACTCCCACTCTGCTTTCTGAGTGGGGATGCAATGTGTGTGTGTGCCAGTTTCCTGCTCCTGTCACCATGCTACCTGTCTTCTCTACTTGCTATGTCTTCCCTGCTATGATGGATTCTTTTTTAAAAATTTTTAAAAAGATTTATTTATTTACAATGTTTGTTTGCATGTATGCCTGCACACCAGAAGTGGGCACCAGATTTCATTTTAGATGGTTGTGAGTCACCTTGTGGTTGCTGGGAATTGAACTCATGACCTCTCTAAGAGCAGCCAGTGCTCTTAACCTCTGAGCCATCTCTCCAGCCCCCTTTTTTAAAATTTTTATTTATTCATTATTTATTACAATTTATTCACTTTCCTCCCTCTTCTCCACTATGGCCATCCCCTAGTCCACTGATAGGACTATGATAGACTCTAACCCTCTGAAACTACAAACCAAAGCAAGCTCCTTCTCCTTTAGGCTGTTTGTCAGGGGATTTCATTACAGCAACAGAGAAGCTAATACATAAGCACTATCGGAAATGGGCTCATTATTGTGGTAAACTAGACCGTGTAGTTTTAGACCATTATTATATAGGAGCAATATGGAACATTTTGGTAATTTGGGCTGGAAAAGCCATTAAATGTTATGAGCAGAGCTTAATAGGCCATTTTAACGGAACTTTGGAAGGCAACAATATAGCCTGGTAACAGCAATCCAGAGAAACTCGGACAGTGGAAGCCCAGCTAATGAGGGTTCAGAGAAAAGATTCCATCAAGAATATGACAGTTTGGCAAAGAATCTGGCTACATTTGGTGCACATTTTGAGAACATATGTGAGACCGAATTTCAAACTAATGGACTAATTTTCTTGGCAGAAGAAATTTTAAGACAGTGCAACAGTTAGTGGAGTGGCATGATCATTTTTTTAATTTTTATTTTTTTTATACTACAGTTTATTCACTTTGTATCCCAGCTGTAGCACCCTCTCCCCTTCCCTCCCTCGTTTCTTGCCATGCCCCTCTCCAAGTCCACTGATAGAGGAGGTCCTCCTCCCCTTCCATCTGACCCTAGCCTATTAGGTCTCATCAGGACTGGCTGAATTGTTCTCCTCTGTGGCCTGGTAAGGCTGCTCCTCCATCAGGGGGAGGTGATCAAAGAGCCTGCCACTGAGTTCATGTCAGAGGCAGTCCCTGTTCCTATTACTGGGGTACCCACTTGGATACTGATCTGCCACAGGGTACATCTAAGCAGGGGTTCTAGGTTATATCCACGAATGGTCCCTGGTTGGAGTATCAGTCCCAGAAAAGACCCCTGGGCCCAGATTTTTTGGTTCTGTTGCTCTCCTTGTGGAGCTCCTGTCCTCTCCAGGTCTTACTATCTCTCCCTTCTTTCATAAGATTCCCTGCACTCTGCCCAAATTTGGTTATGAGTCTCAGCATCTGCTTTGATACACTGTGGTAGGCCCCTGTCCTGTTTCCTGTTTTCTCCTTCTTCCAATGTCCATCCCGTTTGTCTTTCTGAGTGAGGACTGATCATCTTACCCAGGATCCTCCTTCTTGCTTAGCTTCTTTAGGTGTACAGATTTTAGTACGTTTATCCTGTATTATATGTCTAATATGCACTTATAAGTGAGTATATACCATGTGTGTCTTTCTGTTTCTTGGATACCTCACTCAGGATGATCTTTTTAGGCTCCAAGTTCTTAAATAAGAGAGCCTGATGCATTTCTTGCTCTTGTAAAGCAACTGTATAGGGATTTTTTAAAATTTTATTCTTTTACTGGTTTCAGCACATAGAAGCTGCTACAACTGTAGTCCTAGGAGGCTGGGCTCCACCCCAAGGTGGAAGCAGAACTTGGCAGTGAGTCAAGTTTGATGGCATAATAGATGCAAGACTGAGGGGATCAGGGATTCTTCTTCCAAGAATTCAGGAAGCTGCAGATGGCAGGCAATGTGTGACAGGTGAGAGTCCCTGCAAAGAGGCCCTGAGAGGCCACGTCATGAAGCTTTGAAGGTGAAGGCAGGGTTACAGTGTAGACCCTACGATGGTGGAGATGTCAGGACCATAAAATGTATTCCAAGGAGTGCCGCATGCCAAGAGTGAAAACAGCCGGAGAGAGCGGCACAGACTGTAGGCTGCATGGTGTATGGAGGAATGGCTCCATCTATGTCCTTTGAAACTAAAGCCACAAACACAGGGCACGGAACCACGGGATTTGGTGTTTGCCCTGCTGCAGTTCCTGCTTTTGTCTAAGCTCTATATGCTTGCATTCTTCCCGTTTAGAATGAGAATGTGTCACTGTATGTTGGAAGTATGTAACTTATTTCTTTGTTAACAGTCATTCACAGTCAAAAGATTGTCTTAAGACTCAGAAGAGACTTCAGTCTTGAGACTTCTGAACAGTGTTCGGACTGCTAAAGACTATGGGAACTTTAAAAGTTAGACTAGCCTTGATGAGCCCTGATAGGCTAGGGTCAGATAAAAGGGGAGGAGAACCTCCCCCATCAGTGGACTAGGAGAGAGGCACAGGGGAAGAAGAGAGAAGGAGGGTGGATTGGAAGGAGGGGAGGGAGGGGGCCACAGCTGGGACACAAACTGAATAAATTGTAATAAATGATAATAATTTTAAAAAGAGTAAAAAAAATTAAGACTGTATGCATTTTGTACCATGAGTATATAATGGCAAGGAGGGGAATGTGGTGGTATGAACATGAAATAAGATTTTTAAAAGAGAAGAGAAAAAAAAAAAAAAACCCTCAAACACATAAAACATGGACTTAAAGGATTAGGATGATCCGATACCCTATTGAAAGAGTTAGCAATACTTGAGGCTCAGAAATCCATTCTTCAGGCTGGCAAGATAGTTTGCTGAGGAAAGGTGCCTGCTACCAGTCCTGATGACTTGAGTTCAATCCTCAGGACCCACATGGTAAAAGGAGAGGCCAGAATTCCGCAAAGCATCATCTGATCTTCACAGTCATACTGTGGCACTCGCATGCACACACACACACACACACCAAGTAAATAAATGCAATAAAACACTTCAAAGAGAGAACCTTTAGACTCGATGATGTTCATTCTCGAAATGAAGCTAACAGTAGTTTATTAAGTCACAAACAGGGGAATTCCAGACATGAAATGACAAATATTTGAAAGAGAAAGTAAGTTACTAGATAAAGGCAACCACGTTGAAATTTAAAGTCAAATAATTATTAAATTCCAACCACACTGGAATGTAAAGTCAAATAATTATTAGTTAAAGTCAAAGCCCGAAAGTCATTTCAATCTCGTTTTGTTAATATTCTTGAATTTTTCAAATGATTCTATTTATAACAATATCCTTTCATTCTTATCTTTGAGTTTTCTTACAGATAACGTTTTATTTTTAATATAATGTATAATTTGAGATGAATTAAATGCAAGATTATGTTTTCAGAATCTAGAGAGTAGATTTTATTAGTCTGGAACTGATTCATCTTGATGAGAATGAAAGAAAGATTAACAATAATATTTATATTCTATATTAATATTAATAACACAAGAACTATAAGGCACCCAAGACATCCTCCCAGAATTTTCTCTATCTAGACATGGGAAAAGGAGAACCTTGCTTACTTTAAATCTGCTTCTTTAAATCTTCTCTTTTCAATCTATTTCTTTAGATTTTAAAGCAGTAGCTGAAAACACCGAGAGTAAAATCCAGAGATTCCCCTTGCCTGCCATCAGAGTCCTGCTGCTGGATACAATCTACTCCTCCCTATTACCCAGCCTAAGAGAGCAGCCCTGTTAAAATTTGAACCCATTTTATTCTCTTTCTTCTAGGAGTATTTTAAAACTAACTGATCTGAAAGTAATAGAACTCAAATATCAAAGTCTAACCGTATTTCACTTATAAAACTGGAAGAAAAGCCATGAGCAGAAACTAGCGGGTATAGTCATTTAAAAACTGAGCTCATTTGGTTGAGCTGTGAGTACCTGAAGTCAATAGCATTGAGTCCAAGTAGCATGCCGGCAAGCATGTTTGCTTCTTCACCCAAGACAATGGCTCCATCTTCATAAAACCTCCTGAGGAATGCAACGAGTGAATACGAGTATTAGAAACAAACCAAGACTTGACCTACAAAAATCACAACCATAGGAAGAGCTTAATTCATATTTTAAACATTGACCACTGTAGTTTCAAAGCTATTTAGACCCCAAGATGAAAATAACCAAAAACATCCAAACTCATTACCCTAAATAAAATTATTATCCCTAAATGTTTTTTTTCACTCACTGGAAAAAAAAATCTCTAAACTAATAATCTCAGTGGGCCTTGGCTATCCAAAAATTTCCTTAATCTGGGATAATATAAGTGTCAAGTGAGAGGTGGAAAATTCAAGTTCAATTTTAAGGGTCTGTTTTCAAAACTGTGTAGACATTAGTTTGCTATGTGCTGGAAGAAGAATTTTTTTGTATTTCTGCAATTCTAAGAGTTACTGACCAAGTTCACAACTTAGAAAAATGGTGTTTTGTAATGTGTGTTAACGTTAATTTCATGATCTAGTTTGTGTGATGATACCAAAGGAACAATGTAGATGCCTTGCAAAGAAACCAAATGCTTTTTTGTTTTCGTTTTTTTTTTTTTTTAGGTATTTTTTGAAACCAAATGCTTTTTATGGTTTAAGAGCCATAAAATGCATTCACTTCAAAAGTGGCTGGTTATTCCTATAACATTGTGTCAGCACTGTACCAGTATATCTCACAGGACGGCCTCTGTTATAGGCCAGAGGGTTTGAAACTGGGTGAAACCGATTACTTTTCTCCTCCGGTAGTGTGTACTTCCCAGTGTCATGAACACTTATCAGTAGTAGCTTCTAACTGGGCACCAGCTCACATTTCTCCACATTCAATGACATAGGTAAGCTGTATCTTCAGCAATGGGGTCCTGCCATAGGTTGTAAAGAGTAACCAATAGCCTTGGCAATAGCCTGTGATGTTTAGTGATGTTTATGGGACTCCTTTGGCCAATGATTCAACAAGATATAACCTATTCCCGACACTGAAGGTTTTACTTTGTGGGATAAGATATTTACTTGAGGTACTGTTTCCCCCAATATATGGTGACTCCATTTAAAATGTGTGTATATATTTTAGGAAGCATCTAGTCGGTTTCCACAGTTTTTTAAAAGGCCTTTAGTGTCGTTGTTCCTTCCCACATTTCCCTTTTTACTCTTCTTTCCCACCCTCTCCCTATTTAATCCTGATGAGATGGATCCCATACATGACATTGTTAAAATGGCCAAGAACCTGAGATTAGATAGGCCATAGGCCCTAATAATTTTACTCTGCTAAAGGAACATAGCAATAAAATGATTTCTAATGTCATATTATTATACCCAAAGATCACTGCTTCACTCAGCTGTCATCAGGTACGCTTCTTGCAGTAGGTGACACTTAACAAAGAGATCCACACTGGACAATGTACAAAATGAGACACTGGTGTATTCAGCCTAAATGAGATGGCTTTATCAAACATTTCTCAAGGCTTAGGAATCTCTGTAAGGGGAGGTGAAGGGAGTACCAAAGAAACGATATCTTCCAGACACAAGACAGACAGACATATGAACTCCCAGGGATAGTGAGAGCACATAGAAGACCTGCACACGGTCAAGCCAGACAAAAATCCCAGCACTGAGAAAGAAAGGGGACACAGTGTCCTATCCCTAACCAAGAAGCTATTTGCAACTGATACTAGATGAGAAAGGAAAACCCAGTTTTCTCCAATGCAGTATCACTGGGTATGTTAATGACAATCCAGGGCGGGCCCCAGGGCCAGGAGTAGTTGGAAAAAACAAAACAGACTCCACTTTGTGTGTGCTTGTGTGTACTTTAAAAAAAAAAAAAAAAAAGAAATCTCATTTACTTTGTTTTCTTTTTTAGTTTGTTTACCTGTTCAACTCTATTTTTGTTTTTGATTTTGCTATTTCTTGGGGGTGTTTGTTTGCGAGATGGCGTTTGTGGGGGAATAAGCATGAAGTTGGGTGGGTAGGGAGATGGGGAGAATCTGGGAAAAATTGTAGAGGGGAACAATATTGTACAAAACTTTTTTTAATAAAAAATTTTAAAGAACCATAAGATAAAATCCACTAAAATGTATACAAATGGATCTACATCGGAATTTTAGCACTTCCTAGTGTTTCTAGAGCATTTTATCATAAAGCATGTTAATATTATATACATATTATATTGTTGGATTAATTGTGCATTCTTTTTCAGTACAAAGGATTGAACACAGGGCCTCAAATGATAAAACAGTTCTGTTTGTGGGGTATATTACAGGCAACTTTGCTCTATTACGGAAGTGCATAACACCAAATAATAGAGCCATCAACAATTAAAAGCAGCTTTGTCAACTAGACGAGGAAATACTCCACAGGAGAGCTCTCCGCTGTACTTCACTGAATATGCCACTAGCAACTTTGCAGTGAAGGTAATATAAGAACAGTGATATATAATACAAGGAGTAGTGACCCGTTTTCTATTTTCTAGTCATGAAAAGAATCTAAGTATATGATAAAGATAGCTAAAACTCTCTCTCTCTCTCTCTCTCTCTCTCTCTCTCTCTCTCACACACACACACTCCTAGTTAGCTTTAATTGACAACTTGAAATAAACTGTAGTCACCTGAGAGGAAAATCTCAACTCAACTGAGGAACTGCCTGGATCAGATGGGTCTATGAGCATGTCCATAGGAACTCTATTGATTATTAATTGATGCAGGAGGGCCCTGTCTACTCTGGGTGGCGTCATGTCTAAGCAAGCAGTCCTAGGCTGCATGAGAAAGCCAACTAATGATGAATCCACGACTGAGTAACCAGCAAGTAGTTTTCCTACATGGCTTCTGCTTCAAGGTCCTCCTTGAGTCCTTGCCTTGACTTCCTGTAACAATAAAGTGTGACTTGGAAGTGCGAGCCAAACAGCCACCTGCTCCCCAGCCCAACTGCTTTTGATCATTTTGTTTATCACAGCAACAGAAAGAAAATCAGAACAACAGTTTTGTTTAAGCAAAATATGTTCTTTTAAAAGATGAAAGGAATTAAAGATTATTGTGCTAAATAAATAAGTCGGACTCAATGCAATTTTTCTCTCAAATGAATATATATTTCCCTCATGTAACAGTATGGTCTTTGTATGTGTATCTCTATATAGGAGAGACATGAGAACATAAAGAAGGACATTTGAAAAGGGGATATAAGGAAAGGTAATAGAGAGATAAAAAGCAATGTGCATTGACATACGTATATGGATTATGTCATTCCATCTAGAACTATATTGGTTTTTCCTCTGAAATATCAATAAGATTTATAAAATAAAATGGAATATAATAAATGGAATTTAATATAGTAATGGACTAATAAATATAACAGAATTTAATATATATGTATAAATTGATGTTTCTACATAGATAGATATAAATGGAATTTTAAAAGATAACAAAACATTTTTGTTAGACAACAACATACTCAAAACCCATCATTTGCATATAAAAATGACTAAAAACAGAGATATTTTTATGGAGATGCAAACACACATGAGTGGGCATGTCCTTTACACTGTTTTCCAACAGTTCATAAATAGTTTACGATCACTGTCATTTACCAAAGTTGCAGATTTCTTTGCCACGTACTTGGGAAAAATTGTAAGGATATCAAAATAACACATAAAGCTCTTCCCATTGAGAGGTGAACAGGCCAACATCATTCTTTTAGATGACTATAAAATTATTTATGTAATCATTTACATATCATTTACATAATAAGTTGATATGGCATTCCATTCACCCCACGACACGGGTCTAAACTGCAAGGATCTCCTTCCTTATACTACAGCCTGTCAGTAGACAAGCACCAACACTGCATGGAAGTATGCTTTTTCCCTGCCACAACTTCAGCATTGTAGTCCTTTTTATCTGGATGGCCTGAGATTGCTTGGAATTTCTAAATTCTTTAGAATGAAATTAACATTTTTGAGAAAGATTGGAAAAAAAAAATACCAGGGGCTGTCTCCGACATGGACTCCGTGGCCTGCTTTCAGATCACTTGCTCCTAGCTGGGCTACTTTGTCTGGCCTCAGTGGAAGAGGGTACGCTTAGGCCTAAGGAGACTGGAGGTGCTGGCATGGGTTGCCAGTGGTGGGGTGGGAGCAGGAGGCCTCCCCTCTTCTGAGGAGAAGGAGAGGGAAAAAAGGCGAAGAAGGTGGAAGGAGAAGAGGGAGGGAGGGGGCTGCGTTCAGGATGTAAAGTGAATAAATATATAAATTTAATTAATAAAAAACCAAACTGTCTAGGCACAGCGGCACACACCTGTAATCCCAGCGCTCAGGGAGGCAGAGACAGGTGGATCTCTGCGAGTTTGAGGCCAGTCTGGCCTACTGAGCAAGTCCTGGACAGCCAAGGCTACACAGACAAACTCTGTCTTGAAAAAAAAAAAAAAAAAGACAAAAACAAAAACAAAAAGCAAAAAACAACCAACAAACAAACAAAAAAAAAACCAAACTGGTTTTGTCTGGTAAGTCAGTCTCAGTCATCAACATGCCATGTTTTAAACTCTGAAGCAATCCTTACCACCAACTCCATTCCTTTTTGTTTTCCATCTATCTATCTATCTATCTATCTATCCATCCATCCATCCATCCATCATCCATCCATCCATCCATCCATCCATCCATCCATCTATCTATCTATCTATCTACTTCACGTCCAGATTGCAGCCGCAGTAGAAACCACCCCACGTATCCTTTTCCTCAAGGAGGCGGAAGTATATCTCATTGGTGTTACCACCACCTTCACTTCCTGGTGTTTGGTTTCTCCTATTTTGCTTTCACTACAACAGCTTTTGTTTTGTTTGTTTTCCCTTAGCCCAGATGTGGTCTTTCCTGAACACCACCTCTCATTTTCCCTTCTGCATACTGTTGTGATGAGTCAATTTCTACAGACTGGTGCCCACACATGTGCAGACCACCCTTACCCTTCATCCATCTTTTAATTTTAACCATTGTAATGTAAAAAAGCATTTTGCTTGATTGTCTCTTGATCACTTTACACAAAACAGGCCAATGAAAGTATGGTATTCTCTCATGCTTC
Source organism: Meriones unguiculatus (assembly GCF_030254825.1). Classification (NCBI taxonomy): domain Eukaryota; kingdom Metazoa; phylum Chordata; class Mammalia; order Rodentia; family Muridae; genus Meriones; species Meriones unguiculatus. The sequence goes on along the minus strand of NC_083368.1, from coordinate 29,266,680 downwards.
TGGAAGCTGAACTGCAAATCATACTAGGGCACCACTGATACTTAATTTACCAGCCTTTGTGTCTTGCTACTCTTTACTTCTGGCCCTTATACTCTCCAGCACCTTCTTTTCAGTGGTTCTAGATATTAAATTCTATGGAACATTATTAAATACTAATTATAATAATAATACACTAATTAATTAAATTGTTCAGAAAATGACTCTATTTAATACAGGGATTCACCCAATTGTCTTTTATTTTGTAATAAAATATTGTTTTTAAAGACTTATCTATTTTTATCTTACGTGTATGAGTGTTTTGCTTACTAATGTATGTATGTGGACCATTTGTGTGCCTTAGGTCCTTGAAGGACAGAAGAAAGCATCAGAGTCCCTAGTTACAGATGGGTATGAGCCATGATGCAGGTGCAGGGTGTTGAAACAGGGACCTCTGGAAGAGCAACCAATGCTTTTAACCACTGAACCATCTCTCCAGCCCTGAAAAGTTTGTTTTTCAGTACCCATCCTGACCCTACCATAGTTTGGATTACAGTTTAAAAGTCAAACAATCATTTTCTACTTGTTCCCTAGTGTATTGAGGACTGTTGAAGACTATCAAAACAAATAAATAAATTGCTTTTAGAGAGCTGTTTATCTGACTCTACAGATCTCTTATATTTACATGTCTATAATTTGTGTAATGAGATGAGGGAATTTAATTCTACTAATTAGCAAATAAGTTAATTTTTAAGGCTAATGATTTATTTAAAACAATAAGTGAAGGACTTGCTAGATGTTAATAACTTACTCCAATCAAACCATAATCCAACTGTAACACTTCTCTGGTCTGACTTAACATAATTCAACAGTGGAGGGGACAAATATAGGAGGAAAACTCCTTAAGAGGCTTGCTTTTCATGGTTTCAACTTTCCATTATTGCTTCGACATGAGAAAAAATTTCAGAAAATGTATGTCTAAATCTCATGTACTTAAAACATAACAAAATTAATCTGAAGGAATCATACATTTATCATTTAGTTAAAGATGGTAGCCATTTATACATTAAAGTGGTGGAAGGAAATTAATATTTACCTTCTTAATACAACTTGTTTCATCACTTTCCAAGTTTTCAAGAGACCATAAAATTTCAACCTTCTACTACCACCTTCTAGGAGAACTGTAATAGAAAAGCTGGCTAATGTTGCACAGTAGAAAGGTCAAGCATAAAGCAAGCATACACTAAGAAAACGCTCCTTTGTTAACAGTATTTTTTGTTCTAAAGAAAATATTTCTTGAGAACACTAACAAAAACAGTGCCCTGAATTCCAAGAAGATAAATATTTAAAGTACTGAGGTAAAAATACATACAACTTCCACACAGATAAAAGAGTATATCATTGGGTACTGCTCAATATTTTAATGCAAAAACATTTAGGAGCAATTTTTCATATTGTTGCTGTCTTATATTTATTAGATGCATTCCTTCCAGTTTTTTATGTGTTGGCTAAACACGTGTTGGTGACTGTTGGTGTGTAGCATCCTTATGCATTTTGTTGATTGCATACAGCTTAGCGCTAACTGGTATAAGTCCTTCTAATGCCATCCGTGTGTTTATTCTGCAAGCCTCTTTTAAGTTCTTTCAGGCACATAAACAACAAATAACCTGTGGATGGGACAGAAATAGTTCAGTACAATAGTACACTTGAAATTCTTCTGTACAGATCATATGTTTTATGCTGAAAATACATTCTAAAATACAAGGAAGCTTATAAGCTGGAGAAATTTTGTTATGGACACTCTTCTCTCCTGTTTCCAGTTTAATGTGTAGAAATTATAAGGAACACATGACAGTCTTTCCTTAAGGTAGACAAAGATACCTTTATACATAAGCATACATAAGCATCATATTATGCTTTGAGTTAAAATGAATGTGAAACAGGGATACAACATATGTCTACAAAAATATTTTTTAAATTAAATTTTTATTTTTTATAATAGTTACAGTTTATTTACTTTGTATCCCAGCTGTCGCCCCCACCCTTATTCCACTCCCCAATCCCACCCTCCCTCCTTCATCTCCTCCCTGCCCCTCTGTCCACTGATGGGGGAGGTCCTCCTCCCCAGCTTATGGGGTTTCTTCAGGACTGGCTGCAAGGTCCTCCTCTGTGACCTAGCAAGGCTGCTCCTCCCTCCGGGGGGTGAGGGGGGAAGGAGGTCAAAGAGCCATCCATTGAGTTCATGTCAGAGACAGTGCTTGTTCCCCTACAAATATCTTAAGAATGTGAGATTCGTTAATTATTTTCCCAATGCCTATATAACAAATTCTTCTATGTGACAAAAACTATGCTGTTTACTGCATTTATAATGGCAAACAAGCTAGACAACTCCTCTCTGGAGAATAAAGTCTCAGTGAATTGACAGGCAACAAACAGGAAAAAGACAACTACGGATGATGATAAATACTACAAAGTAAGTAAATAGTTTGAGAAAGAAAAAGATGAGATTCTAATTTTGGACATTTTGAGTAATGAAATTATACTCTATCTGGCCTTCTAAAAGTGGCTTTTTGGCTTTGCATGTTAACACGGTTTATCTATATTGTAATATTTTCCAGTATTGCAATTATTTTTGTGAGCGAATAAGACAATTTATTTAATCTCTTTATCATGTGATGGACATTTGGGTTGTTTTCTCATTTGGCTGTTTTGAATAATACTGCCAAAAATCGATATATGTGCATCTTTATACTATTTTATAAACTTTATATACATTCATTGATATGTACGTATATTACATATCCATACAGTCCAACCCCCAGGTGTCATATGCTAGTTTTTTTTTTTACTTTTTTTAAATTCTTTATTAATTACACTTTATTCACTTTGTATCCCCCTGTGGTTCCCTCCTTCTTCCCGTCCCAAACTCTCCCTTCCTCCACCCTCTGCATGCATGCCCCTCCCCAAGTCCACTGGTAGGGGAGGTCTTCTTTTCCTTCCTTCTGATCCTAGTCAATTAGGTCTCATCAGGAGTGGCTGCATTGTCTTCTTCTGTGGCCTGGTAATGTTGCTTCCTCCTCAGGGGGAGGTAATTAAAGAGCAGGCCTATCAGTTCATGTCAGAGACAGTCTCTGTTCCTATTACAATGGAACCCACTTGGATACTGAACTGCCATGGGCTACATCTGTGCGGGGTCTTAGGTTATCTCCATGCATAGTCCTTGGTTGGAGTATCAGTCTCAGGAAAGACCCCTCTGCTCAGATTTTTTGGTTCTGTTGCTCTCCTTGTGGAGTTCCTGTTCTCTCCAGATCTTACTGTTTCCCCCTTCTTTCATAAGAGTCCCTGCACTCTGCCCAAAGGTTGCCCATAAGTCTCAGCATCTGCATTGATAATCTGCAGGGCAGAGCCTTTCAGAGGCCCTCTATTTCAGGCTCCTGACTTGTTCCCTCTTTTCTCCTTCTTCTGATGTCGATCCTCTTTGCCTTTCTGGATAGGAATTGAGCATTTTAGCAAGAGTCCTCCCTCTTGATCAGTTTCTTTAGGTGTATAGATTTTAGTAGGTTTATCCTATATTATATGTCTATATGAGTGAGTATATACCGTGTGCATCTTTCTACTTCTGGGATATCTCACTCAGGATGATCTTTTCCAGATCCCACCATTTACCTGCATATACTAGTTCTTATGATAATTTTACATTAAAACTTTTGAGGAACTGAAGACCATTTACAAAGTGGCTGTGCCATTTACTGATTAAACAAACAACATAATGGGAATCCAAAATTTCTAAATTCTCATCAATATTTGCTTTCATGTAATCTTTGGTGTATATATATATCCCACTTGATATGAAACAGCATTTCATTATGATTCTCACTTGGATTTCGCAGTAGCTAATCTTGAGCTCTGCACTAGTTACTTTCTTACTGCTACTACCAAGTATCTGCTAAATATCAATTTAAGAGCAAAGGTGCTGAATTCGACTCACACTCTGAGGGTAGAGTGCACTAGGTGGGAGCACAACGCTGTCCTCATGCTTCAGCAGACCCGGAAACAGAAAAGGAGGGGCACTCAGCAGGCTTTCTCCTCTTTCCTTTTTATTCAGTTGGGGACACCACAAATCATATGGTATCACCTACATTCACGATTTATCATCTCTCCATGGTTAAGTTTCTCTGGAAATCTCATCTTCAAGATATACCCAGAGGTCCAAATTCTGTCTAGTTGCCAAAAAAACTATCAAGGCTTTATTCTGCTATTTATAAACAATTTTTCTACCACCATCAGAGAAAAGTTTGTTCATTTTTATTAACAAGTGGCAAATGTTTGAAATATATTCTAGATACGTGCTCTCTATCAGATATGCAATTTTTAATTTTTTCCGATTCTGTGGTCTTCTGCTTAGTTTCTTGATGGTGTCTATTGAAGGACCAAGTTATAAATATTGATGCCCAATTATTTTTCTTTCTTTTGATCCTTTTACATAGGACATCATGTCAAAGAAATAGTACTTTAGATCAGAAATCTAAAGCAATGTTTTCTTTCAATAATTTGTATTTAAGCCTGACCTACTTTGAGTTTTGGTAAAAGTCATGAGGTAGGCCAATCCAAAAGCAACTTTTAATAATGTTTATTTTTTCATCTTAATGCAGAAGCTTTCCTCTTGTATGAAGAACACCCCAAGATACATACTGAATGCCTGCAACTATAAATAATATCAAAATCTGTACAGACAGTCCATTTATAAGTTTGGCTCCCAATTTTTTTGACTTAAAGGTACTGAGAAAACAGTGGACACTCAGTAAGAATTGTACTTCAGATTTTGAAATTTTACTTTAACCAGGGTAGGAAGAGGACAGTGGCAGTGAGCTGTGGCTCCTAGTTAATCATGTCATCACACAGTTTGTTTATATATATAAACAAAAATGGACTTTCTGTTGTACTTGCCCAAGCATGGGCCCACATGAAAGTTTTGAGACTCTTAAAGCTCAATAGGCTCTACTGCCTGGCAGGCTGGTGTACTAAATGTGGTTTTGACTCACAACATTTTCAACATACTATCAGATTCTGCAGACAAAGCTCAGGAACAACTAGTATGCTAGGCTTCTCCCATATACTCATAGTATGGCAAAAGTTAACCTATGAATAAGCCACATTCAGAGATTAACAGTAATTAAGCTCAATATTTCTAATTTCTTTTTAAGTCTTTGGGTGGACAGAAGTTAAACTTTGAGCAAGCTAATTCAGTCTTAAATTCACTTTTTATTTGAAAAATTTCCCAGGATGCTATCAAAGCAGTCCACTTAAAAAGAAAAAAAAAATCTTAGATTAATTTCTATCACTTCCTAATTTTGGCTGTCTCCAGATAGCACCCAAATTCCTGAAACACAAAACACTTTAAGTTTTTAAGAATGTTTTTTTTCCAGACACTTTCCCCCTCAGCAAGAAGTTCACATGAAATTCTTTCATACTTTGAAGGCAGTTATGTGCTCCAAGAATTTGTACCTCAGCTCCCACCCTTCCTCCACCCACAATGATCCCTGGATAGTCACAGAATAGTGCTTCAAAGTTGCCTGCCTTAGCTCCTCCCCATGCCCTGGGCAAACACGGTGTCACTGGTTTAGAGACTATCATTTCTCTTTGTCTGTGAAGTCAGACAGAACAAGAAGAAACCCACTTGACTGAGATACTCCCAAGATTCTTAAAGGATTAATCTCCTCCTGAACAAGCACACGCATCAGGGAGCATCCAGATGAAAGGTATGTTGACTGTTCTCTCCACTACTTCTCTTAGGTTTTACAAACTCAAATGTGTGTGTTTGGCCAAGGATTCACACTTAAAATTACTTATAATTAAAAAGTTTATTTGGCTTTATTTCAGTAAAAAAATAACAGCATTAAATAGTAAAACAAACAAACAAAAAAAGGTTTTGGGCTTTCAAATTTATTAGTCACCTTCTAGAAAGAATATTCTGAAATCTGTCTTCTTTCCTTTTTGTGAATTAGGAAGCCACTGTATTCACATTTAGGCACCTTTATTAGGAAATATGTTTATGCCTATATACATATATGCATGTAATATGCACTAAGACACATTTCTGCTTTGAATAGACTATGTTTACATATTATTACAAGACTTTTTAGTTCAGAGACTTTTGTGTTTAGAGCTGAATCATTTCCTTTTTCATCAGAGTACGGCTAGATGTAAGACAAGAATAAAATGTTTCCTTTTAATATTTAAACTATTTGTTCCACAAACAAGCTACTCAAAAATTATTTCTACCACACCCAAAGATTTCAACAAAAACACAGGAGTAACAACTTGAGAGAGATGTTTCAGTGTTTACTTAGAAAAGATGAACTATTATAATTACATTAGAGGTAATTATTATATAAGCATAGTTTTAATTTAGAATGTTTTGGTTTAGCATACTAAATTCTGATACTGTGCTCTAGTTTTACTTTCAAAGCATTTGCAACCCTCAATATTTGTTTTTATAATTAAGTTTGTCTCCTTGTAATGATAAATACTTCATTTTGTCAGATTTATTTCAAAGGTCTAAAAGTTTATCATCATCTCACTATCCATCTTTAGATAAATGTCAAAACTATCAAGTTGCTTAAAAAGTCAATAAATACATATTACATTTATCTTACTAAAACACTTTCATAGCTAAAAATCATTTTACTGATCCAATTTATTAACATAATAATTTTTCTTTGTATCTGCCAAGTTAAAAGCTTTCCATTTTATTTATTATCTACAAAGTTGAAGTAAATATCTGTACCAATAAGCTAGCTAAAAGAACACCATAATACATGCCAAGGTTCTTAAAATCTAGAACATTAAATACTACATCTGGACATGAAAATTAAAGTTCCAGATTTGTAACTTCTTTATACCTAATCTTCTTAATCAAAACTGATTTAAAGCTGCCATTTTGCCATCCTTTCCAGAAATAAGAATGAGGTTAATAAATATAGTCATTTAGGAGTACTAAGGCAGCCCGAGCTAGCAGAACTTTCTCTGAGAAGGAAAGAGGTTTACAACTTGCCAAGCATGAATTACCTGAAATATAATATGGCAACTAAACCACTGAATTTGAAATTTTATATAATCCTAATTAATTTTATCGTATATAGTGTCTTGTGGCACTGACAGTATACAGTATATGTCTAAGGTAATGAAATTATTAAATGTTTTCATTTACAACTACTTCTTGGAGGAAGGTAGGATCATCAACAGCAACAAGTGTACATCATGAGCCAAGGGCAAACACTTATAACTGTTGTCTTAGTCTGAATCTTTTCACTATCAACTAAGATGCAATAAGGTCTTCATTTTCACAGAGCAAATAGTAGGCCATTCCTTAAATCTATGTAACCTTAGAAAATTGTACCTATGAAGAGTTCACTGAAAAGACAACAAAGCCACCATTAATTCTGTATATGAGTGAAAGAAATAAATGATCTACTAGTAGTCTTCCCAAGCAAAGAAATAAGAAAGCATATACTGGGAAAAGAGACCAGATATCTAAGAATTTCATACTTAGAACTTCCTTCAAACTTGTCAGAGGAAAGTGAATAGGAAGAATGGCTACAAGCACTGAAAGACTGATAATCAGAACGACTCAAAGAAAAGACATTCCAGGCACCTTGTGTTCCATTTACACAAATTAGTAAGTCAAATGCATATTCAGATGACAAATTACACTTTCCTAAGAAGACAGTAGGTTTATCTGAACAGTAAGAAAAAGAGATGACCTGAAAGTTTAGAACTTCAGACTACCTCTTTATTCTGATTTTCAAATCATAAATATTAGAAAATTGAAAGGACTTTTAAACCTGGTTGTTTTGAAGTCTCTCAAAGCTGTAGAGATGTATTCAGACAAATGTTTTTCCATGAGTGCTACTCTGATCCAGGCTCTACCCTAAGAGGAACAAGAAAAGATAAAATAAGAAACAAAAAATAATAATTTCCATATACTGTCAAATATATGCATAATAATAATAATAATAATAATCCAAAATAAAGAATGACCAAGAAAATATGTAAGACGACAAAATAGAAAACTTTGATTATATATTTTGCTTTTTCAGGAGATCTATGACATATCAGACTACTGCTATGTCCTCTGATGAAAATGAGCTACTTGGGTTGGAGAGGTATTTTGAATCATATAGCACATTTATCTAAAATTCTACTTCAATATCCAAAGGCAACATGCTAGTTAAATTAAGTCCCCTTATAAAACACATGACACAGAGACTTTCAGTAGTCATTTCAGCAACACTTGCTTGAAAAACATTTTCTACTTATATCCCAAAAGGAAAATTTTTACACAATAGTAAATTACAGTTTCTGAGCTACCAAATTTGAAATACTCCCCCAAATTTAAAACATGCTATAAAAGATTTACATAATTAAAAAAAATCAAAACACAAAAAACAAGAAGCCCAGCACTGGGGATGTAGCTCAGTGATACAGCATTTGCTTAGCATGATCCAAGTTCTGGTGTTACCCCTTCCCCCCAAACAAACAAACAAACAAACAAACAACAAAACCCTCAACTCAGATGTCAGCATATTTCAGCACAGAATCGCAGAGACAAGCAATTCTGACTTTTGAATCACGTAACAATACTAGAACGTGTTTACACCTTTTAGTAGTTGACATTGACTAGTCCTTTTTGTTTGTTTGTTTGTTTAGAGACAGGGTTTCCATGTGTAACAGAGCTCGGGCTGTTGTACAGCAGGCTGGCCTTACAGAGATCCAGCTCTGAGTGCTGAGATTCTAGGTGTTCACCTCCACACCCGGTATTAGCTAGTCCTTTGTTGTCGTTGTTGTTTTGCTTTGTTTTTTGTTTGTTTTTCGAGACAGGGTTTCTCTGTGTAGCCTTGGCAGTTCTGGACTCTTAGATCAGGGTGTCCTTGAACTCACAGAGGTCTGCCTGCTTTTGTCTCCCGGAGTGCTGGAATTACAGGTGTGCACCACCTCGCCGGGATAGCTAGTCCTTCTTACTACTCCAAATTATTCTATAGATGTGCATGTGTGTGAGTGTGTGTGTTTGTGTGTCGCTGCACTTGCCTGTGAATGTGTAAAGCTCAGAAGTCAATTCTAGGTATCTTTGTCTGTTTATTGCTCTGCACCCCTTTTCCCACCCAATGGATCCCTCACTGAACATGTAGCTCACTTGGTTGTTTTGGCTGGATTGACTGGACAGCAAGCTCCTGGGATCCACCCGTCTCTGCTCTAATGCCCCACAACTCTGACCTAGAGTTATAGACCAGGGCTATCACAGCAGGATCTACAGAGTGCTAGAGATGTGAACTTAGTTCATAATGCCTATGAAGTAAGCACTTTACTCTACTGAGCTATCTCTTCACCCCCTTTTATAGCTTATTTCCACTGAAGGAATGTAAAAAAAAGGTTCCTGTAGAAAGAATATAAAATTTCATTTACTTTCTTTCTACCTGGTCCTTTCCAAATCTCCAGGAAAATGCATGACAACTGAACAACACAGAAATCAAAAGCACAGAATGACAGTTGGAATAAAGGTGCATAATTGATACATATTCTGCTCAGCCACTGGGCTTGGACAAAAGCATGAAAATATCCACAGAAACATTGAATTCCGCATACTTGTGAAGAAGAAAGGAAGCGACCTAGGTAGTGATAACAAACAACCAGGCTAGAAACAGCAATGCTGCTGGGAAGAAAGTGAGCAATAGGGTGGTAGTTACGAGCCAATCTTCCCACTATACTGACTTTCAGCTTGCTCTGCCCTGGCTCTGTTGTTCCTTTGGAGTAAGCCTGGAGGAACCACCGAAGGTGGAGCTGATTGAAACAGGAAGGAAAAGACAAGCCGAGAGTGCCCATAGTTCCAGGATTCTCACTAGAAGTTTAGTCTAACAGACACATAAACTAGCAGTGGGCTGTAGAATCAAAAGGCTACACTGCCACAAGTACAGAAACAAGGGAAGGTGCTTTCAAGAGAAAATCAGGCACAGGAGACTGTGCCAGGGCTAGATAAGAGATGTGGGGGGAAAGTTCTGCTTCCTGATTTATTGATTCGAATCCAGAGAGCTGAGCTGAACTGAGTTTCCCGTCCTTGCATGTGTGTGGAATTCTCTGTAGTGGAAACAGATTGTGCTAATTTTAATGATTTATTTTCTTTCAATAAAAACTTTTACTAGAATAGAAATACAAACAAGATTTATGAAGGTCGTTGACCACCTATACAAAACCTGAAGCAATGTTAAAGAATTTATACTTTATTAGTTGGCAATAGTGAATCATTGAGACTGAAAAAAAAATCATGAACATAAACAATAGTTCCTAAGGATATAATTAGTATGTGCTAGACTCTGCTCCAAGGTTTTTGTCGATATTAAAATAGTCCTCATAATAATTAAATGAGTATGGTTTAAAATACTATCCCTACTTTATTATATAATGAAACAAAAAACAACACCATTAGAGAAAAAAAAAACCCTCCTCTCATCATCAAACAGACTGATCTATAAGCCCTGCCTTCCTTTTTTGTCCAGAGAATGAGATATCATCACTGAAAAGAGAAAAAAAAAATCATACAGTAAAGATATAGGTAGAAATCCCTACCAAATTAAAAATGGATCTACATGTAGAAATATATTTTACAGTTCAGTTTAATTATCAGGATATTCAGATGCTCTCTATTTGTTTCAGATTGGGAAGTGATTACTTTTTTCAAAGACTTTTCTCACTTCTATCATTCTTGCAAGTTTATCAGTGTAAACTTACTAACAATACCCTTACAGGATTTTTACTGTCTACAGCAGAGGTTCTCAGCCTTCCTAATGCTGCATCCCTTTAATACAGTTCTTCATGTCATGGTGACCCCAACCACAAAATCTTTCCATTGTTACTTCATAGCTGTAATTTTGTTACTGTTATAAATCATAATGTAAATATCTGAAGCACAGGATAGCCATTACTAGTGGGGTCATGACCCACGGGTTGAGAACCTGGTGTGTTCAGGCTCTATGGCTTGGTGTTGTCTTCATTCCTGAAATTCTATAATCTGTCTTACTTCTTGGAGAAATTTTCTAAAGCCTATTAACTACACCAATCAACAAAAAGGACCCACAGCTTGTAGTTTGCTATTCAAGAATAAATTTGCTTCCGCGTGACTCAAGTGTTGCTCTTTAGTCTTTCCTTCTTAGAGTAGCTTAAGTAGTATGTATGGCTTCTTGAGTGAAATCTTTATAACTGATTTCTGTTACTTATTATTCAAACATACACAAAAACTTACTGACATCTATTTTCCCTGAAGCAAGTTTTTATATGTTTTATTTTCATTGTCATTATTCAAATATATTCCAATTTTGATTATGATTTCCTCTTTCACCTATGAGATACCCAGAGGTTCTTCAAACTTTCACTCATAAAGTATATTGCTGTTTTGTCATTATTGAGTCTAGCTTACTTCCTGTGATTAGAGAATATACTTTACATTACTCCTGACCTTTGGAGGTCACTGAGATTAATTATGACTCAGTAAACAGTTAATGTCTGTACAAATCCTAGGTTTGTTCGATGAGAATTTTCTCTTATAGCTAGCTCTTTTAAGAGGTCCAGTTTCCTCATACTCATCTTTGCTTCATTTTTAACATATTGTACTTACCCTAAGAGTTTATCATACTTATCACCCATAGTTTTGCTTCTTTTGTAGTTTTTTTTTTCTTGGTATCAGTCAAGTTTTGTTTTTTTTTTTTTTTTCTTTTTGTGGACTATGAGATTTGAGACAGTTGTTCCATTTAGTCCAAGCTGCCCTTGAACTTGGGACCCTCTTTCCTCTGCTTCCTGAGTGCTGAGTTACAGGCGTGTACCACTGCATACCTCCCTTGATGTTCTTTCTTGATATGCTTGTTGTGATTGAATAACGGATACTGTTAACAATAACTCGCAACACTCAGATGCTTCCTTCTCACAGTTGATTTTCTTTCCTTAGAGGCACATACGAGGGCACCACTTTTACACCTTTTGTGTTGATCCTTCTGAACTGTCTTTACCCTCAGAATAAAACCTTCCTGGCTTCAAATGAAAGTGTGGAGTGTTTACAGGACATCCTACCTACTTTTTCCAGTACTTTAACCTCTTATTTGCATAGAATAAAATGAAAACCTTCAGTTAGAGTTTTACCTGCTACATTTTAATCCCAGTTCACAGATCATCTAATTGTTCCCCTCTTTGCAAGAAATGAGGCCATGCCCCTCCCCCATGTCCATCTCAACCCACTCCCTTCTCTCTGACATACAGGATGGATGTGATGTTGTGCTATGGCTTTAAAGCCCCTTTTCCTTGAAGCTGCAAAGCAAATTTATGGTTCTATCTAGTACACGTTCATGAGGAGCTAGGCCAGGGCAGGTTACATAATGTGGTATGATGTTATACTCCAAACCCTGTAAGTATCAGAACACCGCCCACCCCTTTTCTGGAATGGTTCTCCCCTCTCCCTTCAGGAGTCTGTCATGCTAGTCAACACAGTAACTATTTCTCCTAATGTAGCTCCTCTCAGGATATAAAGGAAAGGCTCTTTCATTTTAAGACCCTATAATCCTGCCCATAGTTTGGTGCTCTGTCTCTTCTAATGCTTTCTAACTTCATGGCCACCTTAAGGCCCCTGTGGTTACAAAGCTTCCTCTCTTTGAATAGGGCTCATTCTCAAGAGGAATACTGCACATGCTGTATTTCGAACATTTGTCTTTTCAATTACTTTCTGCATTTTGAGCCAGTTATGTACATATTATTACAGCCTCTATTAAAGGGGTTTACAATACTTGTAATGCTCATATCTTCTACTTTAATTTGAAAACTATAAAGTTTTTTCTTTGGTTATCAAGTATTCTATTACCAAGATAAAACCTTTATAGATCCATTCATCCATGTGACTTCCCTTGAACAATTTCTCAAATAGGAAAGGTCAATAGGAATATTTTAGAGGGCGCTATCTCCTGGTCTTCAGTCCTGCCACAATGTACATACAATGAACCAGAACCAATAAGAATGATTTAACCAATCATCCTTCATAATGACTTAAAAATTTTGTAATACAAATTTGTTTTCCTTCTCCATGATGCTGTGTGCTTATACTATGATTATGTATTTCTGACTTGAATTTTGCTGTATTTACTGGAACTTGGGGATTTCATCATCCAGTAGAAAAAGAGTACCCCAGATTCAGGAATCACTTCAAGCAGTAAATACTGTGCTTCTAAGAAAAAATTAACTTGTGTAATACAATATTTAAAATTTGTGAATATATTTTCATTCAACTGTTGTGAGACACTTAACTTAAATTATCCAGTAATTTACAAATTTAGAGGCTTAAAAACAGACCGATTCAGCATCTCACATTATTCAGAAGTTTGGGTGGCAACATCAGGGTTTTTCTGCTTAGGGTTACACAAAAAAGGGTGTCACTGAGAGAAAACCTACAACCAGGTTCATGCCAATGGGTTGTCAGTTTTTACTCTTGTAGACTGGCGACTGATGTCCCTCTTTTTTGTTCTCATTGGTAGTGTCCACTGTCAACTTGCAGATGCTGCGAGTATTTTCATCTTCTGATTCTCAACCTTATTGCAGGCACTGGGAGAATCTAATCTCTCACAAGATTTAAATTTCTGATTTACCACAAGATTGAGAATTTTGTTTCTGTAAAATTTCCAGTTAAATCCTAACTACTTTCACTATTTATTACATTTTGAAAGCCATTTAGATATTCAACAATACATATTTTGGCTTCAAATTGAAACTATGAAGAATGTGAAGAAGTAATACTCAGTTCTAAATGTTACCTAACACTGACATTTAATACTTAGAAGACTACTGAATAAATACCTTAACAAATTAAATGAAGGAACTTGGTGATGCCAGTATGATTATTTCCTCTGCCAGGTGAGAAACTGAGATTCCTGGAGGATTCTTTCCAATCACATTAAGTGCATTTAGTTGACTCTGAGTGAATACCAGACACAGTTTTTTAACTCAGATGTCATGAGACTTGGAGGAAAGTAACACTGGAAAACAGAAGTGACTAAAAGGTTTTGATTATCCTCGTGCATCTTTATGAAAATGACTGATTCTAAAACAAATTTTTCTCATAGAAAAGCGAGATGCTGAGGACCTGAATGCAGGTACTCTGTGTGTATATATATGTGGCTTCCTGTTTTGAGTTTTTAAGATATTCCTGCATGTGTGAACATACATGCCTCTGCATCTCTATGTATTTCTTGTGCTTTTTTATGTTTATTTTGTCCTATTCCAGATTGCTCATTTTGTTTTATCTTATTATTCCTTAGTTGCCTGTTTGCTTTCTAAGGGGCGACAGAAAGGATGTGAGCCAACATGGGAAGGGATGAGGGGAGAAACTAAGAGGACCAGGGCCAAGGGAAAACATAATTAGAATATATTATATTTAAAAACTTACAATTAAAAATAGGGGGGCAGTAGAAAAAAGGATTAAGCATTTTAGTGAGTGCTATCAGATTGCAATTACAGGCAGGCAGTGAAAGAAAGTACCTAAAGAAAATGAGAAAACTTATGTGCCACAATTTTTTTTCTTGTAGATTTATTTCATCCACAATACAACTAATCTTTCAACCTAAGGAAACTGAGATACCATTCCTAAGCAATAGGAAAAGCATAGAAGCAAAACGGAAACAAACTAGACTGGGCTGCAATTTCAATTTTAAAATTCTAAAATAATGAACTATGTCACGACTTGACCTTTAAACTGTGAAAATTTTTCTACTTATCACAGCCCAATAAAGTTCTTTAAAAATATTTTTCACAAATGTTAAAAATTATGGCAAACCTAATTTAAAAATTAGCAGGCTCTATCTATTAATATTTACTGTAGCTAACATTAAAAAGCTTAGTAAATGGAGAAGGTTCAGTGGCTCCATGGGTAAAAGCACTTGTCCGGCAAACATGAGTACCTAAGCCACACAAAAGCCAGGATGATTTTGCACACCTGTAACGCCAGCATTGGGGAACAGAGTTAGCCAGCCCCAGAGATGCTCTAGCTAGACAGTCAGCCGGCCTGGCCCACACCAGCGGCCTTCCAGTTTAGACAACATGGTAAAGAGTGATGAAAAAAGACACGCAACACCCTGCTGCGGCTTCTGCGTGTGCACTCGCAAATGTGCACATCTGTACCTTTAAAGGCAACAAGCACCACACAGAGAAACACAGATACACAGACACACACACACACAAAACCACCTTCATCAAATGATCACTAGCAACCAAATATTGCCAGTTGTTTCATCACTCATATTCTTGCATTTAAGTGAAAGATCTCTCTCTCCAGCTCGCAAATTTCATTTTGTAAGTTTCTTTGCAATAAAGGTAGTTTCACACAAAAAAAGTACCTAGGTCAACCCATAATACAATTATATGTGTCTTTATTGAAGTAACCACAGCATTTCAATATGCTACAGAAATGTTTTCTGATATGACTTACTATAAAACCTAGGCTAGTTGGAACTCACTGTGTCTCCCAAGCTGGCCTGAAACCCTCAAGCCTCCCTCTTGCCTCAACCTCCCTAGTGCTGAGATTACAGGCGTGTATAATTGTGCCCAGTCATATTGCACGTTTTCACACCCAATTGCATAGTCAATACCTAGTCAAAGCTTAAGATGAATAATCAAAATTCACTACGCCATCAGCAGCCATTCTGAAATAACTGGCTTTTTAATATAAACTATATGGTAGGAAAGTCCTCAGTGCCTGCTTGTGTCATCTGTTGCCACTGCCTTCCTCTGTGCAAGGGTAGTCACCACTGTTTGTTCATTAGTAGTGTAAATGTTAACACAATGAAAGGAAAAGGAACATGGTGTGTTGGAGATTACAAACCCTTTGGTGACCTTCCCAAGATCCCTCAGCAATATATATACATATATAAGAACATATATATCTGTACATGTGTGTTACATATATGTTTACCAAAACAGGGTATCTCTGTATAGTCATGGCTGTCCTGGACTTCACTCTGTATATCAGGATGGCCTTGAAGTGAGATTCGCCTGCCTCTGCCTCCTGAGCACTGGGATTACAGGCGTGTACTAACATGTCCAGCTTGAGCAGACTATAATTTAAACTGCTTCTTACAAAGAAAAACTGCGATGAGTAGGTTCTTTTATTCCTGCTATTCAGTGAATATGAATAGTGATGATTCAACAAACAGTATTATAAAATAAGTACATACAATGAAATAAAAATGAAAGGATAAAACCTCTAAAGAATGTTAACTTGGGTAATGTGTGAATTACAACAACATGAACAACAAAAAGAATCTTTTTTTAAATACAGACTTCAAATATTTTAGGTTCAGATATAATAACTTCTAGCTAGATTAGCCACACGTGCTATTACCAAGCCTCACCTTAGCTCTGGAGGAACTGACATTTTCCATGTTTTCAATGCTGCAGATACAGTTTTGTGAGACTTTCCGGCAGGCCACTCTGATATAGTCCCAGAAGCTTCGAGGGCTTTCGTAACCAAACCAGGTGACTTGACCTTCAGGAGACAAATCGTAACACAGAATTAGCAAAACTAGTCCAGAAAATTCAAAAGGCAGGAACAGTAAATTCTGAACGATAAATGGTGGTACAGTGTTCTTGTAAGGAAAGGACACTGACTGAGGTATCGCAAGGTCTTAAATTTATATTTACTGGGGTTACTTTTGAGTATCGATGTAGCAATTCTGAATCGTACCTAGTCACATGAAATGAAAAGGAACTGGACACTAAAAATATCTTATTGTCTAAGGTTTTCGCTTGAGAACAGGAAGCTTGTCCTGCACTTCCTGGACACTAGTTAAGCACACATTTACACGTGTCTAGCTAGATTCTAAACTCTTTTCTACTTTGAAAAACAGAAAATGATAACAAATCTTTTATTTCTCTTCATGAGGTTATATTTAAAATCACGAGACGGTTGGTGATTGATCCTGTAAGCAAATGAAATCAATTAACATTCCCTATTCACTGGAGTCATAATTTCCTACCCAGCATTTACCCACAAAATTCTCCTGTATCAGTCATTCATTTGCTATCATTTTGTCACTAATCTGTGACAAAACCAGGCATATATCATCCCCTTTTTTAAAAAGTAACTTATTTATTTTTATTTTATGTACATTATATGTGTGAGGGTGTCAGATCTTGGAGTTAGAGACAATTGTGAGCTGCCATGTGGGTACTGGGAATTGAACCCCGTTCTCTGGAAGAGCAACCAGTGCTCTTAACCACTGAACCATCTCTCCAACCCCCCCATCCTTATTTTTTTATGGTTCTTTTCTATTCTTTTATTTATTTGAACTTAACCATATTCTTTTATTTTTCCTTTTATTAAAAATATTTTTCTCATATATTTCCTGGTTATGTTTTTTTCCTCCCTTTACTCTCAGCTCCTCCCTGTCTTCCCTTCCATCCAGATCTACCCCCTTACTGTCTCTCTGTAGAAAACAAACAGGCTTCTAAAGGATACTAATAAAATAGAACAAAATATAGTAAGATAAAACAAAAACTAACACATTGGAATTGGATAAACAAACAGAAGGAAAACACCCTAAGAGAAGGGAAAAGAAACAGAAACCACTCACTCATATATTCAGGAATCCCATGAAAACACTAAACTAAAAGCCATAAAATATACACAGAGGACCTGGTGCAGACCCGTGCAGGCCCTGCACATGCTTCCTTGATCTCTATGAGTTCACATGTTCATGATCATGCTCACGTAGAGGAACTTTTCTGAGCACCCTCCATCTCCTCTGGCTCTTACACTGTTTCTGCCTTCTTTTCTGCAAGGTTCCCTGAACCCAGAGTGGCAGGATTTGATGGTACATGTTAGGACTGTGTTCCAAGTTTTCTATTTCTCTTTCTGTATAGTGTCTGGCTGTCATCTCTACATTCGCTCCCATTTGCTGCAGGAAGAACCTTCTGTGATGATAGCCGAGCAAGGCACTGACCTTTCTAACCTCATCTTTTACATCTGGATAATTACACGTTTATGTGTGAAAACACATTCTACTTCGTGTATCTTATGTCACTATTAATAATTCTAAGTAGGATTGAGAATCAGAGCCTCTCTGTATATTTAATATTTTTAAATGTGTGTTTACTCCCTAATTTTTAATTAAAATATAATTACATTACTTCTCTCCTTTCCTCCGTCCAACCTCATCCATGCCCCTACTCCTCAAATTGGTAGCTTCTTTTTCTCAGATTATTATTCTACATATAACCACAGAAATAATATATAAATGTATAACATAAATACAACCCAGTGAGTCTGTTTAGTGTTCTTTGTGTGCATATGATTATATACACTTGTATTTTTAAGTGGAGTGGAGTATAGGAAACAGCTTTACACTTTGGTTTCCAGGAAAGACTAATCTTACCCAGGAGAGTTGTTTAATCTTACCACAGAAACATTTGCTTTTATATGTTAAATATGTGCTTCTTTATTTGGATGTGGGTATTTGTCTGAGCTCTTCCTTTTTCTAGTGATTATTTCTCTACAGGTGGTGTGTTATAAACTGCTATCTGAAGTCTAATATCTAAGATATTTGAGCAACTTCCAACCATGGATACCAAATAGGATGGTTTAAAAAATAAACCCATTTTTTACCTTCTTGAATATTAAATAAACAAAACCCTTAGAGGAGGGCTCTGGCAAAAATCAACTTGCAGAAATTTTAAAACTTGTAATTCAGTATCCATGATATTTACCATGTCTCTTCTCTTCTTCTAGTAAACCATGTGTGAGATTTTTAGAGTTAGTCTTACTATCAACACATCCTGTCTTATTAGCTTTTTGTGCTTCTGGCAATCAGAACTACGGCCTCGGAGTATCAGGCAAGGGTTCTACCTAAGCTTATTCTATACAGGCTCATTCTTATTATATATAAACAAGATGAAAACAACTTATAAAGTTTTATTCAAATAGCTATTCAATGTCTCTTTAAAAAGGAGGAGGTCCTCCCCTATTGGTGGACTTGGAAAGGGGCAGGGAGGAGACCAGGGAGGGAGTGTGGGGTTGGGGAGGGAATGAGGGAGCGGGATACAGCTGGGACACAGAGTTAACAAAATGTAACTAATAAGAAAAATAAAATTAAAAAAAAAAGCTAATCTTACTGCAACAAAAAGAAATCCACAGGAATAGTCATATTCTTCTTCATCCTCAGTACTGAAACATATTGTAATACAGATAAAATGTGGTAACATGCAAAGCCAAAAAAGCCATTTTTAGAAGGCCAGATAGTGTATTTTATTGACTGAAATGTCCAAAATTAGGATCTTATCTTTCTCTCTCTCAAGAAACTATTTACTTACTTTGTAGTATTTATCATCATCAATAATTGTCTTTTTTCTGTTTGTTGCCTGTCAATTTACTGAGACTTTATGCTCCAGAGAGAAGAAATTGTCTAGTTTGTTTGCAGTAAGCATCATAGTTCTTGTCACAGAGTTGGCTGGTTTGTTTGCAGTAAGCACATAGTTCTTGTCATATATAGGCATTGGTAAATTAATGAATGACCCTCATATTCTTAAGATCTTTGTAGACTTACTTTGTATCCCTGTTTCACATTTTAACTCAGCATAATATGATGCTTGTTTATAATGATATCTTTGTCTACCATAAGGAAAGATTTTTCTCTCATGTGTTCCTTATAATTTCTACACATTAAACTGGAAACAGGAGAGAAGAGTTTCTAAACAACATTTCTTCAGCTTATAAGCTTCCTTGTATTTTAGAAGCTTCACATCCACATCATACAATAAACTCAAGAGACATAAGGAAAAATAAGCCTACTGAACATGGGCAAGTGATCTGAACAGACCCTTCTCTGGCGGGAGCAAGAGGTGATAAGAGGTCAGGATGACACCTGTGACATTAGTGCAGGGAGGGCATAACGGAGAGAGGAGGCTGTGCTAAAGAATGAAGAAAAAGGAACAGCAAAAATAAATTGTGTTTGAAAATGCTAAAAAAAAAAAAAAAAAAAAAAAAAAAAAGACCGGCTTTAGCACTACCAATTGACCTTAGTTTTGAGGGGAAGCATTCTATTCTGATTTGCATCTTAATGTTGGAATATTTTTATAGTTGTAGTTTAATGTAGTTGTAGATTCTTTCAGATAGGTTTTCAATTTTAATACTTGTTAAACTATTATACTGTAGATAAGACAGATGTGGCACTACCATATACATCTTCTTTTATTTTTTCATGAAATAAGACTATGTTTGTTTGTTTTGTGCTTTAATAAAGGATATAGTTAATTCGAACAGTGTCAGAAAGTGTCCTATAGGGGATTTCAATATTTGCTTATCAGAGAAGAAAATGTCATTTGTTTGGAATGTGATTTAAGAAATTTGGCCTTAAGAGTTTTCCCACAGAGATATACTAGAATTTTTAAAAATAACTTGATCAAAATTTGAAATACTTTCCCGCTGAGCATGGTGGCACATGCTGGTAATCCTAGCACTCTGGGAGGCAAAGGCAGGTGGATCTCTGTAAATTTGAGACCAGCCTAGTCTACAAAGCGAGTCTGGGACAATCAAGGTTACACAGAGAAATGCTGTCTCAAAAAACAAATTGG
The DNA here is from genome assembly GCF_030254825.1 of Meriones unguiculatus. Lineage (NCBI taxonomy): Eukaryota > Metazoa > Chordata > Mammalia > Rodentia > Muridae > Meriones > Meriones unguiculatus. The sequence goes on along the minus strand of NC_083368.1, from coordinate 29,246,058 downwards.
ATAGATAGATAGAGAGATAGATAGATAGATAGACAGACAGATAGATAGGTGGATGGATAGATGGATGGGCGGATGGATGGACCGACAGACAGACAGATAGATACCTTCCCAAGTGACTGCTAAATACTATATAGACTGAGCAGGTTAATTTGAAAGACAGCAAGGAAGCCAGCTATATGGCATGGTTTGGAGGGAGGAAAAGGAATGGGGGAATGATGTAACTTTTAAAATCTCAAAAACTAAAAAGATTATTTTAAAAAAAGTCATCTGGCAGGAAAAAAGGTTTTTAAAATATTAGAAGTTATAGTAAGTAAAAATCTGTTCCATAGAGCAGGGATTTAGCCAGGGTTATTATTAAACTGATGAATATGTTGTTTGATATTAGAATGCTGTTTCCAATGTTTAGGAAAAAACACATAAACTGTAACATGTTGAGGCAGAAATGGAACACTTATTTCAAAACATATTTGCTTATAATTTTAAGAAATGTTAAACCCAAAAATATGTATTTATTTTTTATTTATCTATTTACTTATTACAATTTATTCACATTGTATCCCCGCTGTAGTCCCCTCCTGTGTTTCCTCCTAGTCCCACACACCCCCTCACTTTTCCCCCTATACCCTTTCCCTAGTCCCCTGATAGGGGAGGACCTCCTCCCCTTCTATCTGACCCTAGCCTATCAGGTCTCATCAGGGCTAGCTACATCCAGGAGGAGGTTGCTCTATATGTTGTTGTTTTCGGTGTGTTTTTTTTTTTTTTTTTTTAATTTCCTAAGGTCTCAGATGGCTGGCTCATCTCCAGTATGTTGGTGATGTCTCCTGCCACTGAGCTTCATGGGGACAGAGAACTGACTTACTGGGGAGGGCTGTCTCAGCTAAGTAACCTTTCCTGGTACACTGCATGGGTTCTGCTCAACTTTCAGTTTTAGTCCTTTAAATCCAGAGCATACAAGTGTCTTATACTGTTTTAAAGTTAAAATCTTGTTTTAAGCTAATTCATGAGTCTGTTCTTCCTTTCCCATTTGACTGTGTATATTACTATTGTTTCCTTTTTTAATCGTGGTTTTATTAGTTGTATATACAGTGTTGTTATATTTATTAGAGCTCATAGTAATAACATTCAAATTATTATTTCTCAGCATCGTAAGTGTGATATAACATTTGATCAGTAAACTGTAAGATCAGAGAAACTTCAAGAATTTTCTAGTCCCTCAACAAAACACATGAGTACTATCAACAATAATTGCTTTTACACCCATTAATCTCTATTGAAGGTATATTTCTCAGTTTCTTTTCTCCGTGTTAGAATGAATAGCTTTATTTATTTACTAAAAACATATTATTAATTTCCTGCCACATGCAAATGTTTGTTGAACCTATGTAATATGATCTAACCTTTTGTATATATTTAACTAGAAAATTGTTATTTTCAAAGATTATAGTAGCACAAGTGATAAAACATATAAAGCAAGTATTTTTTCATTTTTTAATGTGGATTTCCACAAGTAATTATTTTAAATAGTTACTTTTGTCTTATGTGTTGTAGTATAGCTATAATCCCAATAGAAACAAGTTACATTTTGTTTCTATTCCTTCCTTCCTTCCTTCCTTCCTTCCTTCCTTCCTTCCTTCCTTCCTTCCTTCCTTCTTTATTTCTCGGCTATCCTGGACTCACTTTATAGACCAGGCTGGCCTCAAACTCACAGAGATTCACCTGCCTCTGCTTCCAGAGAGTTGGGATTAAATGCAGGTGCCACCACACCCAGCCCATGTTTTATTTCGTTAGGTCTTACTGTGGCCTTCAGCTTCACAACATTCTAATTTACTCTGTCAGAAAAGAAGTGTACATACAGGGCCTTACTGTGCAGCCCAGACTAGCTCTGAACTGTATCACTGCAGCCCAGGCTGACCTTTGACTCTCAATTCCTCTGCCTCGGCCTCCAAAATACTAGGATTATAGGGATGTGTCATACACCTAGGATACCAGCATTTAAACCTTATGCCAGCAATGCTGCTGACAGGGAAACACAGTCTTGGCACTGGATAGGCAGCAAAATTAGCAGATAAAAATACTATTACTGGCAATTCAGTTATCAGCTTTTTAATGAAATTGGTGATATAATTATTTTGTTTTAGAAAATTAAATTGATTTGCATTTCCCTGATGACTAAGGATGTTGAGCATTTAAGTGTTTCTTTGCCATTCAGTATCCTTTAGTTGTTATCAGGGAATGCAAATCAAAATGACCCTGAGATTTCACCTTACACCCATCAGAATGGCTAAGATAAAAAACTCAAGTGACAACACATGCTGGAAAGGATGTGGAGAAAGGGGAACCCTCCTCCAGTGCTGGTGGGAATGTAAACTTGTGCAACTACTTTGGAAATCTATCTGGTGCTTTCTCAGACAATTAGGAATAGTGCTACCTCAAGATCCAGTTTACCACTCCTAGGCATATATCCAAAATATGCTCAAGTATACAACAAGGACATTTGCTCAACCATGTTCATAGCAGCTTTATAAGCCAGAACCTGAAAACAACCCAGATGTCCCTCAATTGAGGAATGGATACAGAAATTGTAGTACATTTACACAGTGGAATACTACTCAGCAATTAAAAACAAGGATATGATGATATTTGATATAATGAAATTTGCAGGCAAATTCTGGGATCTAGAAAAGATCATCCTGAGTGAGGTATCCCATAAGTAAGAAGGAACAAGACAGGAACCTACCACAGAGGGCCTCTGAAAGACTCTACCCTGCAGGGTGTCGAGACAGATGCTGAGACTCATAGCCAAACTTTGGGCAGAGTGCAGGGAATCTTATGAAAGAAGAGGGAGATAGAAAGACCTGGAGGAGACTGGAGCTCCACAAGGAGAGCAACAGAACCAAAAATATCTGGGCACAGAGGTCTTTTCTGAGACTGATACTACAACCAAGGACTATGCATGGAGATAACCTAGAACTCCTGCTCAGATACAGCCTGTGGCAGCTCTTTCTTCAAATGTGCATACTAGTAATGGGAATAGGGGGTGTCTCTGACATGAACTCAGTGGCTGGTTCTTTCATCACCTCCCCTGAAGGGTGGGGCATTCCTGTGAATTCGAGGCCAGCCTCATCTACAAAGCAAGTCCAGGATAGCCAAGGCTACACAGAGAAACCCTGTCTTGAAAAAAAAAAAACAAAAAACAAAAAAAAATTAACATTAAATGCACTTAAACAAAAGAGAATTCACTGGATTCCATGTTCTCTGTAGACAAGTTTCAACAATGTTTTCTTTTATGCATAGAAAAAGAAAGGTACTGCCACAACTATGCATTTATTTTTTTTTCTTCTAGCCCCATGGGTCTGACTGATTGAGGAGAATCAGTTAGTTAGTTTTGCTGTTGGTTTCTCCCTCCACCCAAAAGGTGTGGCGGGGGAGACATAAGAAAACACAGTGTATCTGGGACTTTCTCACATAACATCTAAATCCTTGGTATACCTGCTTTCCTCCTGCAAATAACGAAAAAACATATACATATATATATATATATATATATATATATATATATATATATATATTACCACACTCATTGTGAGGTCATATGTGTACCGTTCCTATTTTATGTGAAAGATGTTCTATTAAAGTCATTCATGACTTTTGTCTCTTATTATCATTCCATTTCCTCTTCTGCAAAGATCCCTGGACCTTAAGAGGAGGGGTTTGATAAGGACATCTCATTTAGGACTGATTATTCCAAAGTCTTTGACTCTATGCATTTGAAAGGTTGTGGGTTTCTGTGTTCACTCCATCTACTGTTAAAAGAAGCTTTTCTGATGAGGGTTGAGCACAGATCTATGGATATGCCATATTTCAGAGTTACAACCTATCTTGTCTCAGGCTCTTGACCATGTTAGCAATGGAAGTCCATATTGTGGAGTGATCCTTAAATCTATTCAAAAGAGAGGGCGGTTACTTCCATAACACCTGTGCAGCCGCTGTGGCAGTGTTTCTGCAATCAGTTTTCTCTTGAAGTTCATATGGATTGTATTTGGGTTCTATTGATGATTGTCTTTCTATTCTCATGTGTGCAGAGCACCTTTCAGCACCATGAACATCAGTTAGTAGGGGCAGAGCTTCTAGTTAGGCATAGCTAGACTGCTCTGTGTGATTACATAAACAGTTGTTGTCTTCAGAAGTAGGGTCTTATCGTCAGGTTGTAAAGAGCAACCAACAGCCTTGGAAATAGCCTGTGATAATTGGAGCATTCCATAGGACCCCTTTGGCCAATGACTCACCAAGATGTAATCAATTCCTGGCACTTGAGTTTTTCCTTGGAATCATGAGATGTCTAGCTGGGGACATTGGTGACTTCATGTAGATGCCTTTAACATGCACGTATATTTTAGAAAGTTCCTACAGTGGTAGGTTTCTACATGTTGGTTTTTTTTTTTTCAAACAACCTTTAGTGTTAGTTGTCCCTACCTATATTTCCTCCTTTACCCTGCTCTTGCATCCCACTCTGTATTTAATCCTCTGATTCTAGGCCCCATATAGCTCTCTAGAACACTATATTCTATTTTCCCTTCCTTTAGAGATCCTTTCCTTCCACAGGTCCCTTACTAGGTACCTGGTTTGTGGTTATTCAGATTCTTGCACACATATGGTAAGCTTAAAAGTTAACATCCACATATAAGAGAAAACTTGTAATATTTCTCATTTGGGTTTGTGTTAGCTCAATCAGCATTTTTTTTCTAGATCCATCCATTTACCTGAAATATCATAATTTAATTTTCCTAATGAAATATATATATTTCATTATATGTAATATTTCATTATATGTAATGAATATTATATTACATGTAATATAATGAAATATATAATATATAACATATATTATATATATAAAATTTTATATATAAATTATATATATAATAGAATGAAATATTATATATATTATATTATATGTAATATTCCACTATGTAAACATAACCAATTTTCATTATCTATTCATTATTTTCCTTATATATTCACTCATTATGATGAACATTTAGGCTGTTTCCAATTTCTAGCTATTATAAATAGTTAAGCAATGGACATATATTAGTAAATATCTCTGTAAAAGGGGATAAAGTCCTTTGGCAAATGCCAAGGGCTGGTATAGTTGTATCTTGAGGTAGAATCTATTCCCCTTTGTGAGATGCTGCTACACTGCTTGCCACTGTAGCTATGTAAATTTGCATTCCCAGCAATAATGACTATTTCCCATTCCCATGTTTTCTCCACAATATACTATCAATTTGTTTTATTGATCTTGCAATTTTGACTGATGTAAGATGAAATCTCATAGTAGTTTTTATTTGCATTTCCCTGATGACTATGGATGGTGAACATTTTTTATTATTATAATTTTTTTATTATTAATTACATTTTATTAACTCTGTATCCCAGCTGTATCCTGCTCCCTCATTCCCTCCCAAATCCTCCCTCCCTCATCTCCTCCCTGCCCCTTTCCAAGTCCACTGATTGGGGAGGACCTCCTCCCCTTTCATCTGACCCTGTTTTATCAGGTATCTTCAGGACTGGCTGCAAAGTCCTCCTCTGTGGCCTAGCAGGACTGCTCCTCCCTTGGGGGGTGGGGAGGTCAAAGAGCCTGCCATTGAGATCCTGTCAGAGATAGTCCCTGTTCCCCTTACTATGGGAGAACAATTGGTTACTGAACTACCAAGGGCTACATCCTAGCAGAGGTTCTGGGTTATATCCATACATGGTCCTTGGTGGAGTGTCAGTCTCAGAAAAGCCCCCTGTGCCCAGATATATTTGGTCCTTGTGGAGCTCCTATCTTTTCCACCTCATACTAATTCCCCCTTCTTGCATATGATTCCCTGCACTCTGCCAAAGGTTTGGTTATGAGTCTTAGTATCTGCTTTGATACTGCTAGGTAGAGTCTTTCAAGGGCCCCCTGCGGTAGGCTCCTGTCCTGTTACTTGTTTTCTCCTACATCCAATGCACCTCCCATTTGTCTTTCTAAGTGAGGATTGATCATCTTACTCCAGGTCCTCTTTCTTGTTTATCTTCTTTAGGTGTATAGATTTCATTATGTTTATCATATCTTATAGGACTATATGAGTGAGTATATGCCATGTGTGTCTTTCTCCTTCTGGGATACTTCACTCAGAACGATCTTTTCTGGATCCCACCATTTGCCTGTAAATTTCATGATTTCCTTGTTTTTGATTGCTGAGCAGTATTCCATTGTGTAAAAATACCACAATTTCTGTATCCATTCCTCCATTGAGGGACATCTTGGTTGTTTCCAGGTTCTGGATATTACTAATAAAGCTGCTACAAACATGGTTGAGCAAATGTCCTTGTGTACTTGAGCATATTTTGGGTATCATTTCTTTAAGTGTTTCTCAGCCATCTGTGTTTTGAGAACTCTGCTTAGTTCTATAACCCATTTTTAAATGGAATAATCTGTTTCATTGGTGTTCAGGTTTTACAAATCTTTATATAGGTCAGATATTAACTACACATCAGATACATAATTGGTAATGATCTTTACTTTGTTGCTTTGCTCTCATGATGGTGTCCTTTGACATATAGGACTTTTTCAACTTCATGAAGTCCCTTTTATTGATTGTTGGCCTTAGTGCCTATGGTATCAGTGTCATGCTCAGAAAGTCCTTTTCTGTGTCAATGAGTTCAAGCCTGTTCCCCTATTATACTTTCTCTTCTGTCAGGTTCAGAATATCTTGTCTCATGTTGATGACTTTCATCCATCTGGAATTTTGTTCATACAAATATGGATATATTTGTATTCTTCTACATGCAATCATCCAGTTTGACCAGCACCATTTGTTGGAGCCGTTGACTTTTCTCAGTGTATATTTTTGGCTTGTCAAAAATTGCATGTCCTCCAGTTGTCTGGACTTACATCTTGATCTCCAATTCAATTCCATTGGTCAACATGTCTATATGCCAATACTATACTGTCTTTATTACTATTGCTCTGTAGTACAACCTGAAATCAGGGAGATCATTACACCTTCTGGTGTCTTCTTCAGTTTCTTTCTTCACTGTCTTATTATGCAAATCTTTCACTTAATCAATTAGAGTTATTCCAAGATTTGTTGTAGTTGCTGTTGTTATTGTGAATGGCAATATTTCCCTGTCTTCTTTCTCAAAATGTTTGTCAAAAATGTGTGTGTGTGTATATGTGTATGTACGTGTGTGTATGAAGACTATACATTTTTCTATGTTATTTTTCTATCTTGCTACTTTGTTGAAAGTGTTTATTAACTGCAGAAGCTTCCAGGTAACATTCTTAAGATCTTTTATGGATAAAATCATATCACTTGCAAATAAAGATACTTTGACTTCTTTATTTCCTACCTATTTGTATCCCTTTGATCTCTTTCAGTTGTCTTACCGCTCTAACTAAAGTTTCTAATACTCTATTGAATATGTGTGGATAGACTGGACATCCTACAGTAGAAATGCTTTGAGTTTCTTTCTGCTTAAGTTGTTGCTGGCTGTGGGTTTGCTCTAAACTGCATTTCTTATATTGAGGTCTGTCCCTTATATACCTAGTCTCTTCTGGCTTATCACAAAGGGGTGTTGGATTTTGTCAAAGGCCTTTTCTGCATCTAATGAGATGATCATGTACGTTTTGTCTTTCAGTCTGTTGATATGGTGGATTATATTTACTGATTCATATATGTTGAACCATTCCTGCTTGTATGGAGTGAAGCCAACTTGATCATCTCAGATGATCTTTTTGATGGCTTCTTAGATTTGGTTTGCAATATTTTATTAATTATTGTATGTTGTGGGGAGTTTCTTTTCTGGTCCTATTTTATGTTGTGTATGCCTCCTGTACCTTGACAGGCATTTTGTTTTGTTTTGTTTTAAGGTAAGGTTTCTCTGAGTAGCTTTGGCTATCCTGGAACTCACTCTGTTGATGAGGCTGGCCTCAAACTCAGAGATTCACCTGCCTCTGCCTCTTGGGTGGTGGGAGTAAAGGTAAGCATGACCACCCACCTTAATCAGCATCTTTAAATTGGGGTAATTAATTTTACTCTATGGTTTTGTTAAAAGTATTTTCTGCGCTTCTGACCTAGATCCAATTATTCTGGTGAAAAATTAAAAATACAAACAAATAAATATAAACATGAAGTGCTACTGGAGACCATCAATTAATGATAAAGCCCCTACATTATGCTATGTGGTAGAGTACATCTATATCCATTGAATTCTGTGACTTTTTGGGGTTTTAAAAGTGGTATTCCTATAAAATAAACCTGAAATTTTCTTCAGGGTTTTAAGCTTGAAACCATTAAAATATTCTCCTCAAATAAGTAAATTTCAAGTTCACAGATTAAAATAACTTCTTGATCTAGATGCAGAAATGTAAAGACCATTTATCTCTATCTCTTAACAAATACAAATATTTAAGATGAGGCTTTTACTTTTCACCCCCTCCCAATACACTAGATTAGTACTACATCAACCACACGATCTAAATAAAAGCAAGTGCTTAATGTGCAGGGGCTCTGTCTTAGAATTTTAGACTTTCAACACTACATAAATTTAGTTCTCCAACAAATAAAAAGTTAAATATTAACAATAACAACGAAAGGTGATATCAGAAAATAGTTATCATATTATTGTTGGTAAAGGCCTTTTTGGTATCCAATTTAACAACAGATAAGATTCAAATTTTATAAACACTTTGTTTTTAATAACCATCCAATAATTCATTAGCTACTGTTATTAGAAAATAACTTTAAAGAAATTAAAGTACTATGTAAAAATATCTTACTAATATACACTATGCCCATGAAAAGGAAACTTTTAAAAGAAATCAACTGTTGATAGTTCATACAATAAATATTATATGCCTGTCAAAAGTAAAATAAAAGAGAAATAATACAAGAATAGAAAACATGCAGAAACAAAATCTTTTACATGGATACTTCTAACAGCATTACTTAAAAGAACAAAACTATGTAAGTAATACAAATGTCTTCTAACTAATGAGTGGATACATATAAGAGAGTATGTCCTGCCATTGAGTTCATGTCAGAAATAGTCCCTGTTCCCCTTACTAGGGTAACTCACTTGGTTACTGAGCTACCAGGGGCTACATCCGAGCAGAGGTGTACTGAATGGCAGGCTCTTTGACCTCCCCACCCCCCAAGGGAGGAGCAGCCCTGCTAGGCCACAGAGGAGGACTTTGCAGCCTGTCCTGAAGATACCTGATAAAACAGGGCCAGATGAAAGGGGAGGAGGTCCTCCCCTATCAGTGGACTTGGAAAGGGGCAAGGAGGAGATGAAGGAGTGAGGATGGGATTGGGAGGGAATGAGGGAGCAGAATACAGCTGGGATACAGAGTTAAAATGAAACTAATAATAAAAATAAAAAATAAGAGAGTATGTACATGTAATATACTATCATCCAATCACACAAAAAGAATAAAGTCCTTATACACAATAACATGGATTGAAAACATTCCGCTAAGTCAAAGAAATGATTCACATAACCAAATACAAAGAACATATATTTTATGAAACGTCTAGATTAAATAAATACATTGATATAGACAACAGCTTAATGGTTTCCAGAGAATGAATGAAGAGAAAGAATGAATGACGGAGAAAGTCAGATGACAACTTAATGGGTAGAATCTGGTTTTAGGGCTGATAAAAATATTCTGGAGGTAGGTATCAGTAATAGTCACATAACTGCAAATGTACTGAAATCCAGTGAAAAGTATACTTTAGTTAAAACAGTGCATGTTATGTCATTAATTATGGTATTAAATATAACATTGTCATTTGCAGTTACATTTGTAATTCTGGACACTTTCATTACTATTACAACTTTATATTTGAATATTGTACTCCTTTTGTGAATGGCAGGAAGAGAATATGTCAATAAGAGATGAGTATTCCCAAAAGATGAAGGTATATATAGAAAAAGCTAAGTATCATGACAAGCTTTTGCCCTTTCCTCCTTTCCTTTTCCTTCTACTTTTAACAGAAATGTAAGGAAATTCAGGCAGTCTGTGACAGTAAAAGAGCAAAAATTCACTGTGAAAAACTAGAAATGATGAGTGTTCTAAATTGAAGACTAAAGAAGGCATTGGAATACAACCGAGTTTAAAAAATAATAAGTGAAGCTCCTTCTTGCTTAGCTTCTTTAGGTGTACAGATTTTAGTATGATTATCCTATATTATAGATCTAGTATCCACTTATAAATGAGTATATACCATGTGTGTCTTTCTTCTTCTGGGATAACTCACTCAGGATGATCTATCTTTTCTAGATTCCACCATTTGCCTGCAAATTTCATTATTTCCTTGTTTTTTAATTGCTGGTAGTATTCTATTGTGTAAATGTACCACACTTCCTGTATCCATTCCTCAACTGAGGAACATCTGGGTTGTTTCCAGGTTCTGGCTATTATGAATAAAGCTGCTACAAACGTGGTTGAACAAATGTCCTTGTTGTTTACTTGAGCATATTTTGGATATATGCCTAGGAGTGGTATAGCTGGATCTTGAGGAAGCACTATTCCTAATTGAGATAGTGCCAAATTGATTTCCAAAGTGGTTGTACTAGGTTACATTCCCACCAGCAATGGAGGAGGGTTCCCTTTTCTCCATATCCTCTCCAGCATGTATTGACACTTGAGTTTTTATCTTTGCTATTTTGATGGGTTTAAGGTGAAATCTCAGGGTTGTTTTGATTTACATCTCCCTAATGACTAAGGACGTTGAGCATTTCTTTAAGTACTCACTCAGAAAGACAAACAGGACAGACATGGAAGAAGGAGAAAACAGAAAACAAGACAGGAGCCTACCACAGAGGGTCTCTGAAAGACTCTACTCAGTAGTTTATCAAAGCAGAAGCTGAAACTCTTAACCAAACTTTGGACAGAGTGCAGGGAATCCTATGAAAGGGAGAGATAGTGGGACCTGGAGAGGACAGTAGCTCCACAAGGAGAGCAACAGAACCCAAGTTTCTGGGCACAGGGGTCTTATCTGAGACTGATATTCCAAACAAGAACTATTTATGGATATAACCTAGAACCCCTGCTCAGATGCAGCCCATGGAAGCTCAGTATCCAAGTGGGTACCCTAGTAAGGGAAACAGGGACTGTCTCTTACATGAACTCAGTAGCTGGCTCTTTGACCAACCCCCCAAGGCGGGGGGCAGCCTTGCCAGGCCACAGAGGACAATGTAGCCAGTCCTGATTAGACCTGATAAGCAAGGGTCAGATGGAAGGGGAGGAGGACCTCCCCTATCAGTGGACTTGCAGAGGGGAATGGGAGGAGATGAGGGAGGGTAGGATTGGGAGGGAATGAAGGAGGGGGCTACAGCTAGGATACAAAGTGAATAAACTGTAATTAATATAAAAAATAAAAATTTAATTAAAAAAATAACATCACTAGGTATAAAGGAGCCTGTCCTAAAAAAAAAATAGTAAGTGGAAAGTACAGAAAGTTAGTGATTCTTATTGTTCTGGTCACTAACCTTTTTTCTCTATAGTTGGCTTTGAAACTTAGAGTTTCTATTTTTAGAACTTAGTTACACAACTAAACATTAAATTTACTAAGACACATTAACAGTTATTTTATTTTCTGTAAGACATAGGACACTAAATCAAATTTACCATTAAACATAAAGCCCTATGCTTCAGAAATTAAATATTATTATTTTTAATTAAAAATATACTGAGACTTTTTTTATATTTCCAAGCATATAACTTAAAAGGGTATTTCTCCAAGTGGCCTTGTCCATTGTCAAAACACCAAATCCTGGCAGTTGGAGCAGTTTCTTATCTCTGGTATCGTGTTTTGGCTTGAGTCTATGGGCTCTTACTGGATGACTTGTGTTCATGTTACTACAGAAACAATTCAAGCTTCGTTTTGTGTGCAAACCAGGAGTCAAAAGTTGGAAAGCCTTCAGAAATGAACAAAGAAAACTCAAAAGCCAAATGGACAGGTTTATCTTTACCTATTGTTTCTAAGAGTGTTTATACTCACTTCAAAAGATGGCTTCACAGGGAGGTGACTGTTTCCTGCCCAAGTCAGGAAGCACTTTGAGGCTGAAGCCAAAGCTTAGGCATCAGAACAGTTCAGTTGGATTACAGAAATTATGCAGTGTCAAATCACAGCACTTTGAGCTCTTTTTAAGTGCCTGACTTCAAGTGCTATGGGGAGGGGAGAGTGGAGATTATTGCTTCTGCATTAAAGGTCCAATTGTCCAACAAATCTTCACTGAATATCCACCACCTCAATGTAACAGATACTTGGAGACATCAACAGAGAGACAAAGCTATTACCCCTGGAAAAAGGACATCCTCATAGGGGGGTGGTAAGAAAGGGGAGAGATGATTCATACTTTTAAATATTGTGAATGGAGTAGGCCTCCCTGGGTAGGTTCTGTGTAAATTGTGGAGTTGACCATTCACATGGTAGGAGAAGCGGGCCCCTACACAGGAAAAGCCAGACAATGATGTCTATGATGTATGTGGCACAGTCAGGAACATGAAAAGGCTAAGGATAATGTGGTAACTTAAGGACAAAGAAAAGATTAGCTACACATAGAACAACTGAGAAAAAGTTCAGTATCAATGCAAAACCTCAACTGAATGCGAGTCATTAAGTCCAATATTTGTAAGAATGATGAGCAGATTAATTAAGAAATGACATGTTACATCTTGGTTTTTTTCTTTAGAATGCCACAGAAATTTTTCACTTTAACAACTGTCTATAACATTTAATAATTTCAACCACCATATCACCCAGATGAACTTTATAAGACTATTTCTAACTACTTTACTGCCAATTTTTTTGTTTTCATCTTCCTTACTAACTCATTAAAAAGCAAAGTTATGAATGGCATTTTAAAATTTAAGCTGCATTTTTCTGTAAGCCACCTCTTTCCCATGTGACATTTTCCCCAAACCAAGCAAAGATTACTAACTCCTTTGCATGACATCACAATTAGTAATGCTTTTATAATAATGAGACTCAACTATACAGTATTGGTAAATTATCTTCTTTAAACCCTTTAAGTATAGGTGTCAAGAAGTAGCATGTCTTATTAACCTTTGTAATCTAAATCATACCTAGATGGGTTGCTGAACAGACAGACTAAATGGAATAAAAAGAATAGTGGATGAATGTGTGTACAATATTGGCAGAGGGATTTAATATGGAAAGAAAAAACACAAAGTAATCAAGTGAAGGCATCTGCTTCAGGGAAAGAATAGAGACTTCTGGCTATGACTCATTTTCAAAGTAGAGGAAGCAAGAAAAAGTTAGCCAAGAAAAACCTGGAGAAATAACAGCAAAGGATGGGCCTAGGCACCAACTCTACTGCGCTCTGAGACAAACTAGCTAGCCTTCTAAAGTAACTGAAGATCAAGGAGTTTTAATTTCATGTATTATAATGAAAACACAGGATCCTCCCTATGAGGGAATTATAAACTTATTTTAAATAAATTTATTGTTCCCAGACATTTGTATCAAATTTGGGAAACAAAAGAGACATACTAGAAACAAAAGATGCCAGGCAGTGGTGGTGCATGACTTTTTAAAAAAACTTATTTATTAATTTTATTAATTACAGTTTATTCACTTTGTATCCCAGTTGTAGCCCACTCCCTTACCCCTCTCAAATCTACCCTCCCTCCCTCATCTCCTCCCATGGTCCTCCCCAAGTCCACTAATAGGGGAGGTCCTCCTCCCCTTCCCTCTGAATCTAGCCTATCAGGTCTCATCAGGACTGGCTGCCTTGTCTTCCTCTGTGGCCTGGTAAGGCTGCTCACCCATCAGGGGGAGGTGATCAAAGAGCTATTGAGCCACTGAATTCATGTCAGAGACAATCCCTGTTCCCATTACTAGGGAACCCAGTGGTGCATGCCTTTAATCCTAGCACTCAGAAGGCAGAGACAGGTGGCACTCTGTAAGTTCAAGACCAACCTGGTCTACAGAGTGCTTTCCAGGACACCCAGGATTGCACAGAGAAACCCTGTCTCAAAAAACAAAACAAAGTAGAAGCAGAGGAAGAGGAGGAGGAGGAATCCGACAATGACACCTACCAATTCTACCACCCAAAAGACCTCCAGCATGTTGATGCCATAAAGTCATCCTGCCAACCTGGGCTCCCTAGTCACCACTGATCTCCTCCCGGACAGTATAGTTGAGCCTTTTCCAAAATGTCATATAAATGGATCACAAACTGTCTAAGTTTTCATAATTTTGCTTCAAATATTTATCATAGTTCATTTGATATTCATAGATATTGTAAGTAGAAATACATTTTCTATTACTGAGCTTTTTCATGGTGTATGAGAGCTAGCCATTTATCATGTGGAAGAAATCTAAATTGCCAAGTATAAATAAAGCTGCTCTAAATAGATTTTGCATAAACATAGGTCTTCATATCTCTTGCGTAAAGGCCCAAGATTTCTGGGAAGTAAAAGTTTATTTATCTGTATAAAAAAATTCACAAATTTCTTAAAAGAAGCCATATAGGATTTTATGTCACCAACAATGCATGACAGTTCTAGCTTCTCTTCATATATCTCTCAATTTGCTAAGTGTACAGAGGAAGCTTGCCATGGTTTTGTTAAACATGAAAGTAGAACTGGGCAAGGGAATCCTACAATCAACTTAAATTCTCTCCCCTGTTTGTGGACCCTGTGAGCCAATCAAAACTCTGACCCCAGTCTTCACTGAAAAATTTGAGTTTTCCAAAACACAAAATGTCAGTTGTAAGCTTAGTCCTGAGACCTTCAAGAGTCTCAAGAAGGCGTTAGATATGAGGTAAATACGAAAACAACAGCCAGGATTACATAGAAAGACCCTGTCTCAAAAAAAACAAAACAAAGAAGAGGAGAAAGAGGAGGAGCAGAGGTGGGGAAGCAGCAGCAGCAGCTAGCCTGAAATTCAGAGATCTACTTGCCTTTGTCTCCCAAGTGCTGAGATTAAAGGCATGCACCATGACACTGACCCTTAAATTATTATTTTTTATTTTTTTCCTGAATATTCATTGTTCCATCATTGTCTGTTAAAGTCTATAACTTCTCCACTAAAGGCCTGCACATACAAAAAAAGTCAAGATTTTTAATGGTTTTGTTTATGAATGTTCTATTCCATTCACTTGACCTATGTGTAAGATTTCACTGGCACACTGATTTCTATTATCATGATACTAAATTCTGAAATCACATAGGTTGAATCACTGGCTTTGATTTTCCTGTGCAAAACCACTTATTGTTCTTAATTTGCCTAGTCATATAAACCTTAGAATCACTTCGTCTAGGAAAATTTTAAAAAAAGTTCTGAAACTGAGATTACATTGACTCTACAGATCAAGAGGGAAAGAACTGGTATCTTATTAGTTTTCTGAACTATAGTTAAAAAGTATTCATCAAAAAGATTAGTATTATTTCTGACAGGAACTCAATGGCAGGCTCTTTGACCTCCCCACCCCCCAAGGGAAGAGCAGCACTGCTGGACCACAGAGGAGGACTTTGCAGCCAGTCCTGAAGATATCTGATAAAACAGGGTCAGATGAAAGGGGAGGAGGTCCTCCCCTATCAGTGGACTTGGAAAGGGGCAGGGAGGAGCTGAGGGAGGGAGGGTGGGATCGGGGAGGGAATGACGGAGAGGGATACAGCTGTGATACAGATTTAATAAAATGTAACTAATAATAAAATTTTTAAAAAAAGAAACTTAAAACTGAGTCAATATATATGTTTAAATATGGTCACTAATACAATTCTGATTATATAGAATTTATTTATACGTATGCTCTGCAGGGTCTATAAAAGCCTAACTTATTTCTTTTAAATGCAAGTATGTCTTAAACACTTCTTGCTTTGATAGTTATTTTAATCACAATAGGTCAGACTTATGTTGAAGGCTCACCAAGAGGAATCAGTATATCACATAGATTACAATAATACCTATGTAAATAACTGGCAATATGAAGAACCATTGTGGACTTTTATTCAATATTATAATTATGTTGTGTGGAAATTGATTTTTATGTGCTAAAATATAAACAAAATTATTTCTTAATCAAGACTATTATGGTAAATGAAGTATAAATTTATGAAGAGAATGATCTAACAAACTAAAACCTTAATAGAAGGAAAAATTTGTAAATTTGATAATTTATATTTTAAGGTATCAGCATAAGTTGCTAAGCCATAATGAAATAAGTAATTGAGTTTCATTTTATTATTATCATCATTCTTTTGGGATATTCTGTATATTAGGTATTATCAATATTATGGACATTTGTGAGGTTAACAGGCTGTACCTATAAGCAGAATAAATTGATGTCAGAAAATTACTTGACTGGTTTACATTTTCTTAAATTTATTTTTCTTCTATTCATGAATAAAAGCTCTGTATCAGACTGTCAAAAAAAAAAAGATTAGTATTTCAGGGCTGAGTACTAAATACATTTAAGATAAGATAAAAATTTCAACAATAAAACACCCTTCTATTCTAGAGTGTGACTTGTTCAAATTTTTTTACAAGTCTAGTCTCTATGATCATGAGGGATACTAGAGTATACATTTTCCTTTTTATTATGTATATTAAATGTCTTTTATTCTTAAAATGTGTGCATGTATTTATATGCATGTGAGTGAAGGTGCCCACAGAGTTCAGAAAGGATGGTGGATAGCCTGCAGTATTTGTCTTCATATGACAAAATTATTTCACTTGGCAGTTACAATGATGTTCTCTAGGTTCACCAATTACTGCTTCTAATGACAGGACTTCCTACTTCTTTAAAGTTGAATAGTATTCCATTAAATACATAGAATACAATTTCTTTATCTATTCATCTGTAGAAAGATACTTAAATTGATTCTATACCACCCATGTCAGGATCATAAAGACTTTCTTCTGTGTTTTCTTCTGGTAAGTTTATAGTTTCAAGTCTTACACTTAAATATTTAACTAATTTCAGATTGTTTTTGCAGAGGATTCGGAATGTGAAGGCTGTACATTTGCTTTTTTTTCTTTTTTTTTTTTTTTTACCAGCTGTAATGTATTTTACTCCAGAGAGCCTCCAGCTTTGTTCCTTTTCCTCAAGACTTTAGACATTCAGGGTGTTAGTAGGGGTATATAAACCTTAGGATTTTTTTTACATCTGTGAAAAATATCATTGTATGGAACAGTGATTCTCAGCCTTTCTAATACTGTGACCCTTTAAAAAAGTTCCTCATGTTGTGGTAGTGTGGTGACACTGAACTATAAAATTATTTCATAATTGATATTTTCTACCATTATGAATTATAATGTAAATATTTATTAGGATATCTGATGAGACCCGTACAAAATGGTCATATAATCCTCAAGGGGGTCATGACCCACAGATTGGAAACCACTGGTTTAGAACTTGCTGGAATCTGTAGTTTGGGTGGTATGTGTAGTTTATTAATACTTAATACTCTAATCCATAAACATGGGATATAGTTTCCACTTATAATAAGGTGCCATATAACAAGGTTTTAGTCAACCATGGACCACATGTAACAGGCAAGTCCCACAGGTTATATTGGCTAGTGAGGCAGTACCCTCAGTTTGCATAAGTATACTTTATGATTTATACAGCAATGAAATTGCCTAACAATATTTCTTAGAACACAACTCAGTTATTAAGTAAGATGTGACAATATTTGCAAATATTTGCAATCTTGTGCTATTTCTGAAGTAGGTGACAAGGTAAATAAAACTGCATGTGGTGGTTTGAATCATGGTTTGAATATGCCCCATCATCTCAGGTATTTGAATACTTGTTCCCAGTAGCTGGCCTTGCTTGGGAAGTGTGACCTTCCTGGAAGAAGTATGTCACTGGGACAGGCTTTGACAGCTTAAAGCCTCACACTACTTGTAGTTTTTTCTCTCTGCTCCCTGCTTGTGGTTCAAGACGTGAGCCTTCAGCTTCCTGTTCATGCTGCCACATCTACCTGCTGTTGTGCCTCATAGCCACCATAGACTTTTTTAAATTAAATTTTTATTTTTTATATTAATTAGTTTATTTACTTTGTATCCCAGCTGCAGCCCCCTCCCGCATTCCCTCCCAATCCCATCCTCCCTCCCTCATCTCCTCTCTGCCCCTCTCTAAGTCCACTAATAGGGGAGATCTTCCTCCCCTTCCATCTGTACTATAGACTCTTACTCCTTTGGAGCTACAAGCCCAGAAAGACTCTTCCTTTTGTAAGTTGCTTCTGGTGCTTTATAGAATAGAAATATGATCAAAAGATAAATAAGATTTAACTGCATTTATCCCTAAGAAACTTCATCTCATTCAAATTAACTCAAGAGACATAAAACATAAAAGAAGTAGTAGTTAAGAAAGCCTTGGAGTGGTACTTTGGTTTTAATTTGGATATGAACCAAATATGTGGTATGGAAAAATGGAAAATATTTATTGATCGTTGATCTTAGAGCCTGTGCTGTTGGTGTTCAGGAAGTTGTCTCCTGTGCCAATGACTTCAAGGCTCTTTCCCACTTTTTCTTCTACAAGTTTAGTGTGTCTGGTTTTATGTTGATCCACTTGGACTTTAGTTTTGTGCAGGGTGATAAATATGAATCTACTTGCATTTCTCTACATGTAGACATCCAGTTAGACCAGCACCATTTGTTGAAGATGCTATCTTTTTTTTTTTTTTTTCCATTGAATGGTTTTGGCTTCTTTGTCAAAAATCAAGTATCCATAGGTGTGTGGGTTTATTTCTGGGTCTTTGATTAGATTCCATTGATCCACCATTCTGTTTCTATGCCAGTACCATGCAGGTTTTATTACTATTGCTCTGTAGTACAGCTTGAGATCAGGGATGAAGATATCTCCAGAAGATCTGTTGTTGTACAGGATTGTTTCAGCAATTCTGGGTTTTTTTGTTTTTCCATATGAAATTAAGAATTGTTCTTTCAAAGTCCATAAAGAATTGTGTTGGTATTTTGATAGGAACTGCATTGAATCTGTAGATTGTTTTTGGCAGGATGGCCATTTTCACTATATTAATCCTATTGATCCATGAGTATGGGAGATCTTTTCATCTTCTTCAATTTCTTTCTTCAGAGATTTGAAGTTTTTTGTCAAACAGGTCTTTCACTTGTTTGGTTTAAGTCACACCAACAGCACAGGCTCTAAGATCAACAACCAATAAATGGGACCTCATGAAACTGAAAAGCTTCTATAAATCAAAGGACACTGTCAAGAGAACAAAACGACAGCCTACAGATTGGGAAAGGATCTTTACTAACCCTGTATCTGACAGAGGCCTAATATCCAGAATATACAAAGAACTCAAGAAATTGAAAAGCAACAAATAAAGTAATCCAATTAAAAAATGGGGTATAGAGCTAAACAGAATTCTCTGTAGAGGAATATAGACTGGCAGAGAAAGACTTAAAGAAATGTTCAACGTCCTTAGTCATTAGAGAAATGCAAATCAAAATGACCCTGAGATTTTACCTTACACCCATCAGAATGGCTAAGGTAAAAAAATAACTCAAGTGACAATACATGCTGGAGAGGATGTGGAGAAAGGGGAACCCTCCTCCATTGCTGGTGGAAATGTAAACTAGTACAACCACTTTGGAAAACAATTTGGGGCTTTCTCAGACAATTAGGACTAGCGCTTCCTCAAGATCCAGCTATAGCACTCCTAGGCACATACCCAAAAGATGCTCAAGTATACAACAAGGACATTTGCTCAAACATGTTTGTAGCAGCTTTATTCATAATAGCCAGAATCTGGAAACAACCCGGATGTCCCTCAATTGAGGAATGGATACAGAAATTGTGGAACATTTACACAATGGAATACTACTCAGCAATTAAAAAACAAGGAAATCATGAAATTTGCAGGCAAATGGTGGGAACTAAAAAACATCATCCTGAGTGAGATATCCCAAAAGCAGAAAGACACACATGGTATACATTCGCTTATATAGATATTAGACATATAATATAGCATAAACACAAGAAAATCTGTACACCTATAGAAGCTAAGCAAGAAGGAGGACCCTGGGTAAGATGATCAATCCTCACTCAGAAGAGGGAGAAAACAGGAAAGAGGACAGGAGCCTACCACAGAGGGCCTCTGAAGACTCTACCCAGCAAGGTACCAAAGCAGATGCTGAGACTTATAGCTAAACTTTGGGCAGAGTGCAGAGAATCTTATGAAAGAATGGGGAGATGGGAAGACCTGGAGGGGACAGGAGTTCCACAAGGACAGCAACAGATCCAAAAAAATCTGGGCACAGAAGTCTTTTCTGAGACTGATACTCCAGCCAAGGACCATTCATAGAGATAACCTAGAACCTCTCCTCAGATGTAGACCATGGCAGCTCAGTCTCTAAGTGGGTTCCCTAGTAACAGGACATGAACTCAGTAGCTGGCTCTCTGATCACCTCCCCCGAAAGGGAAGCAGTCTTACCAGGCCACTGAGGAAAACAATGCAGTCAGTACTGATGAGACCTGATAGGCTAGGGTCAGAGGGAAGGGGAGGAAGACCTCCCCTATAGGTGGACTTGGGGAGGAGACAAGGGAGGGAGGGATTGGAAGCTGATGAGGGAAGAGGCTACAGCTGGGCTACAAAGTAAATAAACTGTAATTTATAAAAAGCTTAATTAAAAAACAAAAAATTCAAAACATTAGTAGAATCTTGTGAATAACATAGAATTTAGACTATCTGAATCACTTTACACAGGCCCAAGCACTAATTTCTAAGAGCAATAGTGATAAATCAGTGATGCACAAGAAAAACTACTGTAGTAGTTCCAGGAGACTGAAGGGACTAAAGACTGGGGAGTGAGATGAAGAGAACCTGACAGAAAACATTTTTAATATAATTTTTTATTTATTACAATGTATTCACTTTGTTTCCCAGCTGTAGCCTCTCCCTCATTCCCTCCCAGTCTTGCCCTCCCTCCCTCCCTCATCTCCTCCCAGGCCCCTCTCCAAGTCCACTGACAGGGGAGGTCCTCCTCCCCTTCCATCTGACCCTAGCCTGTCAGATCTCATCAGGACTGGCTGCACTGTCTTCCTCTGTGGCCTGGTAAGGCTGCTCCCCTCTCAGGGGGAAGTGATCAAAGAACCAGCCACTGAGTCTATGTCAGAGACAGTCCCTATTTCCCTTACTAGGGAACCCACTTGGAGACTGAGCTGCCATAGTCTACATCTGAGCAGAGGTTCTAGGTTATCTCAATGAATGGTCCTTCATTGAAGTATCAGTCTCAGAAAAGACCCCTGGGCCCAGATTTTTTGGTTCTGTTGCTCTCCTTGTGGAACTCCTGTCCCCTCCAGGTCTTTCTATCTCCCGTTTCTTTCATAAAATTCCCTGCACTCTGTCCAAAGTTTGGCTATGAGTTTCAGCATCTGCTTTAATACCCTGCTGGGTAGTCTTTCAGAGGCCCTCTATGGTAGGCTCCTGTCTTGTTCCTTATTTTCACCTTCTTCCGATATCTATCTCATTTGCTTTTCTGAATGAAGATTGAGCATCTTACCCAGGGTCCTCCTTCTTGCTTAGCTTCTTTACGTGTACAGATTTTGGTATGATTATCCTATATTATATCTAATATCCACTTATAAGTAAGTATATACCATGTGTGTCTTTCTGCTTCTGGGATAACTCACTCAGGATGACCTTTTCTAGATCCCACCATTTGCCTTCAAATTTCATGATGTTCTTGTTTTTAATTGCTGAGTAGTAGTCCATTGTGTAAATGTTCCGAAATTTCTGTATCCAGTCCTCAGTTGAGGAACATCCGTGCTGTTTCCAGGTTCTGGCTATTACAAATAAAGCTGCTACAAACATGGCTGAGCAAATGTCCTTGTTGTATACTTGAGCATCTTTTGGATATATGCCTAGGAGTGCTATAGCTGAATCTTGAGTCTCTACCAAGCAGGGTATTAAAGGAGATGCTGAGACTCATCGCCAAACTTTGGGCAGAGTGCATGGAATTTTATGAAAGAAGGAGGAGACAGAAAGACCTGGAGGTGTCAGGAGCTCCAAAAGGAGACCAACAGAGCCAACAAACAAACAAGCAAACAAAAACAACAACAACAAAAAAAACTGAGCCCTGGGGATCCTTGAAGAGAATGATACACCAACCAAGGACAATGCATGGAGAGGACCTAAAACGTCTGCACAGATGTAGCCCATAAACTCAGTCTCCAAGTGGGTTCCCTTAAGGGGAGCAGGGGCTTTCTCTGGCATGAACTCAGTGGCTGACTCTTTGATCCCCTCCCCCTATGGCGGGGAGGGGAGCCTTGCCAGGCCACAGAGGAAAAGGATGCTATGAGCCCTGATGAGACCTGATAGGCTAGAGTCACATAGAAGGGGAGGAGGACTGCCCTATAGGTGGACTAAGGGAGGGGCACAGGGGGAGAAGAGGGTAGGGTGGGTGCGACTGGGAGGAGACTAGGGAGGGAGACACAGCTGGGATACAAATTAAATAAATTATAATAAATAATAATTTTAAAAAGTTTTTAAAAAGAATTTTCTAACTACTTAAACTGTTTAAAAATTTAATGAACTGCCTTCCTCAGTTTCCAGAGATTAGATGTGTTCAAACAAAAGGCTGTAAGTCCACCAAATAAGTGGGTTGGGTGTGCCACTTGGGAGGCAGAGGGAGACTGATTTTTGTGAGTTGTGAATCCAGCTTGGTCAATAAAGAGAATTCTCTTGTCCTGACTGCGGACAGGAATGCACGGTGAGGATGGAATTATTGCTGAGAAGGCTAAAAACTTGACTTCAGCAGGACACTTCTGGGCAATTCTGCAGTGGCTTTACTAGAAGACTCAAAGCCACATGGAGAAATGCCTTACTACATAGCTCAGGCTGGCCTCAACCTCACAAGGTGCTCTTACTTCAGCCTCTAAAGGTCTGGATTACAGATGGGAGCTATTGTGCTCAATTAACACTTTAAATTGACTGAAGTTTAAAAGGTACTGAACTGAAGAAACAGAACTCAGGTCTCACTATTTTTAATAGTCTCTGACAAATTCTTTCTTCCCAACTATATTCTAGAAAAAGTAAGACCTTCACTTGATCAATAGATTAGTACAAATAAAATTCATGTCAGATTTTAAAAGCTTCCTTTTCTCCAATTATGAGTCTTTTAAAATGAATTAAGAATAAACAGTTTGGTCAGCTTTTCAGTTTACCTGTGGCAGCACAGTATGTCTGAGGAAGGTATTTATCTTTCTCTGGAAAAAATTTAATGTATACGCCAAATGTTCTTTATTTTAAAAAGTAGTAATAGCTTGAGAAAGGTATATCTTATAATCTGATAAAATTAGATGATTTTAATTTGTACTTATATAACATTTATTGAACATTTTAATTAAAACTAAATTTTAAATAAATATTTACAATGTATAATAAAATACATAACCTCTTAAAAGGCAAAATATATTTTTGTATTGCATTATTAAGAATAGGAAAACATGAAATTTCTAGGCACTTGAGACTTTCAAATATTTCTTCTCAAAAATAATTTAATTATCCATATCTATTGACAAATACACCAACCACATAGTTAACTTATATGCAACTCTTTTAAAAGTATGCTTTGAATTATTTATCTCTTTCACTTAAACCTGAAATACCTTGTTTTGTCCATGGGATTTTTGTTGTTGTTGTTTTGTAGCACTAGAGAGTGAACCTAAGGCCATGCACCTGCTCTGAAAGCACCCATCCGCTGAACTATTCCTCAATGTTATCTTAGCTTCCTTTCTTTTTCCACTAAACTATAGACAGCTAAATTAAGTAGATTTTATAGTTTCATCACAGTGTTTTTCAGAATTAACAAGAACATATTGAATTATCTGGAGTTGGTTCTGAACATTAATGATCTATATTTTGCTGAGGCACAACACATGGGTATTGGTTGTATAAAAAAGGTCCATTTATATTACTCAACACAGGAATCTCAAGATGACCTTATATTTTTCTAATTTTAAAATGTATTTTGTAAGATAATCATATTACAAATGGTAATCTTTTATAAGATAAAGTACTTTTGAGTACTAAGATTTGCAAATACTAAGATACATTATGGTATATCTTATTCCACGTGCTATTTGGTCATAAATTTTGTTATTAAAATATTATCACACAATATTACAACAATATTTCAAAATGCATCTATATTCTTCACTTTTATAAAAAATATACTGTGTATTAAAACTGAGGAAATACAGAAATGCAAAAATAAAAAGTAATAATATTTTTCACATGTGAAACCATCAAGTTTAACAGAAACGGTATTGATGATTTCATGGACTCCATCTTTTTGTTGTTGTTGTTGTTGGATTCAGTTCGCAAGTATCTTGTTGACAATTTTTTTATTTATTATTTTTTAATGGACTTCATCTTAATTGCAGAATTCTAAATGAATTCAGTTTTTCCTCCCATGTTAATTCAATTATTTTCTCAAATGATTTAATGCTTAGCATAACTTGGATACTGTCAGCACTAAAAAATATACAACAGAATTAACCTTCAGACTATGCTTGAAAGTTCTTGTAAACTATCAAAGCAAATTACTTATACAAACTTAAAACTATACCATTAAGACTATTTTTAAAAAGTAAAAGCAAAAGCAACGCCATCTAGTAACCAACTTTTCTTTTAAAGACTAGATAATAGAACTGACATAATAGAGTTGTTACCTATTGCTTTAAGATTTACACTATATAATTCTTGGTTTTCATTAGTTATACTTTGGAGACTATCTGTTTTTAGACAGGGTCTTGCTCTGCAGCCCTAACTGGCCTGGAATTCACTATGTAGATCAGGTTGGCTTTGAAATCATAGAGATCCACCTGCCTCTGCCTTCCGAGTACTGGGATTAAAGGGGTTCATCACCACACCTTGCTTCAAAAATTAACTTTTAATATTAAAAAGTGTGAATTCTGAAACAATGTTTCCCATAAACTCCTTAAAAATGGCTTATATTTCACAATTCCACACATACATCTTTCGATCATATCCCACTCTCTTGTATCCCCTTTCCACTGGATCCTTCGCAAGCCTTTGTCCTACTTTCCTGCTCTGAGGTTTTGCTTTGTTTTGTGTGATCCACTGAATTTAACTAGGGTTACTTGAAAATGCCTGGGTGGAGGTTATCTAGCTAAGCAAGGGCAGTTGCCAGTTACTCCT
Source organism: Meriones unguiculatus (assembly GCF_030254825.1). NCBI lineage: Eukaryota > Metazoa > Chordata > Mammalia > Rodentia > Muridae > Meriones > Meriones unguiculatus. The sequence continues at coordinate 29,220,851 of NC_083368.1, read as the reverse complement.
CTGCCGCCTTTCCATGTTTAAAAGATTCCTATGTATAATACAAATGTTACTGATTTAAGAAAAACATAGCCAAATCCATACTTATTTTAACTTACTTACTGCTAAGTTTTTCAACTGTATCTAACTGAAGGAAGTATACTGATAATAAGCACATCAATTCAATGCTTAGACCCAGTAAGTTAGCTTGGGATATGCTAGCACTTAAGATTTAAATGTAAATAGTTTGGGAAAGTGGCTTTGTTCTTGTATACGGAAATGCATACATTCGGAGTTTACCATTTTTCGGATTTAATTATTTTACTTTATGAAAGTTTTATCACATGCCTGTCGGAACTCCCAGAAGCAGAGCTATGGGTGATTTTAAGTCACCATATGTGTGCTGGGAATCAAACCCGGGTCTTCTGTGAGAGCAGTAAGTGCCCTTAACTGCACAGCAAACTCTTTATCTCAGACTTGTGTTTTGTTTCGACACAAGGTCATATTATGTAACCTTGTGTGGCCCGGGACTCCCTGTGTAGACTAGGTTGAATGAAGTCACAGAAATCCCTCTGCATCTGTTTCTCAAGTGCCGAGGTCAAAGGCCTGTGACACCACATCCACACTCAATATCAGAAATGCATTCTAGAAATAAGTGTGAATGTAAGAAGACAGATTCATTTTGAATAACATAGATCAAAGATCAGCTATTACAAAGTCAGATTTATGTTTTTTCTTCCTAGGTAGCACAATTGCTACCTAAACAACACCAGTTTTCTAAAAGTTTATCTTCTTACAAGGAATTTGTTAGGAAATATTACATTAAAGTTGTTACCTTTTAGCCGGTGACTTAGAATTTGTTCCAGAACAGCTGCAAAATTATTAAATTCAGGAGAAGAATCATCAATTGTTTCAAAGCAAGAACGATCAATCAATGTCTTCACAGAAAACCTATGAAAAAAAAGATGATTGTTGGTTTTAGAGAGAGTAAATCCATTCACTTAAGTATGAAAATGTGAGAAAGTATTTAGAAAAGAATCCTGAAAATCTTTTTTTATTCAATGTGCTCTGTAAGTTGAAACCTTTACAGAAAATGAGCTTCCACGTGTATAGTTCCTGCTAACACTGGAATGCTGGTGTCCTCTAAGGTCCTATATTGCTAGTGAGTCCCGGGGCACTAGCATCAATATGTTTGGCCCTACATAGTATTCTTCTACTAGCATCTTTGTAGAAGAGGCCTAAGGGAGTTTGACTGGCTCTTCTGTCAGAAAAGGCACCAGTCGTGGGAACAGACCCTGTGGTATACCAAGTCCCCTGGCACCTTGATGATTTAAACAATAAATTTGTTGTTTTGTTTTTTTACAAATTACCCAGTATGAGAGCAGTTCGTCACAGCACACCGAAAAGACTAAGATACTACCTTTTGCTTAAAGTAAGACTTTGGGATAATTTTCTGTCTTTACACTACTGGTGTTGAAATCAGAATCAAAAAATGATACAATTATAATTTAGTATTCCTTAATATAAAAACTTTCTGACTTATAAACATTAGACAGAGTTTTTTACTTTAAGACAATAATAAAGTGTATCTGTATGATTATTCTGGGTTTTTTTTACTTTTGGTATAGTAGTCAATAAACTGTCTAAATATCTAATTTTTATTTCAATTATTTGTTTACTTATTTATTTGTGTTTGTGTGTCTGTGTACACACAAACATGTTCATGCATGAGCCACAGGATGCATGTGGAGCTCAGAAGATGACCACTTGAGCAAGTCCGCTTTCTTCTTCTACCATGTGAGTCCTGGGAACTGAACTCAGGTCATCACACTTAGCAGTCAGTGTCTATATCCACCAAGCCACCTCATGGCCCTAAGTATTTAAGGCTTCACCATAAAACAATGTCAGGTGGTTTTGTCAAATTGTAGGTGAACAGAACTGTTCTGAGCAGTCTTGAAGAGTAGGTAGGCTGCAGTATTTTATTATTTAGGTATATGTGGTGGCTTCAGTAAGATATTCCTAGTCTCAGGCAAGTGAATGACTGGTTTCCAGTTAGTAGAGCTGTTTGCAAAGGCTTAGGGAGTGTGGCCTTGTTAGAAGAAATAGGTTACTGAAGGTGGCCTTTGAGAATTTAAAAATCCACATATTTCAAGGTAGCCCTCTTGGCTTCCTGCAGCTTGAAGTTCCTTAGCTCCCAGCTCTGCTGCCATGCCTCTACCTTCTCCCCCCCATTATGGATTCACCCTTTTGGAACCATAAGCCCAAATACACCCTTTCTTTTATAAGTTACCTCAGTCATGGTGTTTTAACATAACAATAGAAAAGTAGCTAATATAAAGGTATTTTTAATTTACAATATTTTCAACTTACAATAGCCATGAGTTTGAAAAAGATCAAGAAGTGGTATGTGGGAGGAGTTGTAGGGAAGAAAGGGAAGTGAAAAATAATGAAGTGATACTATAAATCCAAAGTAAAATAATTAAATAGAAAATGCCGCTTACATTTCCATATTTAAAAAAAATTAAACAACACATGACAGAGTCATTCCGGAAGAGGGAATCTCATGTCCCCATCAGACTGACCTGTGGATCATTTCCTTAATTAGTAACTGATGTGAGGGCCCAGCCCATTGTGGGTGGGGCCACCACTGGACTTATGGTCCTGGGTGCTATAAGAAAGCAGGCTGAGCAAGCCATAAGTAGCAAGCCAGTAAGCAGCACTCCCCCATTGCCTCTGCATCAGCTCCTGTCCCCAGGACCTGTCCTGTTAAAGAGTCCCTGTCCTGACTTCAATGATGAACTGTGATGTGGAACTATCAGCTGAAATAAACCTTTACTTCCTGAGTTGCTTTGGTCATACTGTTTTGTTTTGTGTTGTGTTGTATTTTTAATAACCCTAGCTAAGAAAAAGCAGAAACCATACAAAAATCATCTTAGTGGGGAAATAATTTATATTATTTATGATCTTTATACATTTTTGTTTTTCAAACTATTAAAAACTCTGGCCAGTTACAATAGAGAAAAATGAAAAAGTAAAATATCTAAGTATAGAATACTATAACTTAATATATTAGAAATATTAGGAATTAAAATTCTTTACTTTCTTACAAAACAGGTATGAAGAGTAGAATGAATAGCTGTCTCAGTCTTCTCCTTGTGTAACCTTGAAAAACTGTTCTGTCCCTTCCAGAATTTTAATCAACTCTCAGCACTTTAATTCAATCAAGCTCTTTCTCTTGAATGTCATTATACAAACACTTCTAAGCACATGCTACAGAGACTTAATGTAAAGAGTAGAGTCATCTCTCTCATGTTATTGACAGACCATTTCATTCAGTTTGCTAGTATCTTCTCTCTCCTCTCTTCAGCAAAAATGAAGTGGATTCCCTTTCCATGGAGATACATGGTTTGTGTGTTTGCTGATTATAAAAGTGTTGGAAAGGGAAGTGGCAAAGCTGTTATTGGCATCTTTCATGAGCACCTATCAATAAGGCTAGATCCCACAATGACCACACCCATTCTTCCCAAATTAGTACCTTCACTCAATACAAACATCTAGCGCCAAACTAGACGGAGTCAGTTATCTTGCCAGATTTCAAATTGTTTCAATTGGTGACAACTTCCCACCTTGTATCCCTTACTTCAATAACATGAAACATCTCTGATAGGTCCTTTAATATTAAGTGTTTGGTCAGGGTCACTTCCTTTGAAACATCTTCTGTTATTATAAAGCTCCAATTGTTCAATTTTACCAATGAAGACTCAGGAGCCAGATGCTGGGGTAAAAACCTGCTGGCCCAGAGGCAGGGAAAGCACCCAGCTGACCTTCCTACTCAGCTCATGTCCGAAGGAAAAAGCTGAAGCCCAAAAGCTCCAATCTAAAAGCCCCAAAAGCCAAAAGGCCAAAAGCCTAAAGCCAAAAGCCCATGGGCCAGAAGCTTTCTAGCTCAGCTAACAGCCCAGAGGGGCGGGGGCAAGGGGAAGCCAAAAGCTGAAAGCCAAAGAGCTTGCCAGCTCAGCTGACAGCCCAGGAAGAAAAGGTCTTCTAGCTCACTCAGCAGCCCAAGAGGAAAAAGCCTAATGCTAACAGCCAAAAGCTACTTCTCCATGCAGTCTTACATACTCTTCTCTCAAAGTCCCTCTTTCTATTTAATCCCTGTCAGCTGTTTCTTTCTCTGCCTCTTGACCTAGGCTTAACTTCATTAAATCGTGTGTACAGAAAGCTCTTGTGTTAAAGGTGTGTGCTAGGGCTGAGCCACATTACAATCACCTGTTTACAATAACAAAGTTCTTGGATTAAAGGTGTGTGTTAGGGACGAGCCACATTGAACAATAAACAGCTTTTGACAGTTTACAGTCTCGGGGTTCACAATGGAATCAAATATCCTGCAACTCTCTTCTTTTCCATCACAACCACTTTCTTGGTGACATTAGCACATGCACCTCTGCTAAGTTGCTAGAGGTGACTATCTTGATCTTGGACAGCAGCAATTTATCTTTCCCTTATCAGTAAAATGTGTTTGACAATTTTATATGTGTATGTAAAGCATTCTGGTTACTACTCACTGCCACACTCTCTTGTTTCCTTCCCACCCTTGCCAGCCCCTCTTATTTCCTACAAATGTCTTTCCAGACTTACAGCTTAGAAGTATCCATTAGAGCTGGTGGGCACACAGTTAGATACAGAGCTTTCTCTTCTAGAAGCTGTTAGTTGTGTGTTACCAGTAGGTGTCACTGACTTGACTTCATGACAGCCATGGCCATCTCATACTTAGAAAATAACTTTTCACTTTTCTTCCCCCTCTCTTCTAGCTCTTACATTGTTTTAGACACCTCTTCTGCAATATTCACAGAGCCTTAAAATAGTGTTATAAACGTTGTTTAGGGCTGAACACTCATCTAATTTTTACTCTTAGCATCTTACACAGTCATCTTCTCTGAATTTACCTTTATTCACTGTGAAGATATGTTTCTCTATCTAAGGCCAAGAGTAGCCTTTGTCGGTGGATATATTTAGAAGGCAGTTTAATATTGTCAATTTAGCTAAGAAACAGTAGTAAATGTTTGACTGGGTTTGTAAATCTATGTATGGGTTGTTTCTTGTGGAACAGGACTCAGATCCAATCAGAGAGAGGTTGGTTACCCCCCCCAACAGTTGTGCCATTATTACAACAATGGGCACCTCTTTCCTGGCATGTTGGTATATAGTTCATAGAATTCCCAGGTGGTAAGTCCACTGATGCCTTACTTCTCCAGCTGTCTGCACACTGCCTTCCAGCAAAACTGGCCAGCAGGAAGCTTCCAGCCTAATTTCTCTAAATCTTGTACCTTGTTTATGATATCATCAGCATTAAGGTCTTATCAACTAGTTTTGGTGGGAAAATAAGTAGATATCAAAGGCTTGGTATCTCACACCTGGCATTGGGGGTTTTGTTTAATGATCTATTACTTCTAGGATACGTATTTTATTTAGCTATAAAAAGCAATGAAATTATGAAATTTTGATAAATAGATAAAATTGAAAAAAAAAACTGTACCACGTTAAGTTACCCACACCCAAAAGACAAGACACATGCTGTGTGTTCTCTCTCATATGCAGATCTGAGCCTTGTGACTGTTTGTGTGTTTAGCTTAAGAGAACCTCCAGAACATGCAGTGCCCATACTTACGTGAAGGCAAAGCATGTATACGTATAAAATAAAAATAATAACATAAATACTATGTTCTTCCACAGCTGAATTAAATGCAAAATTTTCTAAAGTGAAAAAAAAAAAAAAAAAGGCTGTGCTACCCCTATTGCTGATTTGAGTAGGAGAAAATTTCTAAATTTTTTTCTCTAATCTTTATCAGGAGGAATGGAATAAGAAAGCTGACTCTGCAAGCACATTCTTGAAGGTAAGAGAAAAACTACTGCTTTAGAAAAGTATGTCATTTGAAACAGTAATGCACACCATGAAGCCAACTGAACATATTTTCAAATAATGGTAACAAGGCATATTTCACCAAGAAGCTGGATTAGGATTTAGTTTCATCTCTGATAAGCTTTCTGATAAGTGTGATAAGCTTTCCCTATTTCTCTCCAGGCAGCAAGTACCTTCGCCTTGTGAGCCATCACTAGGCCAAGACTGACACTATTGATAAAAGAATGTTCAAATTCAAAGATAAGAGTTTTTTTCTTCTACTATTTCAGGGTAAATTACTGGATTCTATAAAAGCAGAGCAACTATATCTACTCTTGGAAAAAAATAATTTACATCTTCAAATAATAAAAAAACAAAATGTCTATCAAGAGAGATGATAGAGGGGCTGAGAGATGGCTTGGTGGGTAAAGCACTTTCCACATAAGCATGAAGACTTGAGTTCCACATCCCTAGTACCCATGTGAAACCTGGGCATGACAGTACATGCTTGTATCCCAGTGCTAGGGGGCAGAGGCCAGAAGACCTCTAGTGCTTGCTGGCCAGACAGTCTAACCAAACTATTAAACTCCAGGTCCTACGAGAGAATTTGTCTTTAATAATTTTTTTAAATGGAAAGCAATAAAAGGGGTACTTGACTTCAACCTCTGGCCTACATACACGCATGCACATATGACCACTATACCCCTATATTTATGTGCACATACACAGTGATAAGATACAAATCACAGCAAATATAATATAAAACACTAAGCACAAGTAATAAATAAGCATGAAAACTGGAGATATTTTTTCAAATAAGGCTAATTTTTCTTCTTTATATTTTATACCAGATATCTATTTTTAAGAAATCAGAAATTTGCTTACCCTTTCAAGTAATAATGTAAGAATATTCAGCCATTGTATGTGCATTTTTAATCTACCAAGAAAAAATTTAAATGAAAAAAACCCACTTTCCATGTATGTGTTAAGCAGCAATATACAGACTATCATGCACATGTTAAATTCAACTATTTGTTTGTTTCTGATTTTTTAAGATTTATTTTTATTTTATGTATATGAATGTTTTGACTACACAAATGGATATACACTGCTTTGTACCTCATACTTGAGAAGGTCAGAAGAGGACACCTTGTTGAAACTGGAGTTACAGATAATTGTTAACCAAATGTGGGTGCTGGGAATCAAACCCTGGTCCTCTATAAGAGCAACCATCTCACTCCAGTCTTCTGCTTCTGGCTTTTAACTAGCTTTTGTTGTAACACAGACACATAAATATTCCAACCATCTGTCCTCATCTTTATAATTCAGTGTATTGTATTTCTCGTCTTGGCGCTGAAATTCTCATAAAAGTTCTGCATTGACTTCTGTATTCATCTGATTATATAACTCTTTTGAGTTAATTGTTTTAAATCAGACTTTTGAGTTCTTTGTCAGTTTTTCGTTTCTATATATTTGGACTCAGCTCTTAAAGGATTATGAACTACTGGAGTAGTCTTGTTACTGTCTCTTTTTATATTTCTTGTGTTTCTATGTATCTGTTTGGATAGGTTTCTCTTCTGGGGCTCTGCTTAATGAATATTCTTTTGAGGCCTCAGTTCTTCCTTTCTCCACTCAAAGTGGAGAAAACAAATTAACAGTCACACCACCAAAACAAACTCAGAATCAAAATAAAATAAAACCAATACCTGAGTCTACGTACATACAAGTAATGTTATATGGACTGAGACGACTGTATTTATGTATTTAGATGTGTGTGTATATAACACAATGACTAAGGAAAAAGAGACCATGGGTTTCAGAGAGAGCAAGGGTGCTCCATGGGAGAGGTTGGAGGGAGGAGAGGGAATGGGGGTAAATAATTTCAAATTATAATTTCAAAAATAAAAAAAGCTATTCTTAAAAAAAAAAAACACAAAAAACTAGTGTGATAGCTAGAGAGATGGCTAAATAGCACTCACCACTCAAGTATAAAAGCCTGAGTTTGGATTTCAATACCCACATTAAAAGCTAGACCTGTCACCCCTATGCCATGACAGGCAGAGGCAGAAGGATTCAGGGGCTTACTGGAGGCCAGTCTAATTCCAGGTTCAGTGGGATACCCTGCCCAAGGGAATCAAGAGCAGAACGGTGGATTAGAACAGTTGACATCTTCTCTGTCCCCCACATGTACCTGACACATGTAAGCCTACACCACACATATATATCACTTACACAAAAAGTTTAATCTATTTATTACAGCCACTAGGATTTCAATAACCACAGAAAAGTAGAAAAATAATGTACACTATAAAGTTTAAATGTAATAAATGTAAAAGTATTAACAATAAAAGAATGGAGTAAAAGAAAAGTTAGGAAAAGGGAAAAAAAGAAAAATAGCATTAAATAAAAGGAAAAGAATGTGAAGACAAGGAATGGAGCAAGAAATTTAAAAAAAAAATTATGGAAAAGCACATGAATTAAAGAGTATTAGCAAACACATACAGTGTTTTAAAGAATTTTTATTTTATGCATATGAATGTTTTGCCTGCATGCATGTATGTGTACCACATGCATGCTGGACGCCCAGGGAGGCCAAAAGTTAACAAGGAGTAGAACCAGCTCAAGAGAAAGAAGTGTATTGCAGTCAACAAAGCTGAAAGGAGTTGGAGATCTGAAAGCACTTTGACATCAAACACAGAGATGCGGAGTTTGGAGTTTGCCCAGCTGGTTTTCAGTTTTGCTTTGGTCCCGTATTTCTTCACTGTGCTCCCTTTCCTTCCTTTTGGAATGGTAACATATATCCTGTGCCACTGTATGATAAAAGCATGTGATCTGCTTTTTTCATTTTGACTTAGAGGAGTTTAGAGTTAAGGGGTTGCCTTGGGTCTCAGAGACTTGGAAGTATGAGCTTCTAAACACTGTTGAGACTGTGATAGACTATGGAGACTTCTGAAGTTGGACTAGAAGCATTTTGCATTACGATATGGCTACAAGCCTGAGGGGACCAGGAAGCAGAGTGTGGTGGTCTGAATGAAAATAATGGCTGTAGACTCACAGACACATTGCTGAGGTGTGGCCTTGTTGGGATAGGTGTGGCCTTGCTGGAGGAAGTATGTCACTGGGTGGGGGTGGGCTTTGAGGTTTCAGAAGCTCAAGTCAGTACCAGTGTCGCACTTTCTTCCTGCTGCCTGCTGATCTGGATATAGAATGCTCATCTACCCCTCCAGCTCCACGTCTGCCTATATGTCATCATGCTTCCCACCATGACAATAATGGACCAAACCTCTGAACTGTAAGCCAGTCCCAATTAAATGCTTTCCTTTATAAAATTTGCCTCGGTCATGGTATCTCTTCACAGCAACAGAAATCCAAACTAAGACAGCTAGTCTCAGCTTGTTCAGACCCCACCCAAAAATAAACCACCCTGCATCTGGGAGGAAGTGGGGAATTGGCCGATCCACTGGACATGGGCTTAGAGCTCACAGTCCTTCCTCAAAGCCAACAAGTAGCAGGGCGTCAGCTTTGGAGGTCAACAATCACCAGGCACCGGCCCTGAGCTCTCAATCTCCACACTGCTCTACAGAGCACTGCGCTAATCTTTGGCATGGGGTTGGAGCCACTGACCATCTTGCCCTTCAGTCTCAACTCCCTGGTACTAAAACTGGTAGCAAGTGTGTGGAGATGCTATGAGGGAGAGATCTCTGTCTAAACCTTTTCTTCTTCTAAGATTGTTTCTCATAGCAGTCTCTCAACCAAATGCTGTGGCAAGGTGTCAAGAGTGCTGACCAAAGACTGCTGACCTGTCACCCTTCACTGCTTTCAGGGCCTCACAGAAGCTCATTCTCAAGTAAGAGACTTCTTAGAAAATATCCCAAAACTAAGTAAATATATTTTTTTCTGATGTTACGCAGACATGTTTTGTGGGGTTTATAAAATGTATTAAAACTTTAAGTTGTTTTAATAGTCATTCTGAAGGAATGGAAATTAAAAATATACATAGGAAAGGCAAAATAATATGTAACACGCTGATAGATACTAAAATAGTAGACAAACTGAACCACAAAAGTACTTTACTAATATACAAAAATAAAAAATAAATGTTAAAATTTAAAAATCCCAATATAATGATAACATTAAATGTAAGTAAGCTGAGAATGCTAAAAAAAAAAAAAAGTACCAGACTAGATAAAATACAAGATCCAACTGTGTGTTCAATAAGCTTGGGCGGCAGTTCAGAAATGGAGCATTCATCTAGCTTGCCTGAGGCACAAGAAACAAAACAAAACAAAACAAAATTCCCTTGTCCTATAAGAAAACTTTTAAGCATAATTATCAGAAAAAGTGAAAGTATAGACAAATACATACAAATAGTATCTGCAGCCAAATATTAACTCAGCTGAATGGAAAGAAATCTCAAAAATGTAGCCTACCTAACAGTGTTTTACTCCAAAGTAGTCTGCCATTTGAAAGTCAAATAACAGAATACATTACATGAACAGGAAAGAGGGATGGGCATCATGTTTAATCTTGTTGGAGGGGGGGAAGCATCTGACACCATAGTATTTGGCACCTACTTAAGATAAAAATTCCCAGGAATCTAGAAACAGAAGAGAAAGAAGAAATATCTGCTGCAAACGCCCACTAACATCATAATATCCTTAATGTTTTCCGTAACACGGTGTTAGGGATCCTAGCCAATGCAGTAAGTAATAAGTCAAGTAGTAAAAGGGATAAAGACTGACAAATGAAGAAATAAAGCATGCATGTTTGACTTTTAATCAATCTTTATAAACCTGTAGAAAATCTGATAGAATTAATGAATAAATCTAGTTAAGACCATATATTCAAGGCTACCATGTTTAAAGACCAATTTAATGTCTTCATACCATCAAAAGAAAGAAAATATGATTTTGGTTATAACAATATAAAAGTATTTCCAGTGTACAAGAATATATTTGACAAGAGATTTATAATGCCTACATATTCTAAACTAATGCCTATTTATGAGAAGAGAATATTTAAATACATGAAAGCATTTATTATGCTCATTTAATATGATTTAAAGATATATTTTATAAAGATGAAAGTTTATCTTAAAAAAAGATTGTAGAATCAGTTCAAGCTTAAGAAAAATCCCAGATTCCTATTGATAGTTAACGGTTGTTGTTAATGTCATATTCTTCAGTGGTATATCCACTGTGAAGATGCCCATGTTCCAGTAAATAATACCCCATGGATGCTTATGCATGTAATCCTAACTAAATTCAATGGGTCACAACAAAACAAAGCAAGCAAACAATTATAATTGTAATTATATTATATATTATAAATATATATTGTAATTATATATTATATATAATTATATAATTACAAACAGGATTTCTTGGGGAGAAAGTGTTCAGTGAGGAGTGTGAGAGGGACAAGAAAGGGTAATGTGGGCACATAAAATGTCCAAAATATATTATACACATATTAAAAATGGTAAAGTTTTTAAACACTCAGATTGCTTTTATGAAAACTGATAAGTAGATCCCACACTTTAGCTGGCAAAAGGCTAAGGATAGAATGATCTTCAAATATAAAGCTAGAAAACTTTATTATAAAAACTTCATTAAGATGTGTGATAAAGCAATAGTTATTAAGATAGTATGATATTATTTGAAGAAGAAACAAGTAGACTAATGTAAAGAGAGAAAGAGCCCAGAAACAGGCAGTGATTCAAGAGAAAAATTAACAATTGAAGGTATTAGACAAAATAGGATCTTTTCTCTTTTTTTCTTTTTCTTTTGTTTTCATTTTGTTTTGTTTTGTTGAGACAGGGTTTCTCTGTGTAGCCATGGCTGTCCTGAAACTCGCCCTGTATACCAGGCTGGCCTACACAGAGATCCACCTGCCTTTGCCTCCCAAGTGCTGGGATTAAAGGTATGTGCCAAAATACGATCTTTTCAATAATTGGTACTAGGTTAACTGACTTTTTAAGGACAATATTTCACCTTGGTCCCCATACTTAACAACACAAATACAAGTAATCTACAGATGGATTGTTGATATAAATGCAAAGAGCAAAACAACGACGCTTTAGAAGGAAACAGGAGAGTATTTGACTACATGGAGGTAAAGTAGATTTATTAAGCTGGTTAGCATTAACCATGAAGGGAAAGCAATAAGCTGCTTTCTAGGTAAGGAATTCTCTTCACACTGTAGGGTGGAAAAAAGTCAACAAATGGAGAAGCAAAAACTCATTGGGCAGTATGTTTATTCTATGTGTACTTTTTAACTTGCATAGTGTAAGTGAATACAATTTCACTGGCTGAGGAGCTACCTGCCAATAACGTCCTTGACTTAAGCAAGCCTGAGGACCTAAATTTAATCCTGACTGAATTCAATCAACCAAAAATCCCAGGCATGAGGCAGTGTCTCTGGAATCCCAGGGCTGGGGAAGGAGAGGCAGAAGGATCGTAGAGGCTTAATAGTCAGCCACCCTACCTCTCTCGGTGACCTCCAGACTATTGACAGTCCCTGTTTTACACAATCAGGGTAGACAGTGTCTGAGGAATGACACCTGAGGTTGACCTCAGTCCACCACATGCACCTACATGCACAAAAACATGTACATGCATGCACACACATATACATACACAAAATTATATTTGAAATGTATTTCAAAAATATACATGAAATATTCAGAAAATAAGCTATCTTGCCATACACACTGCTCCTAATAATAGCTTCAAGAAGACCCTCTGGATTGCTTCCTATCTTAACTCTCAATGAACACTGAAGGATAGGTATATAACAGGATAACTCTTGTAATTGGAAGTATAAGAGTATGGAGCAATTCACTCTGCATACTCAGGAGCTCTATGATGTTATCGACGGACCCAAAAACGTAGATCAATGTTCTACTACACGTAAGATGATTAAAATAACTTTTTATATTCATCCTACCAAGGTCTGATCACTCTTATAAGGCACACTCAAGAAAGTAGTAACAAAGAATAAGTAACTGTGTTTAAAGGATATTACTGTTGATGTATTCAGTAAGCATTCTCATGCCTACATCTGAACCCCTACCAAGTTCAAGCAAAGTGAGACTTCCACGCTGATTATTCAATGTCTAAAATGCTAAGACTGCTAAAGTTCTCTCAGTTAACCTGTGCCCCCGGGCACACATTTACTTCTTTCCTAGTGCACAACAGCTACAGTCAGCAAATCAAAGGGTTTCTGGAAGCACACCTTAAAGAAACAACAGCTAAGTCAATAGGAAGAAACAACAGACAGCAAAACAAAACTCTAAACACGAGTCTCACGGGGCCACTTAGCAAAACATACTAAGGAACCTCAAGAGTCTCCAAGGACAATGCTGAACAGTGCATACATTCATAGACACAAATCCTCGGCACAATCGTCAACAGTCACTACGTGTGCCTGCTGTAGTCTCTCTAAAGAAGGTAGAGAAATGGGCAACCTCTTTTTTTTGTTAAGTAATTTATCGAACATATCTAAATTGTGTGCGAAATATGAGCATTTGTATTACGAGTAGGTATTAGTTACAAATAAAATATGAGCTCTTTATTCCTTGACCACACTAAAGAAATGAGGTGCTGCTCTAATTTGACATAATACTAGTGTTCTGAAATACTATCTTGACCTATAGAAAATGTTTCATCTTATTAAAGTATTTTAATTATGAAATCATCATTTGTCTCCATCATGCTTAATTTACTGTGTGCTATCTTCTTAAACTACCCTTGTCTTTTTTTATCCACAAGACAGGAAAACTGATTTTTGCATGAGAAGTTCCTTTCAACTACTGTCTTAGGATTTCTATTGATGTGATGAAATATCATGACCAAAAAACAAGCTGGGAAGGAAAGGGTTTATTTGGCTTACACTTCCACATCACTGTTTACTCTCAAAGGAAATCTGGGCAGGAACTCAAACAGGGCGGGGACCCGGAGGCAGGAGCTGAAGCAGAGGCCATGGAGGGGTGCTGCTTACTGGCTTGCTCCTCATAGCTTGCTCAGCTTGCTTTCCTATAAAACCCAGGGACACCAGTCCAGCAATGGTTCCATCCATGATGGATGGGGGCCTCTTCCATCAATCACTAGTTGAGAAAATGTTCTACAGGCTTGCCGACGGCTGGATCTTATGGAGGAATTTTTTCAACTGAGGCTCCTTCCTCTCTGATGACTCCAGCTTGTGTCAAGTTGACATAAAATTAGCCAGTACAACTTCTGACTTAAAAGTTTGACAACTGTTGTTTTAAAACGTGTATTCTCATTGTTAAACATGAATTATTTTATTATTTTATATAATATTATAAACTGAAAGGTGAATTCTATTTTAATCGTATTTGCCAACAGAACTATAGTTAAAAAAAAAAAAATCACCTTAAAAAGACATAAGCTTGTGCTGTAGAGATGGTTTGCAGTTAAGAGCACTAGTTCTTAACTTGGGTTTAATTTCCAGTACCCATGTGGCAGTTCCCAGCTATCTGTAACTCCAGTTTCAGGGCATTTGACACAAATTCTGGAAATGCACACACATAGTGTACAGACACACATGTAAGAAAACCACCCTTACATAAAATTAAAATCTTTGGAAAAATACATAAGCTTAAAAACAACAGAAAAAAAAAAAAAAGACTAACTTCTGAATTTGTATGGATGAAAAAATGCAAGCTAAAAAAGCCCAAGAGCAGGCCCAGCATGATGCTCCGTGGCTGTAAACCCAGTGCTCGGGAGGCAGACACAGGCAGATTTCAATGAATTTGAGGCGAGTGTTATCTACATAACAAGTTCCACGCCAGTGAAGGCTACACAAGGCCATGTGTCAGAAAACAGAAAGGGGAGAAACGTGGGGGAAAAGTGCCTTAATTTTCCAAAGTTCTAAATAATAAAGATTCTGTATACAAAACAGAGTAGCTAAAATCAGTGTATAAATACTTGAGAGTTGAGTGTGGAAAATTTAGAGTTCTCAAATGACCTACTTTACCTAGAGTACAACCTATGGAAAAAATATGCTAAAACTTTATTTGCTGAGATAAGTACTATACAATGGTTTTAGCACACAATACATTTTTTCTCTAAAAAATTGAACTACACACACAATCTATTGAACCCAAATTCAATTCAGCTCTTTTCCTGACTATTCTACATAGCCGAACAGCCTAATTCCAAAATTCAAAACAGTAACAATATTGCATCAACCATTAAATAAACATAATTGCATGGTTTTTGACATGGCATAGAACTAAGCTGAAATGATATCTAACTTTTTAAGGGAAAGAAAAAGCATTACTGTGCAAGCATAGGAAACAATATGCAGTGGTGGAGGAGGTTGGCTTTCTTTATCCTAGTTTTATAAATTTCAGTTTTTAGAGCACATCAATAAAGAATCACAAGATGAGGGCAGAGTTGAAAATTTTTGTTTAAAAAACAATGTATGTGCCTCATCTGGGTGCTACAAATATATCCTTCTACCATTATAACTAGGCTCATATTTGGAAAGATTAAAACCAAATATGATCACACATTGGTTGATGATCATTACTATTTTACGTACATCACTTGAAATTCACAGTGATCTAGCCCAACATTACTGTACAGGTGACAAAACAATGAAAAAATGGGGAGGTGGTATTAAAGACAGTAATGATATCTAGAGTTATTTGAGAACTCTAATGACAGTTAATGACCACACCTATTATGAGCTCGCTACATTTCCACTAGATCAACTTCTTCCAACTCCCAATGTCAAACCATGAGGAAGTTTGAGTCTGCTGGAGCTCTGATGGCACATAATGACTCAAGAAGCACAGTTTAGGTAGAAATATGCTTTGAAACTATCTACATTTCTTTTTAAAAATTCATTTTAATAACTGCAAAAGGTAAGACTACCCACCTTATTTTTCTATGTACCTAGCTTAGAAATTTGCCTCGATTTAAATAAAACAATGTAATAAAGCCCATGTGTCCCAATAGCTTGTATACTACACAGCACACATAATAAATATATTCCGTGTTATTTTACCACTCACAATGCAAATTGTGAGCGAGGGTCTTTCTGATCGATGTGCATTCATTACAATCAACTTTTTAAAAGTTTCTGAAATACTGAATGTAGCTCCAACTACATTTATCTGCATTCTGCTTAAGATGCTAGCCACATTTTTACACAAGGAAAAAAGTTAAATACAGACATAAACGGGAGAGGAGGGAAAGGTTTCGTTATTTACCCGATAATTAGAGAATTATCACTGGTTGATGATTAAACAGTATGATGGAACAAAATAATTTTAACAGAGCTAATTGGCTCTGAGTGGTTAGTAAGACATGGATGCCCAGCTTGCTGAAAATCGTTTGTTTGTTGTTTTTTTTCTGGATTCTAGATTTATAGATAGTTCTTATTTCTTTGTATATTTCCTAAAGGAAGGGAGACATTTACAATCAGGAAGCGTTTCAGGACAGGCAGATTTTGGAATAAAGGACTGGGAGACCGCCACAGTCCCGCAAGCAGCACTGCCACAGCAGTTGACAACACTTGAATACCCGGTACGCGTACGCGCGGCAGGAAGGGGGTGAAAATGCACGCCAGCACTGGGACTTGGCTACCCAGCAACTCCTCCGGCCCCTGGATGCTGCTCTCCCCTCCGCCCTCTTCCACACCAGGTGGCACGTTCAGAACAGATGCTCCCCGGCTCCGCCCCGGCCCCGGCCGGCGAGCGCCCGCGACCCCAGGGGCTGGCCCGCGGCCCCTCCCGGCCCGCCCCGGCGCCCGAGGCCGCGCACCTGCACACGGTGATCAGGTTCCTCCTCTCCACCGCAGCGTTGCGGGCGCTCAGGCTCTTCTTGCCGCCGCCGCCGCGGCCCCCGCCCAGGCCCGCCAGGCTCCGGGAGGCCATGGCGGCCTCGCCCCCGCGCCCCCTTTGTCTCCAGCGGTCCCGCAAGCCCCGCGCCCCCCGCTGCGGGAGGGAGGGAAGGAGGCGCGGAGCGGGCAGGGCGTGGAAGGCACTGGGGGGGGGGGGCACCCCGTGCCGGGCGCCCCGCTCCCCCGCTCCCCCGCTCCCCCGCGCGATCGGTCACACGCACACAGACACACACTCCACCAGCGCACACGCACACATACAGGCACGCACGCACGAGCCTCCTCCGCCCACGCGCGCGCGCCGCCGCCGTCCACCGGGGAAGCGCGTGCGGGTTCCGGGCCCGGGCACTGCGCTGCTTCCCTAGGGACGCGGCACGGGCCGGCGCGCGGGCGAGCCCAAACCGCACGTCATTCTCCCGGCAGGGCGGGGCCGCGGAGGTGAGACAACCCCCCCCCACACACACACACCCCGGCCGGCTGCCGCACGCAGCCCCGCCCCCTGCACCTATGGGAACAAAGCTCCTCCAGAGAGAGCCAATGAGAGGAGGTGGTGGGCGGGACCAGCTCCCGGGGGGAGGAGCCTCCACGGACGCTTCCTCAAGCCCCGCCCCAGCGCGTGGGCCGCTGTCAGAACGCGGGCCCGGCTAGTGCGGCGTCAGTGGGCGCGCGTCGAAACCGCGGGGGGCTCGGTGCGGATCGTGGAAAGCCAGCCGGCTTCGGTGTGGTCTGGTCACGGCGACTCTGGTCCGAAGCCACCCTGACAAGCGTCAAATTTTCATGACAGATTCCCGGTCCTGGGGTTCCTGCCGGACAGACGGCAGCGACACAATGGCATCAGGCACTGTGCCCCTAGCATTTCCAGTCACGTGAGTCTGGTTAGGTCTGAATTCTTGATTCTCCTCCACTCGTGTTCCCACCTCAGTGTCCAGCACAGCCTGAAACCCCACTGACCACAGAAGAGTGTTGTGCACAGTGAGATCTGGAGAGCACCTAGTTAGTGACCTGACCCTTGGGGAGGTTTGACCGAGGGCAAAGGGAAATGCTGAAGGCCTGAAAGACAGCTCGGGATGGACCACTTTGCAGAGTCTCCACTTCTCTGGCCTTACCTGTGGTGGGGCTCTTGGCTGGAGGCCCTGAACTCTGGCTCTCACCTCAGACTACTACTTCAGGCCAGTATGTCTAAACTTCAGTTTTTTGGTTTAATTTTGAAAATCTAAAAATCATCAGGACAAACTCTCACCTCTTTAAACACTTAAATCTAATTATGTTAAAATAAAAACATATGTAGGAAAATACACAACAAGGTTACTAGGGTAAATATATATATGATAAAATAACTTAGACTCTAAACTTTATCTTTCCCATGCATGAATCAAAGCAGGTGAAGTTTCCACATACAGGGTTATGTGATCTGTCGATGCACATGTTATCAAATATTCCCTGTCCATTCAACTGACGTAGATGCTTCTCGGGAGGTTCCCCTTCTAGCCTAAATGTATGACTCCAGAACCAGCCACCAGAAGACAGATGCACTGGCTGCGCAGCCATGTTTATGCTAACAATGACAACTAGAACTCAAATTGGAGATGAGTTTTTAAACCTGAGATTATAAGTGTCTAAGGAAATGCATAGAGAACCATTAACTATTAAAAAATTTCTAGATCTTCTTAGTTGTGGAGTCCTTGACCCCCTCCAGCTCCCTCAATCCTTCCCCTAACTCTTCCACAAGACTCCCTGAATTCTGCCTAATGTTTGGCTCTGGGTCTCTGCATCTGTTTCCATCATCTGCTAAATGAAGCCTCTCAGAAGACAGTTATGCTAGGTTCCTGTCTGCAAGGATACCAGAGTATTATTAATAGTGTCAGGGGTTGGGTCTTTCCCGTGGGAGGATGTAAAATGAACACATAATAAATTAATAAAGAAAAAAAAGAAAAATTCTAGAGCAAAAGATGGTGGCATACTTTTGCAATCCCAGAATTCTGATGACTTAGGTAAAAGGAATACCTTATTTTTTTTTTTTATATTACTGTTGTATTGCTGTGGCCAAAATATCTGACATAGACAGTCTGAGGGAGGAAGGGTTTGTTTGGGTTCATGTTTCAGAAGGTTCATGGCATGGAGGGCTTTAGAAGAACATTGAAACTGACATCAAATCTGAGAGGATGTTGAGTGACAGGAAATCCACCAGGGATAAGACAACTCCAGGATCTTCTTTCAGTACCCTGCCTTCTCCAATAGGTCCCACTGCCCAAAGTTTCCACAACCTTCCAAAATAAAGCCATCGGGTGGGGACAAAACATTTGAGACCACCTATGCCCCTGTAGAACATTTCAAGATGCAAATTGAACAGTGGGCAACATAGTAAGACCCTATCTCAAAAAGATCTAGGAAATATGAAAGTTTGTCAAGTTAAGTTGTAGGCAACCTTATTTGGTAGATTTGGAAGGGAAGAATATATAAAGAAGTTGAAAGTGAGCAATCATTTTAAAACAAAAAAAGCGAGATTGGCTTTCTCGCATCAAGTGCACTTTTGTGTTGTTTGTACTATAAGGTATGTCTAACTGAAAACAGTAAAATTTCACGGTAAATTATCTAGCTACAATGTTAATTTTTATTGCTTTTAGTTGGTTCACCTGACACAATACTTGCTTTTACCATAAAAATTCATTTACCTTTGTATGAACAGCTATCATTAAACTGCCACTTGGGGGCCTCATTTGATAAGAATCCCCCCCTATTATTTACCTTGAGTGATATGTTCTGAAATTTTTTTCAAATTACTAATCTGCAAACAAGAAAGTGATTAAAAATCAATTATATCTAGTATACTATTTTTTAAACTCCTTTTGGTGAATATTTCAATTCACTATTTGGATATTTGCATAATACTTAAATATATTTAAAAATTCACTATACCAAAAAAAAAAATCACTATATGCTCTAGCAAGACAACCTAATCAGTACAATGTTTGAAAAGACTTGAATTCAATTCCCAGAACTTATTTTAAAAACCTGGTTTAATGGCATGCTTATAAGCTCGATGCTGGGGAGGTGGAGACAGGCAAATTCCTGGAGCTTGCTGACCAGCCAACCTAGGCTGATTGGCTAAATTTAGACCAATGAGAGACCTCTATTAAAAAAAAAAAAGGTAGAGAGCTTCTAAGGAACTACAGACATCTGGATACCCAAAAAAAATTTTGACCTCTGACCTCCAAGTGCATGGACACACACATATGCATTAATACAAGCAGCACTTTAATACACATACATGCTAAGAATAAGATACACTTTGAAAACATAGATGCTAAATCTAGCCAATAGGAATCCTATGCTGCTAATACTTACACCATACCATTCTTACTAGTATACCATTATCCCCAATATTCTCATCATCAAAAGAAATAAAATTACAAATATAACACATAAAAATCCTCAAGCACAAAATTCTGTAGCTCAGAGATTACCAAACATACCATAATTTATGTTTTAATCTGAGAAGCAAACAATTTTAGAAACAAATTTTACCTATGTAACCTTATTAAGAAAAATACTAGGAAAATGTTTTAGTTAGGGTTTCTACTGCCGTGAAGAGACACCATGACCACGGCAGCTCTTATAAAGGAAAACATTTAATCGGAGCTGACCTTACAGTTTAGTCCATTATCGACATGGCAGTAAGCATATGGCACACAGACAGGCATAGTGTTGGAGAGGTAGTTGAGAGTTCTACATCTGGGCCAACAGGCAAGAGTTACAGAACTGTGAGCCATTAGGCCTGTAGACCTGGTATGAGCTTTTGAGACCTCAAAGCTAGTTCCCAGTGTTGTAAGCAGTTATTAATATTTACTATTGGTTTATCTTCTAGGAAAGCTTACTGTTAATCTTAAACAGCTGTATAACCAAATCACCACGCAGAGTCTGGGTTTTAGTTAACCTAGAATACAATGCTGGGCAATATTTAATCCCTCCTAAACCTCCAAGCCCTCAGTTTCCTAACATTTAGATTTCCCACATTATACTTGCTTTTTGTGAAATCTTAGGTAGGGTTCATGCTCCATGTCCTCCAAGATCTCTCTTCCAGCTCTACTCCTAGCTCTCCTCTTGCCCCTTCTCCTCCCATTCATCTCCTGCCTTCTCGCTCCTCCTCCCATCTTTCCTGTCCTCTGGCTCCTCCCTGCTCAACATTGTGTCTAGTTGCTTTATTTTGTCCTGTTTACACAAGAGTTGAGACAGGATGCTTAGAATGAGTATCACAATGCAATATAATATTGGGATTGAAACCAGAGAGTTGGGGAGGGGGGGAGAAATCAGTATTTGAATGAACAAGGGTAAGGTGTATACATTAAAAAAAAAAAAACAAACATACCAACATCCCAGTAACCCTCTTCCTCTAACAAAGCCATACCTACTCCAGCAAGACCACAGCTCCTATGAGTGCCACTCTCTATGAGCATATGGAGGCCATTTTCTTTCAAACCACCACAAAAACTAATAATAATTTCTAAATGAGATTTTCAGACGATACAATAAAATGCTGATTTAATTGTAGTGAGACATTGTTACATTAAAATGATTTTAAAGAAAATTCTTGTGAGATCTATAAAATCAAGAAAATAAAATTTTATTTTACCATTAATTTATTATGTCCACAGTAAATTTGCTATATACAAGCTTAAATGTATAAATATGGTAGTAATGATTCTGTCTTGAAATGCTAGGGCTAATTTACTCATACATATGTATATGTGTGTGTATATGTATCTATACATGAACCCAGATCCACCAAAATCACTGATTGGTGCTCAGAACTTGACTAACTACATCATTCAACTTAGACATCTAGCCAATTATATTTACCACAGTCAATAAGTGAATATAAGTAAAAAAAAAAAAAAAATTGAATATGGATTCATTATTCAGATCTTCTCCAAGGTGTTATTTTACTTCACCATGGCTCACAAACTTGACCTTGATAATAATGTTATTATCTTCTGAAATATTTCTTGGTTGATTTGGGAAGACTGTGCATTATGGTTATTAGTTTTCTAGCATATAAAAAGTTTCACCGGTTTACTTATCTTATATAAGTCCTTTTATTAGCTGAACATTCTACAGGTCAGAAGCCAGCCAACTCAGGTTAGTTTGCTGCTCAGAATCTGCCAAGGTTGAAATCCAGATGTCAATTAAGTGGTTATTATCTGGGAAAGATCTTGTCAATAGTGCTTTTGTTTAACAAACCATGGGCCTGCTGAGGTGGCAAGGAAGGATCTAATGACTGAGCTGAGGTTAAGGACAGAGGAGAGAATGGACTAAGAAAGAGCTTGTGAGAGGAAGTATCCAGGCAAAATGAACAGCATTTGCAAATGGCCTGTGGCTAGAGGAAATACAGTGCCTGAGGTTAACATGGCTACAGCTCAGAGTAAGGGAGAGTGTTGGTTACAAGGCTAAAAAGGAAGCTAGGATTTGCTTTACACACAAGGTCACAGACCACATCAAGCATTTAATCACCATACAAAGAGCACCAAGAAGTCTCTGAGATGGCTGTGTTATACCCAGTTCGCGAGCCCCCAAAAGATCTCCAGGAATCGACTCTGTGAGGGTCTTTTTATTGAAAATTACAAGCTGCAGCTTGGGCTACACAGCCCCACCTCCGAAGCGGTGGGAGCTGAGCGCACCGCCCCAGGTTAGTTGGGTGATTTATAGATTCTGGTCCCTCCCAGCAATGCCCAAGGCAGGGGTAATTCCTGCCTGGCAAGCATCTATTGGTCAAAATGCTATATTTTGAATTGATTGGCTATAGGAAGGTCCCCAGACCATAATGACCTGGTGTCCCTCCCTAGGGGGATGGGCCAGTTTCCTAGCAACTGTTATCTCTAGTAGGTAGGGAAAGAATGCAGTAAGGCGGTCCTTTTCCTCAGGGCGTCAACAGACTTCTCCACCCACATAGTTCAGCCCTTAATAATAGCTGCTAATTTTTAATCTTTTTGGTCTCTCAGCTGGAAAGGAGGGCTTGGCAAGATCAGTTTTAAGATTTGAAAAGGTCACTCTGGCTGCTGTGAATGGTGGCTGAAACACCCAGTGAGGAGTGCTGCCCACATTATTTGGCAGTACACAAACGCAAGACCTTACTAGGGTTTCACAAAGGACCTGGGGGCTCTTGTTTTGTTCTGTTGATGCTGTTGTTTTTCTCGGTGGATTGAAACTATTTCTTACTTTAAAGCCTGAGTAGTTTCCTGATTACGGGTTGTTGAACTGTGCAGTCTCATAGAAAACGTGCTAAAATCTCTGCTGCCCTTTCAGTGCTGTGCTTTATGTCAAAAAGTCATGTGCCTCTTCTGGGTGTTTTCTAACTCAACAACTGAAGTTACTGTAAGATTATCCCCTTGTGTGAGAATTTCCACTTGACATGTATCTCATTAAAGTTTTAGAATCCTGAGCCATCATTTTTTGATTGAAAACTCATAGTAAGTTTCAGAAAAGACAGTAATTTCCTGTATAGCTGAGGTCGGTCTGTTTGTTTTGCTAGATAGGCTGTCTCTATATTGCCAAATACTGTGTTCAAGAGATCCTGATGTGTCAGTCTCTCCAGTGGTTAAAACTGTATGATTGGTACCTGGCTCTGACAACTAATTTTTAACAGGAATGCCTGGGTGCAGATTAGCTTGCTTATGCTTGAGTTTTTACTTAAATGACCCATAACAAACATGTAAAGCCTTGAGCAATTTAAAAACACCAAAAAGCCAGCAGATCTCAATAAACATCCTTTACTAATTTGTATTAGTTAAGGTTTCTATTACTGTGGTAAAACACCAAGACCCAGAACAGCTTGGAGAGAAATGGGTTTATTTGGCTTACATTTCCCAGGCCACAGTCAGTTAAGGAAAGCTAAGACAGGAACATGGAGACAGGCACTGAGGCAGGTGCATGGAGGAATGCTGCCTACTGGCTTGCTCTCTGCAGCTTGCTCAGCTTCCTTTCTGATACAGTTTAGCACCACCTGCCCAGGGCAGGCTACTAACCTCAACCCTGGGGGCCCTGAGGAGAGACAGGTAGATCCCAGGGGTTCTAGCCAGCCAGCTAGTTTAGCCAGTATATCCAATTTTTAGGTTTAGTAAGAGATCCTGTCTCAACAACCAAGATGTAATAATCTAGGAAAGGCTTTTTGACGTCAACCTCTGGCTTCCACACACAAAGCACACAAAGACACACACACACACACACACACACACACACACACACAAAAGAAAAAAAAACTGCTCTCTTTAAAACTTGTTACATTTATACTGTAATGGCCAACATCCTAATTTACTATTTTATAGTATTCATTTGCTATTTAACTTACTGTGAACATACTTATTAACAAAGCCAAACATGGGGATAATTGTTAGGCTCTCTTCAATTAAAAAGATAAAGTTAGCATTGCTTATTCCTTTCATTTCCATCACCATCTGGATGGTTTTGTAGATCTTTTACTTTATAGTTTATATGCAAAATCATTTTCCAGGGTAAAGTTAATTAAACCCTGTCAAGTTTCCAAGTGGGAGAATCTGACATGACTTCTTGCTCACTTCCCTCCTTTGATGGTGTGTTATTAGTAGGCTACCTTAACAACTATTATACAGATTTGCCACTTGTGTTAGATACCATGTGAGGCCAGCACAGCAGAGCAGTTAAATCATTTAATTCCTCTGCTCCCGAGTCTGTGTTTTCTCTCTCCTTCAGAGTTAAACTCATAGTCCTTGCAAGGACTGACCAGGCTCTACAGGATTTAATAGCATATCCCTTCTCCAATATCATCTCCTGCACTTTCTTTCTCCTTAGTCACGCTCTGCTTCATTCACTTTGGCTTTCCGCTCATCCTTGAATATGACTAGGATGCTGTTGCTTCAGGGCCTTAGAGCTCTCCAGTCTAGATACCTGAAGGGCTTGTTCTTTTATTTCCAGAAGGTCATTTACTCTGGCACGAAATTTAAATTGCAAACATCTTTCTTCTGAATTCCTTTTGAAAAAAAGAAAAAAGAAAAAATATATAGTTAGTTAGTTAGTTAGTTACATTGTTTCCTCCTTTCCTTTCCTCCCTCCAACCCTTCCAGTGTATCCCCCTTGCTCACTCTCAAACTTATGACCTCTGTTTTTTTCTTTTGTTTTTTTTTAATTCGTTATTAATTACACTTTATTCACTTTGTTTCCCCCCTGTGGTTCCCTCCCTCCTCCTGTCCCAATCCCTCCCTTCCTCCACCCTCTGCGTGCATGCCCCTCCCCAAGTCCACTGATAGGGGAGGTCTTCTTTTCCTTCCTTCTGATCCTAGTCAATTAGGTCTCATCAGGAGTGGCTGCATTGTCTTCTTATGTGGCCTGGTAATGCTGCTCCCCCCTCAGGGGGAGGTAATTAAAGAGCAGGCCAATCAGTTCATGTCAGAGACAGTCCCTGTTCCTATTACAATGGAACCCACTTGGATACTGAACTGCCATGGGCTACATCTGTGCAGGGGTCTTAGGTTATCTCCATGCATAGTCTTTGGTTGGAGTATCAGTCTCAGGAAAGACCCCTCTGCTCAGATTTTTTGGTTCTGTTGTTCTCCTTGTGGAGTTCCTGTGCTCTCCAGATCTTACTGTTTCCCATTTCTTTCATAAGATTCCCTGCACTCTACCCAAAGGTTGCCCATAAGTCTCAGCATCTGCATTGATAGTCTGCAGGGCAGAGCCTTTTAGAGGTCCTCTGTGTCAGGCTCCTGACTTGTTCCCTCTTTTCTCCTTCTTCTGATGTCCATCCTCTTTGCCTTTCTGGATAGGAATTGAGCATTTTAGCAAGAGTCCTCCCTCTTGATTAGTTTCTTTAGGTGTACAGATTTTAGTAGATTTATCCTATATTATATATCTATATGAGTGAGTATATACCATGTGCATCATTCTGCTTCTGGGATAGCTCACTCAGGATGATCTTTTCCAGGTTCCACCATTTACCTGCAAATTTCATGATTTCCTTGTTTTTTTTATTGCTGAGTAATATTCCATTGTGTAGATATACCACAATTTGTGCATCCATTCCTCCACTGAGGTGCATCTGGGCTGTTTCCAGCTTCTGGCTATTACAAATAAGGCTGCTACAAACATAGTTGAGCAAATGTCCTTATTGTGTATTTTAGACTCTTTTGGGTATATGCCTAGGAGTGTTATAGTTGGATCTTGAGGAATCGCTATTCCTAGTTGTCTGAGAAAGTGCCAGATTGCTTTCCAGAGTGGTTGTACAAGTTTACATTTCCACCAGCAGTGGAGGAGGGTTCCCCTTTCTCCACAACCTCTCCAGCATGTATTGTCTCTTGAGTTTTTTATCTTAGCCATTCTGATGGGTGTAAGGTGAAATCTTAGGGTTGTTTTGATTTGCATTTCCCTGATGGCTAATGAGGTTGAGCATTTCTTTAAGTGTTTCTCTGCCATTCGATATTCCTCTATTGAGAATTCTCTGTTTAGCGTTGTACTTCGTTTTTTAATTGGATTACTTGATTTTTTTTGCTGTTTAACTTCTTTGGTTCTTTATATATACTGGATATTAGTCCTCTGTCAGATATGGGGTTAGTGAAGATCCTTTCCCAATCTGTAGGCTGTTGTTTTGTTCTGACAACAGTGTCCTTTGCTTTACAGAAGCTTTTCGGTTTCATGAGTTTCCATTTATTGATTGTTGCTCTTAAAGCCTGTGCTGTTGGTGTTCTGTTCCGGAAGTTGTCTCCTATGCCAATGAGTTCAAGGCTCTTCCCCACTTTTTCTTCTAAGCAGTTTAGTGTGTCTGATTTTATGTTGAGGTCTTTGATTCAGTTGGACTTTAGTTTTGTGCAGGGTGATAAGTATGGATCTATTTGCATTTTGCTACATGTAGACATCCAGTTAGACCAGCACCATTTGTTGAAGATGCTATCTTTTTTCCATTGAATGGTTTGGCATCTTTGTCAAAAATCAGGTGTCCATAAGTGTGTGGATTTATGTCAGGGTCTTCTATTTGATTCCATTGATCCACCAGTCTATTTCTATGCCAGTACCATGCAGTTTTTAGTATTGTTGCTCTATAGTACAGATTGAGATCAGGGATGGAAATACCTCCTGAAGATCTTTTACTGTAGAGAATTGTTTTAGCAATTCTGAGTTTCTTGTTGTTCCATATGAAGGTGAGAATTTTTCTTTCCAGGTCTATAAAGAATTGTGTTGGTAATTTGATGGGAATTGCATTGAATCTGTAGATTGCTTTTGGTAAGATGGCCATTTTTACTATGTTAATCCTGCCAAGCCATGAGTATGGGAGATCTTTCCATCTTCTGATATCTTCTTCTAATTCTTTCTTCAGAGACTTGAAATTTTTTTCATACAAGTCTTTGACTTTTCTGAGTTACACCAAGGTACTTTATGTCATTTGTGGCTATTGCGAAGGGTGTTGTTTCTCTAATTTCTTTCTCAGCACTTTTGTCTTTTGTATACAGGAGGGCTACTGATTTTTTCTTGAGTTAATTTTGTATCCAGCCATTTTGCTGAAGGTGTTTATCAGCTGTAGGAGTTCCCTGGTAGAGTTTTTGGGGTCACTCACGTATACTATCATATCATCTGCAAATAGTGATAATTTGACTTCTTCCTTTCCAAACTGAATCCCCTTGATCTCCTTCAACTGTCTTATTGCTCTAGCAAGGACTTCCAGAACTATGTTGAAGAGATATGGAGAGAGTGGGCAGCCTTGCCTTGTCCCTGATTTCAGTGGAATTTTAAGTTTCTCTCCGTTCAGTTTGATGTTCTATAAGTGCCTTGTATCCCTGATCTCTCCAATACTTTAAACATGAATGGATGTTGGATTTTGTCAAATGCCTTTTCAGCATCTAAGAAGATGAGCATGTGGTTTTTCTCCTTCAGTTTGTTTATGTGGTGGATCACATTGATGGATTTCCATATATTGAACTACCCCTACATGCCTGGGATGAAGCCTACTTGGTTGTAGTGGATGATATCTTTGATGTGTTCTTGATTCAGTTTGCAAGTATTTTGTTGAGTATTTTTGCATCAATGTTCATGAGGGAGATTGGCCTGAAATTCTCTTTCTTTGTTGGATGACCTCTGTTTTTAAACTGTGTGTGTATTCCTAAGTATATATGTACATAAGTACTTATATTCGATTTTTATAATGCTATTTATATGTATATGATTTCAAGATGACTACTTGATATTAGATAACTAGTTGGGGACCTCTTCCCTGAGAAGTGTGTTTCTCCTGGCCTCAGCATATCTTAGTTGCTTGTAGATCTTTGCCTAGTGTTAAGGTCACTTCCATGTTTGCATGTCCCTTGGTATTGTTCTTGTGTAGGCAGCCATATTAATCATATTTCATGAGTATAGCTTCTCTGACATTTCTACAAGATGCACTTTCACAGCAAATTTCCTGCTCTTTTAGCTCATACAATCTTTCTACCCTCTCTTCAGCTATGATCCCCAAGTCTTAGTTATATTGCAGATTTATCATTTGGATCCGGGTATCACACAGTCACTTGTTCTTGGCATTTTGATCAGTTGTGACTTTCTTTTGCAAAAAGATGTGTCTTTGATGAGGGGTTAGACTTATACTTACCTGTGAGTATGAGGGTAAATGTTGAGAATGTAGTTAAGAATATACTGGTTTGAACCATCAAATCTGAGCACGGAGGTCTTTCCTGAGACTAGTACTCTGACCAAGGACCATGCATGGAGATAACCTAAGACCCCTGCACAGATGTAGCCCATGGCAGTTCAGTATCCAAGTGGGTTCCATTGTAATAGGAACAGGGACTGTCTCTGACATGAACTGATTGGCCTGCTCTTTAATTACCTCCCCCTGAGGGGGAAGCAGCATTACCAGGCCACAGAAGAAGACAATGCAGCCACTCCTGATGAGACCTAATTGACTAGGATCAGAAGGAAGGAAAAGAAGACTTCCCCTATCAGTGGACTTGGGGAGGAGCATACATGCAGAGGGTAGAGGAAGGGAGGGATTAGGATGGGAAAAGGGAGGGAACCACAGGGGGAATACAAAGTGAATAAAGTGTAATTAATAAAGAATTAAAAAAATAAAAATAAATAAAAAAAGAAAGGTAACATGGGGCCTGGAGAGATGGTTCAAACAGCACTAATTGTTATGACAGAGGACCAGGGTCCAATTCTAACACCTACATAGCACCTCACAACTCCAGTTCCAGCCTATCTGGCACCCTCTTCTGGCCTCTGAAGGCACCAGGCACGTACACAATTCACAAGCATATATGCAGACCAAAGGATCCATAAATTAGATATATATTTTTTTAAGTTAAATCATTTAAAGGACAAAGGCAACATATATGTTGCATGAGCACATGAAAGTAAGCTCTATATCCACTGTACTTTTTTGGGAAATTCAAACTAACTCAACAAGCTGCAGGCTGCATCTAATAGAACGGGCAAGCTGTAAGTGGGAAGAAGCTAGGACCTCTCGAGACCCACCCCAGTGATGCACTTCAAACCTACAGCACAGTCCAACCTCCTAAACCTCTCCACACATCACCCCCAACTCCAAAACAAGTGTCTGAGTCTTTCTTGACTTTCTCATTCAAACCACCAGACTATTTGAGACCATAGTGTTTACTCACATAAGTTAAAAACTGTATTGGCTCAAAAACCTGCGCATGAACATTTACAGAACCTTTATTCATGATAATAATTTTAAAGAGTTGGAAGGGACCAAGAAGCCTTTCAGGAGATGAAGGGGTTAACGTACTGTATACATGCAGCTAATGGAATATTACTCAAAACTAACAAAAGGTAGACTGTCAAAGTGCTGGGTAGGTAGGATGGAAAAAAAGAGAATACACTGGTTTAGTAAAGTGATAGTTGTAGGCTCTTTTCCAAGATCCTTGACTGCAATAGCCTCAGGTAGTTGGCTAAGTTTCCAGTACTTAGCATATTACCTTTTCTTGTTGAGCAGGCCTTAATTCCAATCAGAAAGCTGCTGGGTACTGCTGAGGTATGTGTGCCATTATTACACCTTTAGGATTCTTGTGCCATGTTGGTCATTGTTGTAGTTCATAGGCACCATAGCTGAATAGGACTATTGGTTGCTGCCCTCCATGTACCATGAAAGCTTAGGTCCTCAGGGACCCTATGTCCAAAGTACATGGTGTCTTCAGCATTAGGGCTTAATTTCAAACTTGAGAGGTAACCAAAGCAAGAGCGATAGTCTATAATGTTTTGGTAATCTCTTGGACAACCTTGTGCAATATCTCAAAAGGAAGATTCTCATGTTTGATTTTAGGGGCTTGTTGCATAGTCTATAGCTCTTGGAGGAAACATTGTCAGCCCAGATATCTTTTTTTGCACAAAAAGTAACTCCAAATGGATCAAAGGCCTAAATATGGAAAGTGAAACTACCAGAATAAAATACAGGTATTACCCTACAGGATATAGGTATAGGACAGTACTTTCTAATGTAAGTCGATGGAGCTAGAAAAGATTATACTGAATGTGGTAACCCAGATCCATGAAGACCATTGCATGATCTCTTTTATGTGCAGTTCCTGAAATGATTACATATTCTAAAACAACTTCACAAAGAGGTCTTGGCAGGGGCCAGAGTAGAGGGGACTAGCAGGGTACAAGTGATTTGAATGAGGTTATGGGAAATGGGAGGCTTTAATTGGGGGAGAGAAGATAAATAACCGAAAGACTGTTCTTATTTTCTTTTACTGCTTTGTCTCTATACCACTTATCTCCATCTCAATATATTTTTCAAACAGGCATTTATTTACTTTTTATCTTTGCTCATTAATATGTAAATCTTTAAAGACAGTAATACATGCCTTGTTCATTAATGTACTAAATATACTTGCCACGTAATAGATATTCTTTAGGTCAGATTATTCTTAAGTCAGTGAAATGAGCCTTGTTTTTCTGTTCTAACTTTACCTCCTTTATTTTACCTTCTCATCATTTATTAAGCACATATTATATTGGGATTACAAAAATTAATAAAACACTTTCATCTATTGAATTTTTGGTAGGCAGGTGAGAAACACAAACACTGACGTCAATAATTTAAAAACACTGACAAGGGCAACAATGTGGCCTAGTTGATAGAGTACTAGTCTGCCTAGGATGCAGAAAGCCATGGATTCAAGGTTTGTTAACTAGGTGTGGTAGCACATTCCTGTGCTCCCAGAACTGACTGCGGTAGTGGCAGGAGGATCAGAAATTCAAGGTCATCTTTAGCTTGAGGCTATGTTGAGGAAAAAAAAAATACAAGTATGATGTCTTCACATACATGGTACATTTAAATGGGAAAAGGAACATTATTGGTTTTAGATGGGTTATAGTGTAACAGATAAGAAATAATAAAAATAAAAGGACAAAAGGGCTGAGTCTTAACACATTTTAGTGGTGTGTTTTATGTTAGATTGCAGCATACTGTTTACTCAACAAACACCTTGAATATCTTTAGCCTGGTATTTTGTGATGTAACTCATGAACTTTGAAATGCCATAAACTAAGAAATGTTGTAATCTGTGAGACATAAGCATCACACTTTATTTTTCATTTATTTATTTATTTTATTTATTTGTCTTTTATTTATGGCAGAAACCTAGCTCCATAAAGGAAAATTATTTAGAATTGTTTGGTCAAAACAAGGATCAAGGAAAGAAAATAAATTAAATAGTATCATGAATCTCAAGAATAAGTTTATAGAAATGAAATTTTCATAGGATCTTGGAAAAGTAGGAACCTTTCTACATTGGTAATTTCCTTTTTGTAGAGGCTGGGTTTACTAAGACTTTATATTTGAGGCAAGAAATTTTCATGATAATGTCACTGTAATCCAATATAACCATTTCTCAAAAAAGAGCCAAAATAAAAGATAAAACATATATGAATGGAATTACTGAGCATGGTTGCACTGAAAGAAGTTGTTCCGTGTTTCAAAGAGCTATGATAAAGTTTGCTGTGAACTGGAAATTGTACTGTCCTTGAATAGTTGAAATCCACATAAAATGGAACAGAATGGAAATACTCCAGAATGTCTTAAGATATATACTTGCCAGGAGCAAACATACAAGATCAGTATATATTAAAATAATAATTTAAAAACATCTAACAGAGGTCTAAGTCAAACAGATTCTGGACTGAACAGCCTCAAAAACTCAGTTGTTCTCCTGTGTCTTTAGTAAGTCCTAGACACGTATTCATGTGAGATGTGCCCTTACCCAAAGTACCTTTATATTGTTGGCAGCAAGTGACTGGCCACTATGAAACTAGATAACACATACAACTTTCCACCAAATATAAATATGATAGTTTACTTAAACCTCCACTGGCTCTGTAAGAGCTGATATATCTTTAGATAGACATAATACTTGACAACCATGAATCAGCACACAAGACATTCTCTTGGTTTATATTTCACAGAACATCAAGGAACATATAACACTGTACAACACTAGCACCAAGTCTGTGCCCTTGCTCTGAGATCGCTAGTAATTATATTACAACATCTTCCTGAATTTAATTACCAATTTTACCATGGCCCAAGGCCACCAGGAGTATCGAGTCATCCAGCAACTAACTAAAAAAATCTGCTGATCAAACTATTTTAAGGGGCTGGGGATTTAGCTCAGTGGTAGAGTGCTTGCCTAGCAAGCACAAGAGCCTGGGTTCGGTCCTCAGCTCTGGAAAAAGAGAAAAAAGAAAAAAGAAAAAAGAAAAAAAAAAAAGACAAAATAACAAAAGGACAAAAGCAAACAAACAAGGTAACAATAGTTTATTAATTGTGGAAGGCCAAATTTTACTTTTAAAAATAACAACTGCTTGTTCAGGATGGTTTGAAGTCTTCATGATATTGAATAGCTTTCTTTGGCATCTTGATGAAGAAAATTTGAAGTTTCTTTACAACAAAAACTGATACACTTCAAGCTACAATATTGTCTTAGTGTTTTATTGCTGTGAAAAGACATCGTAACCATAACAATTCTTATAAATGATCACATTTAACTGGAACCTGGCTTACAGTTCAGAAGTTTAGTCTGTTATCATGGTGGGAAGCACGGTGGCAAACAGGCAGATGTTCTGGAGAGGTGGCTGAGAGTTCTACATCTGCGTTGTCAGGCAGCAGGGAGAGACAGTGAATCACTAGGACTGGCTTGAGCTTCTGAAACATCAAAGCCCACCCTCCCAATGACACACTTCCTCCTGTCAAGGTCACACTTACTGTACAACAAGGCTACACTTCCAAGAATGCCTTTTAGTCTGGGGAAGATTTTTTTCATTCAAACCACCCTAAATATAGATGCACTTAAATTAATCTTAAGTGATTTGAGGAAAATGTCAAAAGTAGAAATTCACACTCTAGATAGTTCTGCATTGAAATACTACATTACAAATTTTAAAAAAATCTCAATTCTGATTTTAAACCTGAGGAAACTTTAAGAAATAACTAAAGATATGGGTTGCAGAGCTAACAATTTTTGTGTGCAATACATGCATGTGGACATGTGTGAAAGTGACATATGTGTATGCACATGTGTGGAATCAAGAGGTCACAGGGTACATGTATTTACATGCATGTAAAATCCAGAGGTCAGTGTTAGTACACAGAGGCAGATAAAAAGAAGGGTGAATAGATTGTGTGCCTTATAGTCTATCTCTAGTACTGACAGCCTTTTAAGGGGATCCTGAGTAGTGATGGGGAAAATTGGCTGGCATGTCTGGTCAATGGCAAAAGTAAAGTCAAGATGAGAGAAATTTGATGTGAAAAGGAGACAGCTGCAGAATGCCTTGTCCCTCCAACACGAATTCCAAGCTTGCTAAGTTGAAATCTGCTGATTAGAACAGTAAGCTCCAAGACAGAAAACCTATGTTGCTAACATAGCTGCTTTTCTGATTGGGCAGCATTGGTTCTTTAGCATTTCAGAGATTCAACCTCTGTGTTCTCTTCCCAAGCCCAAACATCTGAAAACAATGGTATGTGAGAAACATCCTATAGTGGTGCCCATGTTAAACAAGGTTAAGAGTTTATTTTTGAAGATTTTCAAAATCTTACCTGCACTACTCAAAACTGTCCCTAACTCTTTCCTATATTGGTTAAATACCACTTCTTCAGGTCTCCCCTGACCATACTATTTTTTTTTAAAGATTTATTTATTTTATTATATATCCAATGTTCTGCCTGTATGTACACCTGAACACCAGAAGAGGGCACCAGATCTCATCATAGATGGTTATGAGCTACCATGAGGTTGCTGGAAATTGAACTCAGGAACTCTGGAAAAGCAAGCAGTGCTCTTAACCTCTGAGCCATCCCTCCAGCCTGACCATACTATTTAAATTTGGCATCTTTCCTTACCTACTGCTGCCAGTGCCCTTCCCCTTTCCATTTGTCTCCAGAGTACTTTCCACCTTTGAACACACTGAATCACTTATTAAACTTTAGTCTCACTGACTAGACACAGTAACCAATATAGCCAAGCAAAGGTCTTTGTGGCTTGTCATTATATACCATGAACTCGAGGGCAGCATATAAAATCTAGGAAGTGCTCAGTTGTTAACACTGTTGAGTGAATGAGTGGCGTCCTCATACAAACGTTTTTTCAAGTATTTACTAACAAGTTTCAATTGTAAGATGTGATATAACCAACAATGAATCCATGTCCTAGAACAATTTGTTTACTTATGGAAGTATATTTTAATAGATATATCACCCCAAATAATACAAAAAATAGAAAAAATAAACCAAACGAACACTGACTCATTGAACTGATTTAACCTTGTTCTCAAGAGAAAGTTCATTTGAGATTAGGCAAGTTCAAAGTCTATGAATCATAAAACAATTTAAAAAACTAAACAGGAAATGATGCTTTTATGAACCCTGACAAGAGTAAAAAAAAAAATAACTTTTAAAGATAATGTTATATTTATATCAGGAATTTTTAGTGCTGATGTCTGAGGGTAAAAGGTTTGGCTATAAACTAAGATAAGAAAGAAAGAAATGTGTACTAGGATTGCTATTACTGAATATGAATTGAATGTTTAAGGAAAGTCCCTTTAGAAGTCTCTTGAGAACAAATTTACTAAGGATATAAGAAAACTGTATTAGTTTATTTATCATTATATTTGAGATACAGCTCTTTTATGTATTACAGGCTGGCTTTGAACTGGTTGGGTTTTTTTTTTTTGTTTGTTTGTTGTTTTGTTTTAGTTTGGTTTGGTTTGGTTTTTCAAGGCAGGCTTTCTCTGTGTAGCCCTGGCCGTCCTGGAACTCACTCTGTAGACCAGGCTGGCCTCGAAATCAGAGGTTCACCTACCTCTGCCTCTTGAGTGCTGGGATTAAAGGCGTGCACCACGACTGCCCGACTGGCTTTGAGCTCTTGATCGTGAGTTTACCGCAAGTGTTGCAAGTGTACACAATCATGCCCAACTCGTATCTCATTTTGAATTGAAACTTTTAATCAAATTACTCACTAGTATATTAAGAATGAGAACAACACAGTAAGCACCTGAGAATTTAACCATTCAGGTACTAAACAACTGCTTTTCTATTCTATGAGTCATTTTACAAACGGGAAATTCGAGTTTCAAGAAAAATAATTTTTCCAGTGTTGGATAACCATAATTTACCCAGTCTCTTGCCAGCTGCCCCAACTCCTTTGGAAACTAAGGTACAAGGATCAATGGAACCAAGGAGTTTGAGACATCCAGAGACCCTTGAATTCAGTTTGATGCTACCATCCATATTTTTCTGCTACCATACTAGACTGTCCTTTGTTTCTGAATATTTAGGTAAAGGCGAGTTTTACTATTGACATCACTCAACTTTTGGTATATTTCAGTAGATTCTGAAAACAGATTTAAAAAAATCTTCTTGGCAGAGACATCAATTGGCACAGAGTTCCCTTGATTATTTACTCTAAAATGGACAGTAGTCTCTTAGATGAGTAAGTTTGGTTTGATTTGCAAAAGTGAAAACCAAACACTTGGTCCATATGCTAACATTATTCTAATGATTTTTCAGCCCCAAGCTCCTCACCCCACGAACAGTATAAAGGTATTTGTACTTGTTTGTGTCAGCTGCATCTAATGAAGTGCCCACTATATAGTAATCAATGATTTTAAGTAAAGGATCAATAAAGAAATAACTTCCCTACTAAGGTTTATCTATTTGCTTGGATATATTTTAAAATGTAAAGTAATGCCAGTGATGGAATTTAGTCTCTAAGTTTACCTAACTTACTACCTGTGCTGCACATTCATTCAGCATACAAGAAATATAATTCCAATGTTGAAAAAGAAAACTCTTCTAAGGTATGACCATTAAGGCCTTAACTGACCTCTTGTATTCTTATCTTCTTTGAGTAGATATATACAGTGTTTACTCTGGAAAGTTATTATCAGGTCTTTGATCTTCTCCTCAAGCCTTTGAGGTTGATAGGAAATCATCAGTTTTGGGGGAAAATGTATCCAAGTTATATGAGCAGTTGACAGGCAAAACAAAGTGTGTATCTGGCTGCTTCAGCCATCCTATTTCAAGTGCATCTGTAGTTCTGGTTTATTTTTCTCCATTTCCTCTTCCTCTGCTTAGAAATACAATGAGGAAAAATTTCACTTATATGAAAAATCTTCAAAAAAAAAAAAAAAAAAGAATGCTAGGAATTCTCAGTGTCACTTTTTGAGTTTAGCCTGTTGATTTTGGCCTCCCCAAATATGACTGATTTTTTTTTTTTTACTTTTTTATTATTATCATTTATCACAATTTATTCAATTTGTATCTGAGCTGCGGCCCCCTCCCTTCTCTCCTCCCAATCCCACCCTCTATTCCTCTTCTCCCCTCATGCCCCTCCCCTAATTCACTGATAGGGGAGGTCCTCCTCCACTTCCATCTGACCCTAGCCTATCAGGTCCCATCAGGACTGGCTGCATTGTCTTCCTCTGTGGCCTGGCAAGGCTGCACGCCCCATGGGGAGGTGATCAGAGAGCCTGCCACTGAGTTCATGCCAGAGAAAGCTTCTGCACCTCTCATTAGGGACCCCACCTGGAGACTGAGTTTATGGGCTACATCTGAGCCAGGCTTTTAGGTGCTCTCCATGCACTGATCTTTAATAATGAGCAAACTGCATTGAGAAACAAAGGCTCAGATTCTGGCCGTCTGCTCTATTCATGTGCTTAATTTAAAATAAATTCATTTTTACCATCTTCATTATGAAAAAAAAAAAAAACCCAAACATTTTCGATGCAGGAAAACTTCAAAAAAGTGTTTAAAATTTCAAAAGTTAATCTAAGTTCCACCACTAAAATCAAACAACTTTTAATATTTCACTGTTTTTATTTCTAGTTTTGCAGTTACTGGCTTGCTTTAGGTAGTTAATATTGTACATAATTTTCATGAGTATTCTCCAGTGTTATTACAAACTTTATAAATGATGTCTATATTTCTACTCTCTTTAGGAGACTGTATCACATGCAGGCAATGCCAGCCTGAAAACATGAGTTCAATCCCCAGAACCCATGTAAAGTTTGAAAGAGAAACCAGAAACACCAAGTGCCTCTGACTTTCATGCACACCCGCTCCCTTCTACACACATCGTACACACCAGACATAAATAGCAAAAAGAATAAAGTTTAAAAGACAGACTACTTTCTCAAGCATACATATACAGTTAAATAGTTATTCCATTTCTCACTTTTTAGCAAAAGAAAAAAAGCAGAAATGGATATATTTGTAGCTATCCTTAATTTTCACTTTTGATCACTTAAAATATATTTCCAAAAATTGAATGAATGGATCAAATATATATATGAACACATTGTTTCTTTATTCATTTTAATAACAAGTTACTTTACTCTTATGAGCATATTATAACCTCATTTTTCCCAAACATATTTGTGTATAATTTGTATTTCTTTGTAGCTATTATGAATATTTTAGCATTTACTTTATAATTTCTAGTTTACTATTTCCTCTTACATATGCATTGCCTAATTTTTTTTTACTTTTTTTTCACTTACATTTGAGTCTTTGTGTCTCTCTTATCCATATGATTCCCTTTACATATTAAAACACAGCTCTTTTGTAGTATTTGAATATATATTCTGCTTGTGTGTTTAAAATTAAAAGACATTTGTGTTTATTTTATATATGTAAAACAATTATAATTATTTCCACATAATATTTACTTTCACTATCCTTCACTACCCCTTTTATACATCACAACTTTATGTTTGAGTTTTGAAGTTTTATTCTTGCCTTGGTATCCACCAGCCATCTTTATCAGAAAATGTTGCTAATAACATGCTTTATACTGAACATTTTCTAAAACTTGCCCTCTTTGTTCCTTGGACACCTAGATCCTCTTCCTGTCTCTGGTTTAACAATGTTGAGGTCTATGTTTTGAAAGACTTAGTAACTTGTCTAGAGCTTTCCAGCAATAAGTAATGACACTGGAATAGGTTTCCTTAGCCCACTTCATTCTCACCTCCACCCCTACCCGTACCCCCCCCACAAAAAAAAACCTTACTCCTTTGTTCTATCTTTCTTTGTTCTGTCAGTCACTTAAAAGTCACTCAGAGGGTTTAGAAGACACTGCCTTCCTCAGGGAATGATTCACTGATAGAGTTTGAGAGATAATACTAGAGGATCATGTAGGAGATGTTTAGTGGAAAAAGAATCCCCAGAGGCACCTTGAAGATAGTGCAGGCAGGTAACCTACTAGTCCAGCTTCAATAGGCTATTGCTGACATCATACCCTCAGCACATGGTATTTTTAATAAGTAGATATGCAATGTTTATGCATGTTCCAAAAAACAAAAACCCCACTCTCATATAAAGTACTAGTAAGTATCAAATTAAAAGTAAAGCCAATGAGGAGTGGGAAAAGGATACAAATCATTTCTGCTTAGAGTACACTAATAAATCACTTAATTTTAAATTAAGTTTTTTAAATTGTTATCACCATTTTACCTAAGCTATGACTGTTGCATTATAGGCTAAATGATAGCAGAACAACCTTTTTGGAAATTACCAAGTTCAAAAGCTTAGATTTTTTTTTTAATACTAAAATTTACAAATGTTGGTTTGTTAGTGTGTATGCATATAGAGGTCAGAGGACAACACGGGGGAGTTATTTTCTTCTATCATGTGTGTTCTGGGAATTCAACTCACATTGTCAGCCTTGATGAAAAGTACCTTTACCTATGAGAAAACTTGCCAACTCAAGAACTGGGATTTACTAATGCAGGATTTTAAAAAGCAATCTCATGGTGTAATCTAACCAGAGTTTGGGTCTAGTCATTCATTATCCTTGTCACTTAGACAGTCTATTGTCCTCCACACATAAAAATCAGTTACACATAAATAGGTGGACACTGTAATATTGTGGATCTTTTATTGCTAGCACAAGTGAATCATTTGGTTTGCAGTCGGATCCTGTTATAGTCTTTCTCTGCCTCAAGTCAAATAAGTTCATCAGGGTGAATATTTGTTCCTCTTTCAGAGTATATTAAATTTGGATTTAAGGTAGATAAATGGAAGAGCTAGGAGAAGTAGAGAAAATTCCTATAGAAATCAAGGAAAGAGACACAGTTTACATAAGGAAAATGAAAAGTATCTTAACAATTAGAAATATTAGGAGAAAACATGTTGGTTCCATCACGGTGAGCTCAGAGAAACAGATTCAAAGGAGAAAAGGTTTGCTTTGATTTCAGAGGCGTTAATCCATAGACGAGGGGAAGTAGCTGGAATTATGTCGTAGAGCATCATTGTTCATATCATGGCAGATAGGAAGCCAAGAGGGGCAGTGGATGAAGACAAGACATAACTCCTGAGGACAGACCCCCTAAGACCTCCTTTGAACATCCCACCTCCTAAATTTCCATTTAACCGCAATAGTGTACCAGAGTAGGAATCCTTCATTGGAACAATCCATTCATTAGGTCAGAGCCCCATGATCCAACCACTTCCCTAAAGCCCAACCTCTAAATCCTACTGCATTGAGTCCAAGTTTTCAATGCAGAGAGAGTTGCACATAGAAAAACAGAGTGAAAATAACAGCAGTAGCAGCAACAGTAGCAGCAGCAGCAGATTACCTGAGAAGTACAGTGAATTAGTTGGAATGAAATGAGCATGATGTATTGAGGGAGATGATTTAAAGAAGTGAGGTAGAAGATGAGTAGAGAGAAGTACTATGTTACAATCCTTAAAACCCAATAAATTCTTGGATTCGTAGAGTTGGTGGCAAGGGGTCTTCATAGCTTTTCTAAAGTTCAGTCATAAGGTGAACAGTTTCATGAGACTGTAAATGGAAGTAATGTACTGTAGTCATGTCCTACAGTGTATAGTGATTAAGGGTGAAGGTGTGGGCATATACTCCTGTAATCCAAACATACCAAAGACAAGACTGAGATATTGAAAATTCAAGACCAATTGGGAAATACATATTGAAACACCGCCCATCTATTCCCTACCCTTGCTCTTCCCCCAAAAAAGGAAGGAAGGAAAAAATGAGGGGGGATAGTTATGAGGACACTTTCAAGTTCTGAGACTGATGCTTTCAAGCTGTGTGGCTTTTGACAAATAATGTGGACCTGTTTCATCCCCTGGGAACTAAGAATAACAATAGTAGTAACAACTTCACTAGTTCCTGTGAGGATTAAATGAGTTGTTTTTTTTTTCCAAGTGCTTGGTGCAGTTTCTCATGTATGAGCCATGTTTAAGAAATGTTACTTACAATTTGTTCCTTCAAGTGTATGCAGAACCAAATGTAGGAGAGAAGCAGTCTCTAGAGCTGGAAGAGTACAGAAACGAGCAGAAGCAAAAACAAGAGTAGAAATGCTTAGGGTGAGTGTGAATATACGTTTTTCCCAGGTAGAAGACAGGTGCTATACATGAGTACAGCCAATGAGAAAAGACGAAAACGAACAACGCGCCGCCCCCGCCCCAAAAAAAAGAAAAGCCCTAGTGACCTGTTAGTCTATAACAATATCAGGAAACAAACAAAAAATCAATTACATGTCCTCTCCCAAAAGAGTCAAAGCAAGGACATTTTGGGGTAAAAGGTAGGAAAAAATATCAAAGAAAGAAGTTATACTTTAACACTCTGCAGAAACAAAGACAGGGTTTTCTTTTTCTCAATTCTTGCGGCAAGTCCAGAGACAACAGGTGTAAGTCAGATAATGTAAATTAGAGCTTACAAAACAGCTATGTTTTACAAAAGAGTGAAACACTCAGAGGAGTTTAAATTGAATGTACATTTACTTTTGGTCAGTTTGAAGAAAATCTCAGGAAGAATATAAAATGTGAACACAGAAAAAAAAAACAGCGACTAAAGTAATGTGTTAAAAGTTATGTTTATACTTCAAACTGAACTGTAGAAATTTCAAATGCCCTGGAGGAATATGGACATTGGTTTGATAGCTAAAAGATCAAAATGGTGCATATTTTAAAATAACCATTTCAACTCTGAAATGCTTCATTTACATACTGGAATGTGTCCTCTTTATTTCTTTTTGTTTTTTTTTTTTGGGGGGGGGTATTGTTTTTTGTTTTTGTTTTTTATTATTAAAAGAGATAAGCCAATATAACTGAGAAACTATGAAACATACTGAAGAAAAACCTCTGCACAGGGCCTCTCTTAACCTTTTCAAGAGTTCTTCAAAGAAGGGAATTTCCTGGCGGGCAGGGTAAATTTAATTGGCTGTTAGATAATATGCCTAGAAGGCGTCTTTTAACTTTGTCACGTGTGGAAGGCCAAGTGCAGATCTATAGACGCACAATTTTATATATGGACACGTGAGTGGCAGTGTGGAGATGTGACTCTTACAAGTGTGTTTCTGATGATTCAGGGATGAGTTTTTCTACTTGACCTTTGCGAGGGGAGACCAGACTGCCCATTTCGCCTAGAAATCCAACCTGTTTCGCAATTGCTCCAGCAATAACCCTTGAGTTTAGCTGGGAGCGGAGCTGGTGTAACCTCCTGGTCAATTCACTGGCTGGGCGGGACTGTGCCTGGGCGTAGGTTGAGTACACCGAGTTTACTCCCCTGTCGCCAGAAAATCCTGGCGCAGTCAAGCAGCGGTTTCCAGGAGCTACTGCTCACATCCTCCCAGGCTCCGCTACACTCCGAGGCGCCTCTTCCGAATTCCACTTCTTGGCGGACTTTGCGAAGGGAAGCCGGAGGTAGAGACGCGGGAGGGCAGTTCCCAGGAAGGGTAGTTCCCAGGAAGGGTCGGGGGGCTCCGGATGCCTGAGTCTGGTCCGGGTGGCTGGGACTTCGGAAGGCCGTGACGACCGAGTCGACGCAGCCCCAAGCCGGTGTTTTTGGTAACAGACCCGCGCGGCGGAAGGACCTTGCCGCCCGGTCCCCAGCCGCGGGCGGGTGGAGGAGCGCGCTGGGGCGGAGGGGACCGAGCAGGGCGGGACGGCCGCATCCAGAGCCGAGCACCGGGTCCACGTGGGTGACCCCGGAGCTCCCCGGGATGCCGGGGCTGAGTTAACCATCCGGCGCCAGCCCCGGGAGCATCAGGCCCCTCCTCACCACTGGGCTCTGCGGGGCAGTGAGGTCTGAACTGTGGGGCCATGTGTTTAGCTGAACTGTGTTTTTTTTTCCCCAGGTGGAGATGGACCTTGAAGAGGGCCTTAACGGAAGAGCAGACAAGAACTCGAAGATGGGCAAAAAGAGGTAGCTAGATCGTTTCGCTTTCATACTTTACACGTCTTGTACGTACGTTTGAGCAATTAGGTTGTAGCCTCCAGCAGCGCAATGAAGGATTACTGGTTGGTATTTCAACCTTCAGAACTGTAAGCCAGCCCTTGGAAGGAACTCCTCTGCTTGGAGCAGTCCTTCAGATGTGTGTGACAGAAAGAGGCTCCTGTTCAGCTCTAGACCGGCCATTGCTCACAAGCGTTTAGTTTTATGACCTCAGCTTTAGGAGCACTGCTGATCGCTCACGCACCTGAGCCATATGCTGCCTGGGCTCTCAGCTGTGGTCCACGATCTTCTGATAAAGCAGCTCCATAGCTATCACATGTTTGTGACAGTAGGAAAAGAGGCCCAAATTAAATTTTGTTTTGTTTGTTTCTATATAAAATGGTTGTATTACCACAGAAAGAAAGAAGCCACATCGTACATTCAAAATTCTACAAAGGCTGATTTAAACGTGATTAGCTTCAATGGTGGTTAGAGCTAGGAATGCTGCAGGTGTAGAACCAACTTAAAAGTGATGGCAATCTTCAGCCCCCATCATACCCTTATTGTTAGCCTACCCCTGTGTCTGACCTAACATTCCTTTGACTATAACTTGAAGTCTTTGAGGATGCATTAAGCAAACAGATTACAAGCTTCTACTAACCCAAAAGTTAAGAATGTCATGATAGTATCTGAGACCAAAAGCAGAGGTCACCTGCTGAACCCACCAGACATGTCTTATGACTTTATAATTTCAGTCCACGAGAAGGGAGAGTAGTAATAACTAAGTGACAGATCTGGGTTCTAAACCTTTGCTCACCACAGACCTCCATCTCTGCTCAGTCTGAAGCAGATACAACCCTGGGACCCTTTTGTCCCTTCAGAAAAGCCAGTGTGACAACAAAAAGGGGATTTCTAGATTAAGAGATACTAAGGAAACGTAATCAGCAAATGTGTTGTGTGAGCTCTGACTAAATGAGAGTTCAGTAAAGAAAACAACAAAAAAACACATTTGGGAACTTTGTGAGTTGGATTTTAAATAATCTCAACACTGAGCTTAAGTTTCTTAGATATGATAATGATAGTGGAATATATGAACTATGATATTTGTGGCTTAATAGTTTGGCAGAATCTAAACAATTGATAACATATACTCTTCGTATGGTTGAATATTGTCAACTGTTGTAATTTGTGAATCTAGGTGAACTATATACTAACCTTTACATTTTCCTGTTATTTCATATAGAAATAATAAAACCTTTATATAAACAAGGAAGACACATAGTGGAGTCCAATTTTTGCCTTTTTTAAAAAATAGTTTAAAAAACTATGTCCATCATAAATGCTCAGACATTTGAGTAAGCATGAGGCTATGTGGAAGGAAGTCGTACAGTTCAGCCCTCCAGAGATCTTCATTTCAGTACTGATGCCATCACTCCCTGCAAATTCTTCAAATAAAATCTGTTGTTGTTTTTGAACAGTTCTGAAGGGCCTGCTCATCACCTCTGGAATAATAATACCATGGGCTATATGCAATGGCATAAATTCTTCACAAACATGATTTGTTCGCTTTTTTGTTGTTTATTTCCTGGTTATTACAGTTTGAAACCAAGGCCCTGAGCTCTATACAAGTGATCTAAAATGTGTTTGATAAATTCTCTGTAAAAATTGTTTGTGATGATGGGGGTAGAGAATAATCTAATAGGGCTGAGAGTTAGTGTAAAAGTACATTTTCAAGCCATCCAATACCTTAAAAGTCTGAGGCTGTATCTTACAGCTTGGAAGTTTAAACCTTGGGTTTTGTTCTAGCTGTGGGACTTCACTCTGCTGCAGTTTTGTCATCCCTGAAAGAAAGATGAAGTTTGCCTTCCTCAGAATTGTTTACAAATTGTCTGGGGAATGCTTACTTAGTGCCTGGGACATTATTATAACTGAAGTAGCATCAGTTTTAGAGAATGGAAGCATAAAAAGCTTAGAACTAAACATCTGCCATGTATGGTTATATTATTTTCTTCTCATCCTGGTTTCTGGGATACTGAATGGATCTTTACTAAGAACACGGTGGAACCCAACCTGAAGATGTTTGTAGATAGTATGTCCATAGTCCATCTAACATCAAGTCAAATGCAAGTAACCTCTGATCTGTTTCTTTAGAAAGCTTTTTATTAGCCCTGAGAAGATGGCTCAAGCCTGTAAAACGCTTGTCATACAGGCAAAAGGACTTGAGTGCTACCCACAAAAACCCACATTGAAAAGGCCTGGGATCCTAAGGGTTCACAAACAGCCAGTTTACCCAAATTAGTAAGACCCAAATGCAGTGAACATCTAACAAAAAAAGACAAAGTGGAGAGTGATTGTGAAAGGTATTGAATATTGGTTTTTTTAAAATGTTATTTAGTCATAAGAAAGAAAACAAATTTACTTTTTGAACATAAAAATATATGTGAAAGTAAACCTTTTCTTTTCTAGCAGTGTTTATACA
The DNA here is from genome assembly GCF_030254825.1 of Meriones unguiculatus. Classification (NCBI taxonomy): domain Eukaryota; kingdom Metazoa; phylum Chordata; class Mammalia; order Rodentia; family Muridae; genus Meriones; species Meriones unguiculatus. The sequence continues at coordinate 29,175,928 of NC_083368.1, read as the reverse complement.
CATGGAAAATAAGACTTGTTATGGTTATTTTGTTATTATATCCTAGGAGGCAGTTACATGGAGTGAAAATGGACTAGTGAGTCATTTGAATCTTGGTTCAAAATAAGAATTCACCCTTTTGTCTAAGTTGGACAAAATGGATATCTTTGTGACTGCTTACAGAGCATCTTTTCTAGACTGTGTTTCTTTCTATAATGGTCCACTTAGTGCTGCAGATATCCTTTCACAATTAGATTTCCTCATAGGGTGATTTAATTACTCCGTTCCTTAGGCTGTTGTGTTCAGCACTGATCATCACTAGGCTTTATGAGGAAAGGGACTGATTAGGAATAGTACTCAGTCTACAGATATCTATTGCTATAATTACTGAGATGATAATCAAGATAACCAATCCTAAGGTATAGATTATTTTGTACTTAGAATAAAAATGCAAAAACATCTCTTTTAGAGTGTGTAAAAAGTGTATGTATGAGGGAAAATAAGAAGTGTCTAAGGTACAAAGAATATATAAAAATCCCAATTCTCTTCGATAACCACATAGGTATATTTCTGAGATGTATGCAAACATACTTACATTTAAAGCTCATAAGTGACTATTTTTTTTATTGACTAATATAGGCATGGATTTTTTTATTGTCATTTAGCAAAACTCTGTAAATTGATTTAGCAATTATAAGGTTTTGTATAATTTTTAAAGTTTTGTGTAATTATTCTGCAGTATTTTCAGTAAAAAGGAGAAGAAAGAAAAGAAGCCAGCAGTCAGTGTGCTTACAATGGTGAGTTTTTAATTCACAGCTTTGAATTTTAACTCCTCCTTCTCCCTAGAAAAGAGAATATTCATGTGTTACAGTATCTTCTTGGAGACTATAGTAAGGGAGAGGTAAAGCTAACTGATTAGATTTCTGCTATTTTCAATAGGACTTCAGCAGGGTCAAAGTCCTAAGTACTTATAATAATAAAAGGTAGCAGGGCATTATTTATTACCATGGTTTAGCATATGCCATTATTATTCTCTGTGCTGAATAACTGAAAATATAGAACTTGAAAAGATTACATACAGAACTATTTAGTTTTCTGGTTGCATGCTGGTAGTTTGGAAGCTTGTCTTTAAACTCACTTGGAATAGGACAGGAATTTTATAGGTATGTTTTATTTTTAAATGATCTTTATTTCCTTGAATACTTTCTTTTTTCTAAGAGTCCATGCAAATCTACATGAATTGTTCCAGGCACTGAAACCTGGGAAAATGCTCTGATAATTGAGCCCTGCTCTTTATAATTCACTCATTCCACACAAGTCATGTTATGGAGTGTAGAAGACTGGGAGCATGCCATGTAAAATGTGTGTTTGTACTTTCAATATAAAGATGATTTAGGGAGGAAAACCAGTTTCCTGACTTGCACCAAGGACTCTGGTTATCTTACGCCATCTACATCTTCCTCTGGTTACATTTGTTCTTGCTATGACTCCTTTGTTACATGTCTCCACTCTACATTTTGCCTTGTCATTATTGTTACTGATGGTTTTATTTTTTAAGGAGTTTTTGTACCTTGGCCTCTAACTCCCTATGTCAGCGATGACCTTGAATTCCTGATCCTCTGGTCTCTACCCCTAGAATGCTGGGATTACATACTGCATACTGCACAGGTCATCATAGACATATTCTTGAATGACCAAATGACAGCTTTTTTTTTTTAATTATTATTCTTTTAAAGATTTCACTCTTGCGTGAGAGGAAACTCGTATGCTAAATTATTATTTATTAACATAAATTATTCTTGAAATTTAATTTATGTAGTTACCTTGATGCCAACATAATTCTGTCTTATTGTTTAGGCTTTTGTTGTTGTCCTGTTTGATTTATTTGGGTACCAGGGATCCACTCAGGGCTTTTGTGCATGCTGAGAATCCAATACCAGAAAGTTCCATCTTTATGCCTGTGGTTTCCTTATTGTTTATAGGTCATAATTTCTTAAAGACATGAGATTTTTAAATTTCAGAAACGGTACCCTAACTACTATGAAGAGCTACTGCTGTTGGTACTCAATTCAAACAACATCAAGAGAGACACACATATGCAGACACTCATACACACACACAGATACACACAAATATAGAGTTTGAATGTGAAGTAGTAATAGTCCTGCATGTATAACAATATGTGCCAGTAATCATTATAATTATTTACAATACAAACTCATTTAATCCTTAAGCATTTTTTTGAGGTAGATACTATTATTACAGTTTTACAGAAGAAACAGGGCAAGCGTTTTCTTGCCCCGAGTACCTAGTAAGGTGAGGATGAAGACAATGTATTCTAAGCCTTTTGAACAAGTACTGTACTTATTACCTGCCATTTTAGTTACACTGATGGAAAGCAACATGTGAAGGAAAGAGTTTATTTATATTACAAGTCGTAGTCCATCACTGAGGGAAGACATGGTAGGAACTTGAATCAAAAGCCATGGTCAAACGTTGCTTACTGCCTTTCTCCTAGGCTCACATACTTTTCTTATATGGCCCAGGCCCACCTGCCTAGGGAATGGCACCTCCTACAGTGGACTGAATTTTCCTATATCAATTAGCAATCAAGAAATTGCCCTACAGATGCGCCCATAGCCAATGTGATGGAAGCAGTTTTTTTTTTTTTTTTTCATTTTGGTCCTCTTCTCAGATGTGTCAAGTTGACAACCCAAATTAGCCAATACAGGTATCTTTCTGCTTTCCCAAAGAGTTGATGTAGAAAACTGGACCCTACCCTCTATATAAAGATATATAAACACAGAGATATAATTAGGAGGTTTTAAGGTAAAATTCTAATACAATTACAGTGCTTATTAATGCTTATTAATAAGCTTATTAACACTATTTCTAGGTAAGAGTAATACATTTGTATTGGGGATTTCAAAGAACTCTTGAGTCTAATGACTTAGTAGGAAGACTCAGAACTCAGGATGTTATCATATTCACAGCTTAGAGTCGGTATTCGATTAGCAATAAAACATCTCAGATATACTTTTGGCTATGACATTACCTCTCTGAAAAGCTGCAGCCGAGATTTATTACAGAAAAGGAATGCAAATCAAAATCAGCAATGGCAAAAGTCACATGGAGTGAGGTTCAGAAGAAATCAGACACAAGCTCCCAGAGTTAACCTACACCTAACACCCAAGTCCCCCAGCAAGGAGTTGTAACAGCAGTGGCGAATACTGTCAGTGGAGTGCTTCAGGGCCAGGGCCAAGGTTTTCACGGGGGTGGTGGGGTGGTGGTGGTGGGCGATCATTAAGGAACTTTCTTCCCAGTAGGTACCAAAATTGTAGAGTCATAGGAAAGTAAGCCATTCAGCATAATCCACAGTGTGAACTGGCCACATTTACCAGTTGCAATGATGGAACCTCCCCAGATCCATATGCTAGGTACCAACCAAGTACCAACCCTTTAAGCAGTTCTTTTTAAATTAATTAATTAACTAATTATTCATTGATTGATAATTAATTAATTAATTACAAGTTACTTAATTCTACATCCCAACGGCAGTTTCCTGTCTCTCCTCTCCTCTGAGTCTCTCTTTTCCCACTGAATCTTTCTCTCCCCACTGAGTCTTTCTCTCCCCACCCATTCCTCCTCCCACCGAATCTCTCTCTCCCCACCGAGTCTTTCTCTCCCCACCCATTCCTCCTCCCTTTTTCTTCAGAGAAGGGGACACCTCCCATGGGTATCAACCAGCCTTGGCACACAAGTTACACTAAGACTAGGTGCATCTTCTGTTGAAGCTGGATGAGGCAGCCCAGTAAGAGGAAAGGGTCCCAAAGGCAGGCAGCAGAGCCAGAGACAGTGCCTGCTCCTGCTTTAGGAGTCCTACTTCAAGACAAGCTACCCAACTGTTACATATGCTAAGCAATTCTTTGTAAACATTTCTGACTTTTTCTGCCCCCAGAGTTAGTTTGTGTTTACCAGGAAACCTTAGCTGCCTTGAGAGAATAGTTACAAAGTAAACAACTCATTCAGAATTTTATACTAGTTTTCATCTTCTGTCAGGTCTCATTTTAGTTACTTTCAGAAACACAAATGTAGAATAAACTTGAAATTAAGTGGAGAAGCTGGACAAATGGAAGTAAGAGCAGGAAAAATACAAGTTGTCTGACATTCCTACCAAGTGGCCTCTTCAAAGTTTACACACTTCATTTGCGTTTTGTGTAGCTAAGCTTTCTCCAGTATACATCTTATTAGTCATCCTTGTTCTAAGCAAACGACAGCTGTCAGTGTCAGTACCTTTTGTGCACGATTGATTTAACCTGTGACATTTGAACTCCTCTTATCCTTATACATAGCAGGGCAAAATGCACACGAAGAAGTTAAGTAGTGTACTACAATTTCCAGTCACACATTATTATAATAGGCCAGATACTTTTGCCAAAAAAGGTCAACGCTTTTGCCCAGATATGCAAGTAGATGATTACTTTTAAAAAACTGTAATTGAGCTGGGCATTGGTGGCACACAGCACCTGGGAGGCAGAGGCCGGGGGATCTCTGTGAGTTCTAGACCAGCCTGATTTACAAAGCAGTCCAGAACAGCCAGGGCTACATAGAGAAACCCTTAATTGTTTATGATAGGCTAAGCTCATGATTGGTTAAAATGTAACCTCCCTGAAGCTAAGGAGTTCTTTGTTAATGCTGTTATCTTATCACCATCTGGTCATTGAATACTTTACCACCTGGCTTAGTGTCTTCTTCCCACTTCTGATCCTCTTACTCACTCTGTGACTTTTATTATTATATGAATAACCACTCCTTGACTTTTATAACAGTAATAATCTTATGAACTGACCTGAACTTGGATCTGTTCCCTCCTGTTTTTCATGTTAGAGATACTCAATTCTGATGAGGTGTTTGTTTCTTTAGACACAGTCTTGCTGTGTAGGCTATGCTGCCTTGAAACTATTGTATTCCTTCTACCTTGTGATTATAGGTGTGAGCCACCACACCCGGCCCAGTTCTTACAACACATCACTTACTTGAACTTTGGTTCCCACTTTTTGTGCCTTCTCCGTCCCTGCATAGCTATTATCATTCTTTTTCTTCATATCCCCAGTCGCTCTGAATGGAATTTTGCTCCATTGGAAAGTCTCTTCAATCTTTGTTGCCAATTAGCTTGAATGTTTTGGAATTTGTTTTCAATACATACCACTTACTCAGTTTAGTGGGCATTTGAAAACTCTGTCTGACCTTGAAGCTGCCCTTGTCACTAGCCACCAATTTTTTCCTGTGATGAGACAGTGTGGTTTTCTCCCAACTCATTGGCTTCTTGTGTTACCTTTTCCTTTTAGGAGTTTCTCAATCCTTTATTCCCTGAATCATTGACGATGTTGTCATTCATCTGCTTCTATATAGACATGTTCAAAGCGTGTTTGATCTTCATGCAAAATGTTCTTTCTCATTTCTCCCTCTTCTATCCATTTACAATGATATTCCTTAACAGTTGACAGTACTCCTCCTTGACCAGCTTCATTTACCTGTGGTCCAGTCATCCTTCTATTTAAGTAGCCTTATCAACAGACTGTTTTCTTTTACTCAGTTATAACACCCCCACCCATCTTCTGCCTTTGTAAATCATACTTACAGGTGAAGACCTTGGTCCTCTTCTCCTAAGATGGCTTCTGTCTATGAAGTCATCAGCTCAAATGTATCAGTTTCAATTACAGTTTCTGATTCCTCCTAAGGAAACTTTTCTCTTTTTTGATATCTCTCTCTCTTGGATACCGTCCATTCATTCCTTAATGCTGCTGCAGAAGATGCCGTTGGATAGATTTAAGACAACACAAATTTATGCCCTTCTGGTTCTGGAGTAAACTAAAAATCAAGGTGTCAGGAGGATTGCATTAATTCTGGAGATTCTTGGTAAGAATCCGTTTCCTTCTCATTTTGAGCTTCTGAGGGCACTTGCATTCCTGTGCCCCCTCCTTGTAGCCTCTGAGCACCTATCTGTCCCTTTGAAGCATCTTTATGATTACAGTGGGTCTACCTGAATGTCGCAGGATATTCTCCCGCCAAATCCCTACCATTTGCTGTTTATTTTACCATGTAAGAAAGACAATGTAAGAAAGCATATTCACAGACAGCATCCCAGGGTTAGACTGCACATGCCAGGTGTGACATGCCTCTATCTCTCATCCCTAGCAAGGCTTCACTCTCTCCGAGCACCCGCTCTATGGCTTTGTACTTCTCAAGACCTATCTGTCAGAGTCACATGAGATTCTTTCAGTCTGTTCTTTCAAGTGTTGTACTGCTTTTCTTCTCTAGTTAAGGGAGAAAAGCTTTTTCCTTTCTACTTAAGGGAAAATTTGGAGTAAAACCTAAGCTGTTTCTAATATACATACCACTTATGGTGTGACCTCTCTTATTTATGAATTGATTACAGACAAACTCCCCATTCTGTTCTTATTGTAGTATCTGTTCTTTATACCAAGCTTGTGTCTACCTGAGCACCTTTGCTTGTGCTCTTCCTAGCTGAATGTTTTGTTTAGAGATTCCCACACAATAAACTACATCCTTTTCTTTACTGAGGTCTCACCTCAGAGACATGTTCCCTGACCTGCCAGTGTAAACTCATTGACCCTGTCAGTCACCATCTGAGTCTGAAGTTATCTCTCTAAATGCTTAACCACTTCCTCACTTCTAACACTTCTCTTCTTCCTGAATGCATGCTCATGAAGGGAGTGTTTTTATGTTTTGTTCACTGTTGCTCCTCAAGGATCTAGAACAATGCCCAGAGCCTAAGCGATGCCTAGATATGGAGTCGATACTGAACATGTCTGTTTCTTAATATCACCTGTGCACAGGATAAACTGTCTACGGGCAGGTAACCTTTGTTATCCACTGTTATTGCCAGCACTTAGACCCAAATGCCATCTTTATTATATCTTATTAAACAAATTTAAAATGTGGAATGAGTGAATAAATTCACTGATCTTCCTCTGTAACTCAGGGGCTACAGTAAGGTTACATTTCTATTTATACTGTGAATATTATCTAAACTACTTTCCTGTACTGTCTGCTTCATTTTTTTTTTCACCTTTAGCTTTCAATACCAGTTCCATGGTTTACTTTCTCTGTCTTTTCTACCAGTCTCTACCCAGACATTTTTCATTTCCTTTTTGTTTTAAAGGCTATTTAAAGTCTATAGCTATTTAATACCTTTATCCAGTCTTATTTTGTACCTGATATGTTACAACTTTGTGTTCTTATTCTTTGACTGGAAGAGCCTGAAAATTCTTATTGTTATGTTTGCAAACTAATTATAGCAATGGGCATTTTATGTTTCATACTACCTTCTTGATAAAAGTCTTCTGCATTACATTGTAGTCTTTGTAACAGCCATGTTAATTTTTTAATTTTTAAATACCAAAATTGAGGTTCAAATTGTTTAAATTATAATTACATCATTTACCCCCCCCCCCCATAATTTTTAAAAACTCTATATGTCACCTCCAGTATTCCTGGCCTCTTTTTACTTGTTTATATATGCATCAATATATAAATACAGCTGTTGAATCCATAGGTATTGCTGCTGACCACCTGGTATTGGATAGCCAATTAAGGATTCATCCCAGAGAAAAACTAATCCTCTTTCTCTTTCTCAGCAGTTCTTATTTGCCTATAATCTTTTAGGCTTATAATCTCATCTTTTTCTAGAGATGAGGCTCCATGAGATCTTCTCCATCCACGTTAGCACGTTTATTGGTGTTGCCTTTGTTCGGGTCTTGTTTAGACAGCTCTTATTGAGTTATTATGAGTAAGTTTCCTTGTAATTTCTAGGAGACAGCCTCACAGTAGATTTCCTGTCTTCTGGCCCCGACACTCTTCTGCCCTGTCTTTTGCAATGTTCCTTGAGAGACTGAAGGTTACTAAGAGAGCCTCTACTTGCCCACCCCCAGTCTCTTTCCTAATGAGTTATAAAGTTGACACAAATGATGAAGGCATTTGTCCTACTCACCATTGTGTGACTGCTTTTCTCAAATCTCACCCTTTCTTTCAGAAGGTCACAAAGGAACAAGAGAAAGTTGATCATCTTGCTGTCCCTGTTGCTAGAAAATTATCTATATTTGTACTCATTCTCAGCTCATTCATTCCAGTCTGAGATGAATAGAAATGCTTCTCTCTATTTTGGAAACCATCTTCTCTTTGCCAAGCTTTACTATGTAAAATTTCAAACACAAAAGGATAGAATAGGAAACTCCACACTCATATACTCATCATGGCTTGGCAGAATTAACATAGTAAAAAATGGCCATCTTACCAAAAGCAATCCAAAGATTCAAGCAATTCCCATCAAAATACCAACACAATTCTTTACAGACCTTGAAAGAAAAAGAAAAATTCTCAACCTCATATGGAGTAACAAGAAACCCAGAATCGCTAAAACAATACTCTACAATAAAAGATCTTCTGGAGGTATCTCCATCCCTGATCTCAAGCTATACTATAGAGCAACAGTAATAAAAACCTGCATGGTACTGGCATAGAAACAGGCTGGAGGATCAATGGAATTGAATAGAAGAGTCAAAAATAAACCCACACACTTATGGACACCTGATTTTTGATGAAGATGCCAAAACCATACAATGGACAAAAAGATAGCGTCTTCAATAAATGGTGCTGGTCTAACTGGATGTCTACATGTAGAAAAATGCAAATAGAGCCATACTTATCACCCTGCACAAAAGTAAAGTCCAAGTGGATCAAAGCCCTCAATATAAAACCAGACACACTAACCTATTCTTATATAATTTTATATTCAAGTCTCTATATTATAGAAAATGATGTTTTATAGTTGATGCGTTCAAAATAAGATAATTGGGGACAGCATTCATTGTTTTCTCCTTAGAGGAGTCTGAAAAGGATGCACCAGAATGTTCCACCTGCCAATCTAGTTATGTCACTTCCTTGTGACATCATTGTATTTAGTCATCCATGCTTAGCTTTTTCTACATAGAAGGTACATCTCACTGTTTTTTTTCCTTTTTTTTTTTTTCAATGCAGTTTATTCAGGAACCTTGAACAATCATCTGACCCTGGGCAAAGCCAGCCCACTTTAAATAGCCTCTGGGTAGCCAACCTCAGCATGCCACGTGGGCAATGCAGATAGGTCCACATACATGGAAGCAAGCCAGATCCTCAGCCTTAGCCAAATGTGGAGTTGTTTGTGACAGAGAGCACTCACCATCGGGAGGTGGAAGGTGGAAACCAGCTCCATCTTTCAGGCGTGGCATTACGCAGCTCTCTACAGTTCCCCCTTTTTGTTTTGGACGCATCAGGCAAGAGTAGAGGTCTGATCTCTGATATTAGAAATAAATTGGGACTTTGTACTGATGTTCATTTAGGTGTCATCCACCCAAAGAGCATCAGACCTGTCCGATACCTTTTTCTCAGAGGCGGGACCTGGGGCATCAACCTGCATGCAATCAGACATGCTCTTCTCTGGGTCCAAAGCGGCTGACCCTGAGTGCAGTGCTTAGCCTCGCATCCTGAGCGTAACATTTTAGCTTTTTATGGTAGCCAACCATGCTTGGGGAAACTGTCCTGCTTCAATGGCTGTAAAGGCCTGAATGGTCATGGCTGCATTACGCTGTTGTGAGACTCTAATCTTGCATATATACCACAGGCAAACCAAGGTGACCAACACCAGAAGGCCTGCTAACACTCCCATGCCCGCCCATTCCTTCAGATGATTCATGGCTGCAGCAATCCATGATGATAATCCTGTGGCTAGTCCTGCGTCCACTCTGGTAGAATTTACCATGACAATGGCCACTCTCCATCTCACTGTTTTATTGCATTCAGATGAAACACTTTTAGTAAAAATAAATAAATAAATAAATAGGTGAATGTTGTATCCTTTATGACTCATGACTCTAAAAACATCAAATGTCAAGGTGTTCCAGATTTATTTATGGTGCTGTCTAATCATTTGTTTAAAATGCTGCCAGTCTGTATACCAATCCTCTAGCAATAAAAAGGAGTCATGGGGCATCATGGGACTATCTTGCTTCACTTTCTAATTTTGTTTTCAACAGATAATACCCTTTGCCAGGTTACTGAAATAATTGCTTCTTTTATTTTGTAGGAGAGTACCCCAGTTTACCTCTTATGTTTATACCACTGGGTTACTGTAGACATGGGACATCATGAAATAGCCCCATTGGCACTGCATCACAACCTGCTAGTTACCTTTTCTCTTCCTCTTTTTATCCCAAGATAAAAAAAAATAGGAGAAGAGAAAAAACTCATTCTATCTCTGTTGTTTTGTGTCCAGATACTACTTACTGCACATATCCCTTTATTCTTTCTTTATAACCCGTCCCCATAACTGCCACTATAAAACTCTGACTCAAATGGTGAGATTTTTGATTGTTTGTTTATTTCCTACTGGACAGTAAGGATAAGAATGCAAACAACACTCACACTGCCCTCTATCCTTTCAAATACTTGATTCTTCCAGTTTTCCCCATTTCCATGAAGGGTACTTATTAGTTAATAGGTGTGTGTGTGTGTGTGTGTGTGTGTGTGTGTGTGCACTTTTGCATATCAAACCACTAAGTCAAGCAACTTCAATCTTCTCAAAGCCCATTTGAATATTGCTTCTGCTTGTTTTTCCTCCTGGCTGGAATGCATTGCATCTTGTTCTGAACACCTGCTCTTTCTTCAAAACCGGGAGAAAGCATCACTCATTCTATGATAGATTCCAGAAGAGAGAATGATCCTTGGCTCAGTTCTATGTTTATTATTTATACTCGCTGACAGAGAATTCAGAATGTACACTGCCTGTGCTTTTTGTTTTTTCTTCCCTCTGCACGTTAAGCTTCCTGAAGTTAGGCATCTGTGGTATTTATTCTGTGCCTTGCATCTGTCATTGAGTTAAACAGTCAGGAAGTATTTACATACATTGCCTCCCTTGTTTTGATTTTAACCAATGAGAAGTCCTGGAAGTAGAATACTGATGATGGTGATGATGAGTGAAAATTTTGCCTCTCCATTACCTTTTCTAACTATTCTGAAGTATCTGATATTTAGTTTATCTAATAGATTCTTTAAAAGAAAATGCTTTATGCTTGTTTCTTTCTTTCTCTATTTTTTTTTTTTTAAGGAAGAGGATAGTTGCTCAGACAAAATAAATAAGACATTGCCAACCTTTAGGCTGTGGTCCATTCAGACATAAAATATGCCCAGACAATATTCTTTCCTTAGGGGTTTAGTTTGTAAAAAGATCATGTTTTGAAAACTATGACATTAACAATCTCATTTTATTGCATTTTTAGTAACAGGATATAAATTAAAGACAAATACCTAGGTACTATAATATTGGATATTTTTTACACCATGCCTTAGCTTTTGCTAATTGCTTCCTAAAAATTGTCTTTGTTTAGGCTCCTGCTATGTGGAATGCCTTTATGTGTGGCCTAAGGCTCTTTTATCCTTGTTTTTCCACTTGTCATTTCAATGCTTATCCTCACTTAGTACTGTCATTACATAACTTTAGATTAGTTCTGTCTCCTTCTGAAGTCGATATAAGCTCTAAAATCTTGGTTTCTGTTTCTGTGCTTTTGTATTCTCAGATCCCTGATCTTTACTTTGGATTACATCTCCTGCCTAGAGCTGACTTTTTACCCAGTTTCCTCCCTGTATTAAAAAGCTCTCGCCTGTAGCTACATGTATACACATGACAACCACCTGCTTCCAAGCGTGTCCATAAACTCTCACACCCATTCTGGTACCATTGCCCGCCCAATCCCTGCTCTTCAGGTTTCTTTCATTCCCTGCCTAGACTTTTTACCTACTTTTTCTACCATGATTATAAACATGCTACCTGCAGCTAAATGGTACATCATATGACAAGCATTTCTCTTAGGGATCATCTGCAGCCCTCACAGTTAGCTTGGTACTTTCTATTTTCATTTTCTCTTACTTTTTTTCTTTCAGTCCTTCACTGGTTTCTTGTGTCATTTAGAAGTACAAATTGTCCCCTAGACGGACCCTGGCCTTCCTTACCATTCCTTATGTTATTTCTCCTCCCATCACTTTTTGGAGTCAGATAAGCCTTGGTTTTTTGTTGTTGTTGTTTTATTTTGTTTTGTTTTCTTGTTCCTTGCCTATGGTTAGAGACATGGAGCCAATCTGCATTAGTTATTCATTATGACCATACTCTACCTCTTAGGGCAAACATTCTTGGGAAATGTCCATCCAAGTAATTACCTGTTCTTTTTTAAATATGTTGAAATTATTTTGCAGTTTAATAATACCATTATGCAACAGATCTTTAATCAAAGACAATTTTAAAGCGAGGGAAACCCTGTCTTGGAAAAAAAAAGACAACAACAAAAAAAATAAAATTTTAAAAGTAGTGAAATGTTTTCTCTTTGCTGTCTTTGGGATAGGGGTGGGGAGTAAGGGACTTGGCATTCAGTCCCAATAAAAAAATGGTCCCTAGCCTTAGAAAGTAGAGCAGTAGTTATAGCTCTGCTATCATCTCATTAACAACCTTTATAATTCTCTCATGAAAAAGGAGAAGGCATACTACTTCAGTATGAAGAATTAAGATAGAACTCAATAAATGAGTCAAATGTCCATTCTTATTAAGCTATTGCAGTAATAAGGTAGAGGGCAAAGAGCTTAAGGCAAGAAGGTAGCTTAGACAAGTAGCTGGGAGTCTGACAGAATATTTGGATTTCAGAGGAAAACTTCCATGAAGGTATACCGATGTCCATGCTCTATTTTCTTCTCCTTGTAGTTTCGCTATGCAGGTTGGCTCGACAAGTTGTACATGCTGATGGGAACTCTGGCTGCCACTATCCATGGAGTTGCACTTCCACTTATGATGCTGGTGTTTGGAGACATGACAGATAGCTTTGCATCTGTAGGGAACATTCTGCCAAACATTACTAATGGAAGTAAGTATTGTTTTGTGGTACCAGTTGTGCTGGAAACTTGCAAAAATCACTCCTCTAAATCAATTGTTTGTGGGGTCTTAATAAGGATAAACTGTAGCGTTGAATGGTCGAGGTGGTGGAGGGTATGGCCTCCAACTCATCCTTGTGGTGATCTTGAGACGATGATACAAGCATTAGAACAACCAGTGGAAGTGCTGACAGAGACATGTGGAAATACAGAGGGGATCTCTGAAGTCAGAAACATCCCAGAAACCTTCAGAAAGAAGTATAGGAGTCTCCTCAGGTCCTTGAATGGGATCGTTATAAGAGGCTGTGGTTATGAGAGACTGTGGTGTAAGAGAAGAGTCTAGGATGATTCTAAAGGATTTAACCCGAGAAGCTAGAAGGACATAATTTTTCCCCGGATGAGAAAGATGGAAGCACAGTAGCCCTTATTATAGCAATAAATACCAGCAATTTGTGTTTTATACAGCGTTATAGGCTGGACTCCCTGGGAGCAAACCCAGGGTCAGAGAAATGGGGCCAAGAAAAGTGTAAAGAGATTTGTGAGAAAGAGTGAAATCCAGTGTGCAGGAGCAGATGTTTGCATAAGTTTGGTGCAATAGTTCAGCCTCAAAAACAGGAAGAGATAGAGGAAGCGAGTGTTAAGAGTCCAAAGGTGAATACATGAGGAGGTGGCCTGTGAGAAAGTTCTGATGACCGGAGAGCCTTGCATTTGCCAATGACTTGTTATAGTGGATACAGAACCATGCATAGTACAGCAACCTGCATGTATTATATTTTTCATATACATACATATCCATGATAAAATTTAATTTGTAAATTAAGCGCAGTAAGAGATTAATGAGAACAATGATAGAATAAATGTAACAATATGCTCGCTTCAAAGCTATGTGAATGTGGTCTCTCTCTCTTTCTCAAAATACCTTACTGTGCTGTTCTCACCCCCCCCCCCTCTTGTGATGACGTGAGATATGACAGTCTCATGGTTGACTGCAGGAAACTGAAACCACAAAAAGTCTAAATGTGGTGAAGAGAGTCTTGCACATCAGTTTTCTCATGATTTTGAAAGTAAGAAATCCTTGCTTCAGAAGAATTGAAGTGAGAGCAAGAAAATGAATGGTCTTTTGAAAGAATTTGTATGTGACACGCTTGACCTGGGTGATAGCTCTATGCTTCACTCTGAAGGACTCCACAGTCAAGCAGAGATTGGATTAAATTAAATGAAACTTCTCAAAGACTTACAGCTCAGTTTCCACACATGTGGGAAAAATGTTAAGAAGGGATGAGGCTGTAGCCCAGTGGTAGGTTCAGTTCCTAGGAGTTCACCAAAAAGAAATGCCCCAGAAACATAGATACTTCTTGGCTTACAACGACACTTATACATTTGTAATTTCCTTTTATTTTATGCCAAGGATTAAACCCAGGGCATTGCATTTCAACATCTGAATTTCAAGTCTCTGGTACATGAAATGGATTCATTTTCCTAGAAATAGTCATAAAAATATTAATAGGAACATTTATGGACTCTTCGGTATTTGTCCTGGGTCCTGGAAACTATTTCTTTGTAGTCCCAAAGAACTTATAGCTTTCCTGAGGTAGGGCTTCTTCAGTTCTGTTAATACAAATAATGATTTGAGCTGGAAAAAATGATGTATTTTTGAGTAATGTAAAGTTTATACGCTTCAACCTCCCCCCTCCCCCCGCCTTCATGAAATTCAAACAGCTTGTAAAAATATCCTGTGCCAATACTGAACTGCTGTATCCACCCAAGGAAAGCCCTCAATGCTTTCTGAATTCTTTAGCTCCTGTACATGCTATATTTTACAGCAAGCTGTGGAGTTGGCTATCTCATTAGCTTCTAGTGAAATAATTTCACTTTTTAGGGTTCTCTGTTAGCTCAGCAGACACAAGGCATGCATTTATGTCATTCTGCCCTTACCCAAGCACTGCTCTAACAGGGTGCGCAGTGTCAACTAACTAGGCTGGGTACATAGTATGAAGGGACAGTGGCTGAACTTAGCTGTCAATAAATAAATTAGTCTGGTGTTGAAATTTGACGCCATTGGGGAAGAGAGTAACACAGAACTTCTTGAAGTCAGAAGAACTGACTTCTCATGAGCAATAAACTAAGTCTATTACATTCATCAGTTTTTCTTTGTTATGACAAATACCTGAAAGAACTTGAGCACAGTAAGGAATTATCCCATTTATTTCTACCTACAGTTTCGAAGGCTTTATGCCAAGTTGGGTCAGTTACTCTAGAAGTGAGGAAAAGTAAAATTTATGGTAGCAAGAGGGCATGTGGTAGATGGGCTGTTCACCACATAGAGGCTGGAGGGAGAGAGCAAGCCATCCCAAGGCCAAGACACTCTTCAAAGGCATGCTCCAGTGACTTTGTTTCCAGTTGTTGGTGATGGTGGTGTTTTTCCAATTATTCCCCATCCCTTAAACTTCCATCTTTTCTACAGAATGTCATCAATGAACCCATCTATGGATTAATCCACAGCTCAGGTTAGGGCTTCATGATCATTAATAAGTGCTATCATTCCTACCAACAAAACACAAGACATTTTCAGGGACATTTTATGTTATGTCTAAACATACCACATCTAGTGATCTCTTTTCTAGATCTTTTATCTCTTTCTCCATCACCCAGACATAAATTATTCTGACCCCCTTTAAGGACACAAGTAAGTGGTCTCTTCTGACAGATGTACTCTTTCTTACCAACTTTATCTAAGCCACCAGACACAAGGATAGACGGTGCTATGGTCTGTGTCCTATGTCTTTCAAAACTAATGAGGACCTTCTAACCCTTAGTGTAAGAGTCTTGGGAGGCAATGGCTTTGGAAAGTGATTAGGTCTTGAGGGTAGGATCAGTACCATCATGAAAGTGGCACAGTAGAGCAGCAGGCAGGCTAACCAACAGACACAAGTCTTTAGAGAGGAAAGCAGCACAGGTGGAAGATTGTGGCTGTTGGGTAGCCTGTGTCACTGGCAATGAGCCTGCTGTGATGAGGGCAGACTCCCATATGGACAGATGCTTGGGAAGTAGGTCATCTAGGCAAAATTTCCAGCTTCTTTTGCATGTGGTTGATGGAGCTTTCTGTACAAGAATACTTGGGAGCCTAGAATCATAACATTTTAGAGATAGAAGAGGCCTTGTGGATCATGTATGTCCATGGTTTACTATGCCTTTTCAATCAGAAAACTCTACAGGTAAGTGACACTTGTCATGAAAGCTCACCAGGAAAACATATCTCACAGAGAGTGCAAACTGAAAGGAATAGAAGGGAGTCCAGAGGCGGGTCTCTGCTGCAGGCCTGCTCTTCTACTACCCTTTTTAACACTAAGCTCCCTTTGAGAGTTCAGTCTTAACTACAGCTATAACCCTTGTCTGAGGTTTTCTTCATTCACAGTTCTATCTTCCTAACTCCCTGACACGCTCCCACCACTCCTGCCTGGTTTTTTTGTTTTTGTTTTTTTTTCCAGTTCTCCACGTATTATCACAGTAGAGTTTTTTAAAAAACAGAAATTAGTTTATTTCTGTCCTAGTGGTTTCCTATAATATGGAATAAGTTCAATTTGTATTCAGTGGCTTGTATAGCATTATTTGCTCATCTCCACTTGTCCCGTAAATCTCATCACTCATACACTTCTTCCTGTTCCCCAGGACCTTCCAATCTCCTTCTTAACTTGGGGTGGTTCAGACCCTGCTTGTCTGTTCATGTCTTCACTTCTCACCACAAAGGCACTATAACATCACTATTGTGCTTACTTATTGGAAGTTATTACTCTGAAATTATCTTGTATATTGGTTGCTTTGTTTGCTTATTGTGGCTTCTTGGGTGGAAAAAAAAAAGGCATAACAGATAAAAAGGAAGTTTGTGGAAAAACTTGGCTAGAGGTTTCAGCAGGATCACCCTATCTCATGAAATTTGGTACTTAAAGGTGGGAGAATTTCCAGCTGGAAAAGTAGCCCAGTGGGATTAGAAAGGTGGCTCTCATTCTAGGTGGTACCTAGGGCCTGGAAATGAGGCCATGTAGAAGGTGGCTTGGAAAATGCCCTTTTAATTTATGTTTACAGGAAAACTTTTTCTCCCCAGAAACTGCTTCTGGAATAGTAGAATTGTTTCATTATTTTTAAAAAATGAGGTTGTTAGTTACAGAAAGAGAAAAGAAAAATATTTTTAATATAACTTCAACTTACCAGTAAGGAAAAATTACCTATTTGTGTCACATACTCTTCCCCTCCTTTTTAGTCCTTCTTTATAATAGTAATATCTGAATAAAAAAAGAAAATGAAAAAGAAAGTGCTGAAGAAAAAGTAGATGGAATGCTTAGAGAACAGTGAATTGCTCAGTGAGCTCAGAAGTGGGGCTCTTTGGAATTAGAGAGAGCTCTAAAAGGTGGAGATGATGAAGAGCTGTGAGTTGAGGCTGGAAATTTGTGTAGCAAACGTGGTATTTCAGAACCCCAGTGTTCAAAACAATAACTTTTATTTTATACAACATAATTTAAATTCTGAGTCCCTCTTTCCCCACAGTGGCAATTGTTTAGGGTAGCTTAGGTGTTTTAGTATGCCTGTAACTCTCCATAGGTTGCTGTCTGAGAGACCCAACATGTCTGTGTTTTGTAGGCTGATGTTGGGGGTTGAACCAAGGCTTTGCACATGGGCAAGCTCTACCACTGAGCTGTCCTCTAGCCCCACAATATAACTGCAGATGAGCGAAGGCCAAATGATGTTAAGCACTGCTTGAAAAGAATTGACTCAAGCTTTTTTGTTCCCCTCTCTTTGGAGCATTGAAATTATTCAACTCCCTCTGACTTTCTTCAGGTCCAAGCAGGCTCTAGGCACTGTCCTGTGGATGTCTTCTGAATGAACATGTGATCATTCCTTTTCTGAGCTCTCTTTCTCTCTCTCTCTCTCTCTCCCTCTCTCTCTCTCTCTCTCTCTCTCTCTCTCTCTCTCTCTCAGGTCTGCATAGGTAGCCATAGACTGGCTTCTCTTTTCTGGACTTTCACTGTCTATACTTTTCATCACCCATCAACTGCATCTCTTTAAGGCATGCAGAAAATATTTTTTAAGTCATAAAAAGTAGAATGTTGTCCCATGAATTTAAACAATATTTGGCTTTGGTCATTTTCCTCCCTATCCCTTAAAGGAATAAGGTTTGGACACATAAAAGCCAACAAGAAGCCTACAGAACTCCTGTTTGTTTGTTTGTTTGTTTCCCCTTACTACATCCACACCACACCCTCTCATACCTAATCCAAACTGGGATGCTTATAACTCTTATAACGCTTATAACATTCTGCTTCGTTTGCCAACAGTGGTTTTTATCTATTTTCCACACCTTTCAAATCAGATGCATCTTTATGAGTCTCCCACATACTGTAACCTTTTTGTAGAGACTGTAAGGTTTAAAGTGTTCCTCTACAGTCTTAATTGTGTTATTTTCTCCTATAAAATATTCACCATAAATATCTACATATTATACCACTGTGTATACTTCATTGTGTGTAACAGCAAAGTGTTGCAGACAATAAAAATCTCAATTGACATTGAGATTAAATTTTGAAAGAAGCTAAGTGTGTGCATGTATTTATACATGTATATATATATATATATTTGAAAGACCTGAAAATAACACATGTTAAAAATATGGAGTAGTGGTAACTTGTGTTTATAGGGGTCATTAAGTTATGAAAGAGTTTAAAAAATACTCAGTTCAAAGCCAGTGTTTCTTAATATTGGATGATGGTTGTCAATGGTTTAACTTAACTTTTTACACTTGTCAATTATCCTTGTAAAAGTGTAAAATTTATTACACTGTAATTTATATGTAATAAAATTATATGTAATAACCTTTAAGTAAAAATAATAGTGTTGAAATGTGAGCTGGAATGTAGTTGAGTTGGTAGACCGCTTGCCCAGCATGCATGAGGGCCTGTGTTTTTTCATTCTATTCCATCCCCACCACAGAGATCCTCAGTATGGTGGTTCACTCCTGCACTCCCAGAAATCAGAGTTTGAGACTGACGTAGATTACATGAGATCTAGTCTCAAATGACCAGACAAACAGACAGGTAGAGAACTACATTGTTAGGTCTTTAGTGTGTACCTGAGGGTTAAGTATGCAGTAGTATTTGCCACTGCATGTTTCTTCTGGCCAGTGCGCATCACTGACTTTAGGTTGTGTGGAGTAGTGCACAGGCAACAGTGTGGTATTCGAACGGATGTCAAAATGCTTTTAGACAAATGAAACCAAGTTAGATTCCTTTTTCATAATAAAATAAGTTTCACTTATTTCTGTATGCTTAGTATTTAAGGCTCATATTTGTTTTGTTCTAGGTTACGTCAACAAATCAGACGTCTTGAGCAAGCTGGAGGATGAAATGACCACGTAATTACACATTATCCTTATTGTTACCCTATTGCCCTCTTCTGCATGGCTATAGTTACAGTAATATAGTTCACTTTATGATAAAAAAAGTTAGAAGGTTTGAGACTATCATGATTAATTTTCAAGGAAGATACATTATAGGCTTTTTTCAAAGCAAAGTGTTTATATCATAAAGTGTACTAAGTTAAGGTTGACCCGCAATTAAACCCATGTACGCAGCTGAAAAGATAAAAGACCATATACAGGGAAATTGGAAGAGTTGAACATAGCCCTGGAGATTTGAATTCACAATAATTATTTTCAATAGTTTCATAGTGAATAGTTTGCTTCCTATTGATGCTAAGATAAGCCACAGAAATTCTTTAAACTCCATGTCTAATTCTAAATAGCAAAATCCAACATCCCAGAGGAAATATAGTCGCTTTGGCCTTAAGTCACATGGGCAGGCTTTTATTTTGTTAATGATTTATGCATATGGATAGTTAGTCTGTGCAATAGCTGTGTAACAGCTGTCCAAAGATATGTGTCAGTGAATAGGATGATTACTTTTCTTTTTTGAGACAGGATTTCTCTGTGTAGCCTTGGCTGACCTGGACTCTCTTTGTAGAGTAGGCTGGCCTTGAACCCACAGAGATCCTTTTGCCCCTGCCTCCCTGAGTGTACCACCTCGCCTGGCAAGAACATTTTTTTAATTTAATTTAATTTAATTTAATTAGTTACACTTTATTCACTTTGTATCCCCCCATAAACCCCTCCTTTCTCCCCTTCCAGTTCCACCCTCCTTCCCCTTTCTTCACACATGCCCCTCCCCCAGTCCACTGATAAGGGAGGTCCTCCTCTCCTTTCTTTTGATCTTAGTCTATCAGATCACATCAGGAGTGGCTGCATTGTCATCTTCTGTGGCCTGATAAGGCTGCTCCCCCCTCAGGGGGAGGTGATCAAAGAGCAGCCGATCAGATTATGTCAGAGGCAGCCCCTCTTCTCATTACTATGTAACCCACTTGGACACTGAACTGCCATGGGCTACATCTGTGCAGGGGTTCTAGGTTATCTCCATGGCTGGTCCTTGGTTGGAGTATGAGTCTCTGGGAAGACCCCTGTATTCAGATTTTCTGGTTTTGTTGCTCTCCTTGTGGGGTTCCTGGTAAGAACATTTTAAAATACATCAAATGGTAATTCATTTTGTCTTGAAAAAGGTGTGGCTTTGTGGTGGAACACTTTCCTGGCATAGATGAGACCTTAGGTTCCATCCCATGCAACAGAAAACAGTAGCAAGAAAAAGGGTTTCTATTTAACCTAAATATGGACTGCTAAGTGAAGCCATAGAACTTTTAGCTACAGAGACACAGCATGGAGACGCTTGTTCAGCTTGTCCAAAAGGTGTGATTAAATGTTTAAACTGAGAGGAAAACTATTTAATTTATTGAACATTTTAAGTTAGTTCTTCGTAGCCAGTTGTGAAGATAACATGAAAATACTATCAATTTATAGTTGTCCTTCATCTTCTAAGCGCTGCTAGACTAATAGTTTAAAAGAGCAGGGGACCACCTCCGCCTCCTGGTTATGTTTTCTCACAAGTTCCATCACATCTTTCCCTCTCCAAGGTCCAGAGACCACCGTAAAGGCTTCATCGAGTGAGGCTGCTGTAACAAATGTAGATGAGACTACAATTACGATGTTAAGTCAGGCGCCAGTACACTAACAATCCTTCAAAACCACTGGCACTCTGAGTAATCAGTACGCACTAGGCATTGGCCTGAGCACATTCAGACATATAATAATTACTGCCCTTTTCTCCATAACACATAATTGAAGCTTAGGTTATTAAGCATCCTGCCTGAGTTTACAAGGTAGTTAGGTGAAGAACTGGGATTTGCTCCAACACCATTCTTCTATAGCCACAGACATAGGTAGATACCGACTATTACAGCTATGCTCCTTACAGCCTCTTCTTCTTTATTAAGGGTGGGGTTACCCAGAAAACTAAAGAAATAAGACTAAGTTGTGTTTAGAGAGAAGAACTGGTAAAAAAAAAAAAAAAAAAAAAAAAAAAACACAAAAAAACCCAGCACGTACAGCGTCCTTCTTTTTCAGGTATGCCTACTATTACACGGGGATCGGTGCTGGTGTGCTCATAGTTGCCTACATTCAGGTTTCGTTCTGGTGCATGGCAGCCGGAAGACAGATACACAAAATCAGGCAGAAGTTTTTCCACGCTATAATGAATCAGGAGATAGGCTGGTTTGACATGCACGACGTCGGGGAGCTCAACACCCGGCTCACAGAGTGAGTACCTGGCTTTAGGCTGGAGTCTGATGTGGTCTCGTTCTCAGTGCTGTGGCGGAGAGAGGCACCAGCTCTGTCAGGACTGTCGGTGCATCACTGAGCGGAGGAAAGCCCTTGTGCCCGGTACCTGGGTCTTCCACAGCTTCTTGTCCACAGCAGGGCATGGGAGGATGGAGGTGGGGCTCCTGTTTGCCTGGCACTGAGGGATTAGACTGGCAGAGTCAAGACACACTCAGCGAGCACAGCAGTGATGCACAGGGGAGCGACAATGTGGCTGTCCAGCCCCGCTGAGCCCTCTCCTGCCAGGGCTCCATGGTGTCCTTGGACTGCAATGGAGAGAAGGAAGGAGCTCCTGTCTGTCTATCATCCTCTGCTCTACAGAAGACATGATGAACTCAAAGATTGCCTTCATAGAGGACAGAGCCAGATGCACGCAGAGAAATCTCTGAGCAGTTTGAAATTTCACAGTGAATAGTCTTAAATGTCCCTTGTTCATAGTCTGAGGCCATGTGGGCCTAGAATGAGGCCACAGCTGAGCTAGCTTCATAGAATACTGTTGATGACAAATCTCCTACTGGAAAATGACAGCCTTCCCACATTATTGCTCCCCCAAAGGACCGGGCATATACACAGATCCTAGGCACAAGTTAATTTACTTCCTTTCAACAAAACAAAACCTAGGCTCAGGAGAAAATTCTGTATTTGAGATTCTGATGGAATACAATCTCTTTCTTCTTTTAGTGATGTCTCCAAAATTAATGAAGGAATTGGTGACAAAATTGGAATGTTCTTTCAGGCAATGGCAACATTTTTTGGTGGTTTTATAATAGGATTTACTCGTGGCTGGAAGCTAACTCTTGTGATTTTGGCCATCAGCCCTGTTCTTGGACTGTCAGCTGGTCTTTGGGCAAAGGTAGGTAGAGCCTGTGAGTCCAGATTTTAAACTCTTTCCCATGATCCACAGAAGAGTCTTTTAGCCACAATAACGCTGACTGTGAATTGTATACACAATTTCACACTTTTTGTTAAAATGTAAACAGAATAAGCTGAGCTGGTTCCATAGTATTTTATGCTGTCCTTGACCATGTGATTATTTGTAAAAAGAGATAAAAAGAAGAAAGGAAATCTTAAGCTCCTCTTTTGCCTTTATGGGAAAAGATATACTGAACCCATAAGATCTGTAAATATCAGCTTACTTACTTTTCTATTGTTGTGAAGAGATACAATGACCAAAGGAACTTATATAGGAAAGAGTTGGGGCTTGTACACAGTTTCAGAGGGTTAATCCATTACCATCATGGCAGAGCACATGGCTATAGGCTAACAGGCAGGCATGGCACTGGCAGCAGCTGAGAGCTACTGCATCTTTATCTGCAAGCACAAGGCAGAGCCTTGGGGCAGGGAGAGCTAACTAGAAATGGCATGGGCTGTTTAAACCTCAAAACCCAGTCCCAGGGACACACCTCCTCCAACAAGGCCACCTGTCCTAATCCTTCCCAAAACATTTTCATCAACTGGGTACCAAATGTTCAAATATAGGAGCTCCCGAGGGTCATCCACATCCAAACTACCACAGTCACTAAATATGGCAGTGCCAGCTTCTTACAGAAAATAGAGACTCAAATTCAGTGAACACCAAATGCCTTATTTAGTTTTGTATATAGATTTTGTTTGTTCTATAAGTTGATCTTACCATTTTGTCGTAGTTGCAAATAGTTCTGTATACATACATACATACATACATACATACATACATACGTGTGATTATGTATATTTAAATCCATTGCAGTAAAAATAATTTATGGAAGTATGGTCCAGCCATCGGCACATCTAAATCTGTAGCCTTCAGTCATGCTATTGTCAAGAAGGAACAAAAGTTCCTTTCCACTTCATCCATATGTCTCTAACAACTTTGTAATTCATTTTCCATGTCTGGGTCAGGACGCAATTCATTTTATAAAATAATTTGATGCAAGTGTAACTGTGTGGTGAAGAGATATATAGCATATAGATCTTGTGAGATTGAAAGATATAAGAAATCAAAGTCCAACCAAAGTGAAGCCTAACACAGGAGAAGTCAGGCTTTAATGAAGACAAGCATTGGGAACATTCCCCTGTCTAGTGGATGCTATTTTGTTCTTGCAAACAGCAACTCTCCTTTATTAAGCATCTGCTATGTCCACCAGATACATCTGAAGTATAGACATTAACTCACATAGTAGACAGAGTAACTGAAGTCCTGACTGAACACTGTTAATTTGTTACTCAGGGGAACATGATGGAAATGGTATTGCTGGTGGTTATCAGTTATCTGAAAGCTGGCAATGCTCCTCTTAGTAGAACATTGAACAGATTAGGTGGAAATTTTTCACAGTAAAACTTAATGGAAAACTAAAGCCTATTGATATCTACTCTAAGTTGGGAAAATAGGCCAGAACTTAATTTTTAAATAACTAATCTTGCAGTGCTTTTGTTAATATTTATTTAATAAAGAGAGCCCTTGGCTGTCTGGAGAGACTTTTAATTTAATCTCTGCTCTTCAGATATCTATTGATATGTGTTTATGTATATTTCTTAATCTTGGTCTTTTGCTATATTAAAAACAGTATGTGTCCTGGTTCTCTTATATAGACTAAATGTCCAGAACGTGATTGAAAGTCCTCTGTCATGCCCAGAATGAGGAAGTGCACATAAACACCCCCCACATACTTAATTGGTTCACACAGAAAAATAAATAAAATATTGGAATTATCAGACTATAATTTTGAAATAACAACCATAAAATGCTTCATTATTTATGAAATCCTTTGAGACAATAGTAAAAACTCACCAGCTAAAAGTAAGTAATTATTAAAAAGAAAAAATGACAACAGAAGAATATAACAGTAAAAGGAGTCATGCTATATGGTTTCTTTCAGTCTCTACAGTTGGAAATTACAGAGTAGAATATAGAATATTCAGAATCAGTAAATCTGAAAGACAGAAAATGAAGAGAGCCTCAGGGTCATGTGAGACAGTCAAAAGATTCATATCATCAA